>NC_044031.1:23439959-23755527 GCF_901765095.1 Microcaecilia unicolor | reverse complement strand
TACTACTTAACATTTCTAAAGCACTACTAGGGTTACGCAGCGCTGTACAATTTAAACGAGGAAGGACAGTCCCTGCTCAAAAGAGCTTACAATCTAAAGGACAAGTAAGCAGTCAATCAAATGGAGCAGTGTAGGTTTCCTGAATAGAGGTAAGTGGTTATGTGCCAAAAGCTACAGTGAAGAGGTGGGCTTTGAGTAAGGATTTGAAGATGGGCAGGGAGGATGCGTGGCTTAGGGGTTCGGGAAGTTTATTCCAAGCATAGGGTGAGGTGAGGCAGAAGGGGCGGAGTCTGGAGTTGGAGGTGGTGGAGAAGGGTACTGATAGGAGGGATTTGTCTTGTGAGCGGAGGTTACGGGTAGGAACGTACGGGGAGATGAGGGTAGAGAGGTAATGAGGGGCTGCAGATTGAGTGCATTTGTAGGTTAGTAGGAGAAGCTTGAACTGTATACGGTATCTGATCGGGAGCCAGTGAAGTGACTTGAGGAGAGGGGTGATGTGAATATATCGGTCCATGCGGAAGATAAGACGCGTGGCGGAATTCTGGATGGATTGAAGGGGGGATAGATGGCTAAGTGGGAGGCCGGTGAGGAGTAGGGTTGCAATAGTCAATAGTCTTTTCTGAACTGAGGATAGTTAGTGATACTTTTTGTGGCTTTTGGAATCGAGTTTCACCATTTGGAGTCCAGGTAGCTGAATCCTGCTATGTAGATGGTCTTGTAGGTTATGTTATATTTATTTTGATGGGTGGGATAGTAAATTTCCAAATAAACCTGAAATTTGAAGGAATCAGGGGCCCCCCCCCCCCCCATTTTACTCCCCCAGTGGTCACTGATCCCCTCCCATCCCTCAAAAATATGAATAAAAAATATTATTCACCAGCCTGAGATGTTAGAGCCAGGTCTATCAGAGCAGCAAGTAGGTCCCTGGTGCAGTGCTGTGTCTGCTCCTCCGGGGCCTCCTCAGCCTCCAAGGGGGGTCCGGTGCCTGAGTTTTCTCTCTCCTGTTCCCGTCGGGACGGGATCACCCTGGACCCAGCAAGAGAGACCTTGGTGCCAGGCCCCAGGTATTTTGCCCCCAGCCTCCCCCTCTTGGCAGCCCTTTTCAGAAAAATATGGTGCCCACCTATAGATGCCCCCATCGCCCGTAAGGGCTGTTGTAGTGGTGTACAGTTAGGGGCAGTGGGTGTTTGCTGAGTTTTTTGGAGGGCTCAGGAGACAAGATAAGGAAGCAGTGGTGAGATGTGTCCCCAGGGTGCCCCATAGCTCTCCTGGGATGTCTGGGGGATTAGTCTGCTAAAAATGCTGGCCCCCTCCTACATTCCAGTGGCTTCATTTTGTGCGTATTTTGTTCAAAAACGGCCTAAAAAGAGAAACACACAGAGCACAAAACCTTGTTACAAACGGTATTTTTGAAAAAAAAGAGAGACTTTTTTTTTCGAGAATGAACATATTTCCTTTTCAGATTGTATACGTTTAGCACAAAATGTCCAAAGTGCAACTTAGATGCCATATTGAAAATGCCCCTCCATGTTACATACGTTAGTGCCATTGAAAATGCCCGGTTAGCTCCAAAGCCAAAACTGGCTATTTTGAGAGTGTTCCAGAGGCAGATTCGGCCCTTAACCAGTTAAGAATATCACACTTAACAAACTATCCTGCTTATAATCGAAAGAGAAAAACGCCTATATTGTGACCCAAATCGGGAGATAGACGTTTATCTCCCAAAAACGAATAAAGCGGTATAATCAAAAGCCGAATTTGGACGTTTTCAACTGCACTCCGTCGCGGATGCGGACAACGTTGATGGGGGCGTGTCGAAGGCGTGGTGAAGGTGGAACTGGGGCGTGGTTATCTGCCGATCAGAGATGGGCGCCTTTCGCCGATAATGGAAAAAAAATATGCGTTTTTAGCGAGAATTTAGGGCACTTCTCCTGGACCCTGTTTTTCCACGAATAAGGCCCCAAAAAGTGCCCTAAATGACCAGATGACCACTGGAGGGAATCGGGGATGACCTCCCCTGACTCCCCCAGTGGTCACGAACCCCCTCCCACCACAAAATATGCCGTTTCACAACTTTTTATTCTCACCCTCAAATGTCATACCCACCTCCCTGGCAGCAGTATGCAGGTCACTGGAGCAGTGGACTTCAGGCAGGTGGACCCAGGCTCATCCCCCCCCTCCCCCCACCTGTTACACTTGTGCTGGTAAATGGGAGCCCTCCAAACCGCCCCCCAAACCCACTGTACCCACATGTAGGTGCCCCCTTCACCCCTTAGGGCTATAGTAATGGTGTAGACTTGTGGGCAGTGGGTTTTGAGGGGGATTTTGGGGGCTCAACACCCAAGGGAAGGGTGCTATGCACCTGGGAGCTGTTTTACCTTGTTTTTTTTTTTTTTGTGTAAAAGTGCCCCCTAGGGTGCCCGGTTGGTGTCCTGGCATGTGAGGTGGACCGGTGCAGTACGAATCCTGGCCCCTCCCACGAATAAATGTCTTGGAGTTATTCGTTTTTGAGCTGGGCGTTTTCGGTTTCCATTATCGCTGAAAAACAAAAACGCCCAGCTCAAAAAAAGATAAACGTCCATGTTTTTTCGAAAATACGATTCGGTCCGCCCCTTCACGGACCCGTTCTCGGAGATAAACGCCCATGGAAATAGGCGTTTCTGTTCGATTATGCCCCTCCATGTGTTACCCGGCTCCAGGTACCTGAAAATTCAGTGCTGGAGTCTGCACATGGTCCGGCATTGAATTTCCATGTATAATGCCGGCAGTGGTCAGCAAAACACTTATCACCGCTGGCTGAATATCGGGCAGTAGACGTCTCCATGGACTGAAATAGACAACTGAATTCTGGCCTTCGTATGATCAGCAGCTGTTGATATCCTGTACCAGTTCATTGTTTGCTCATTTTCTTCAGCAGGAGCATAACAATACCATAAATCCAACCCACCCTTTTGATAAGATAGTTCAGAAGAACTGCAAACTGTTAATCAGAGCAGGTAGAGGTTTCATTAAATCAGACAATGCTATGAATGAACGGAGAAGTAACAACCCTGTGGCAGGTTGGGGCAGTTGCTGCCCATCTCCTTCACCCCTTTACGCTGCCGTCTTCCACGTCCATTGTGCCACTGAAATCATTTGTCTAGTGGAACTGAACATTTTAACACCTGTTGTACAGTTGGAATCTTTGTGCATCGTTACCACCTCCTCCCACCCTCCGAAATCCTTAAGAGCATTACCTGCTCGTAACCTTTATCTTGTCTTCCTCTCTTCAATAGTCCCCTTTCCCTATGTGTCCTTCTGACTGTCCTACCCTTATCGGTCCTGTCTGTCTTTCCTGATTTAGATTGTAAGCTCTTTTGAGCAGGGACTGTCTTTTCTTCATGTTCAGTTGTGAAGCGCTACGTATGACTGGTAGCGCTATAGAAATGATTTATAGTAGTAGTAGCATTAATAGCGATCAGTTGAAGGTCTGAATGTGTAGAAATATTGATTCAATTTAGTAGCTACAGGGTCATCAGTGATCCTATAAGTTGACTCACTAGGGCCCCCTGAATCGATTAATACTAACAGGCTCAATTTCGAAAGAAAAGGGTGTCCAAAAAGCGACACAAAAGGTACATGGGTGTCCCCGTGAAGGAAGGTCGCCCAAATCCAATAATCGAAACAGGGCCGTAAGGGCATCCTCAGCGCGAGGACGCCCATCTATGGTCGCCCCCACAGGGGGGGTGTTAGGGGCATGCTGTGGGCAGCGTTACGAGATGGGCGCCCCCAGCGTATAACAGCTAGCGAAATGGTTTCGCATGGGTCAGAACATGGGCGTCCTTAGTTAGACCTGAAATAAAAGCAACCAGGGTAAGGAAGTCGTCTTTAGACCCATTAGCGATTTTGTGCAGTTGGAGAGTGGCGAGAGCGTTGTTGGGAGAGAAAGCTAAGAGTTTGTTGAGTACCTGTTACCTTTTTCTGTGTGCTGTAGTCGGAACGTTTTCACCCTCACCTGCCTCATTTGTGTTTTACCTTTTCACTTTCCCTACCCCTTCTAGCCCCCAAACCCAGACACCACTACTCCTTCCTCTGTCTCCCCCATCCCCTCTCCCTCTCCATTCACTGTCCCCAAGTTCATATTTCATTCTCTTACCTGTTTGTAGTCTCTGTTTGTCTGTTTGTCCTGTGTACTGCTGCAACGTGTTTGTGAAGACTGCTTGAAGAGTGAGTGGCTAGAGGGTGTGGCAGGAGAGTTTGTACTGGGTCAGAGAGTGTGGCTCTGCTGTGTTCCTCGGTGGTGGGAGAGTGAGTGTCAGCTTCTGTTTGTGCTGCTGTGTTCCACCAAGTTGGTAGGGAGCGGTGAGCACTGGTGGCACTGCGTTGCACCTGTAGTGTGGGGAAATGGAGGCACTAAATGCACAGATGCCTTACATGTTGGAGGAAGAGGGGAGGCACCGCAGGAGGTACTCACGCCCCAGAGTTTTCAGACCCCGTAGCAGTTTCCTAGACCTCACTGACCTGCAGTGTCTCATTAGGTACTGGTTTGATAGGGCTGCCATTCAGCACCTTTGTGACCAAGTCCAACCCCTCCTGCAGCCTAGGGCCCGTAGGAACAACCCCATCCCTGTGCACATAAAGATCACTGCTTCTCTATCTTTTCTGGCCACTGGGAGTTTCCAGTCTGTCCTCTCTGTGAACACGGGCCTCACCCGGCCTTCCATTTCTAACTGCCTCACCCAGTTCCTTGATGCCTTTCTTACCCACACCTCAGAATAAATCACCTTAACAACCACCCCCCAGGCCCTGCAGAACAACATGGCTCACTTCTACGCCATAGCTCGCTTTCTTGGTCATAGGCGTCATTGACTGCACAGATGTCGCACTCAGACCCCCCCCCCCCCCCCCCCCCCGGGGCACGAGAGTCCACTTATAGGAACAGGAAAGCATTCCACTCACTCAATATGCAAGTTGTGTGTGACGCCCATGGGGAGATTCTAGACGTGTGTGCCCGATACCCAGGTTCCACCCATGATGCCTATATATTGCAGTACTCAGGAATCTTCCGCAGGTTTGAGAGAGGGGAGATCACCTGCGGATGGCTCCTAGGTAAGTGCAGCATGGAGCTGCCCAAACTATACCTGATTTGGGCATTTTGAACTGCGATAATGGAATGTCTAAGAACGTCCTCTATTCTTCGATTATACCTACCTGATTTTGGCTGACTTTGCTAGGGCATCCTAATTCATACTTGGACGACCTTTCGAAAATGCCCCTCCATGGGATCTCATAACATACAAGATTGTTAAAAATATCAGCTTTCTCTTTCATAGGTAATAAAATTATTTATTATACAAATGTTTGACTAGTTCCAGTGCCAAAGTACTCAAAGTGAGGTGTAATAACTCCTAGATCCCTCTGATTTATGATGGAGGTGGTAATAGTTCCTCCCTCCCCTCCCTCATCATAAGCTGCTTCCTGGGTATTTTTCTGAGGCTGTAAGGGAAACATGACTCAGTTTTCATTTTTTCTGTTGAAATCAGGCTATGAAAGGATCAATCCTGACATATTATCAAGAATTAAACGAAAGGAAGAGCCATATGTCCAGGAAGTGCAGGAGTCAGAAGAGAAAGAAGATTGTCACTCATACACAGGTGAGTAATAACAAATACAGTGGAGAGTAATAGGATATATTACAGAGCACAGCTGAGTAATAATAAACCGTACAGAGTAAGGCGAGAGATTGCAGAGCATGGCTACGTGATAATATATAGTGCACAGAGTATGAGGAAGTATTACAGAGTATAAATTAGTACTCATAAGTACTGCAGAGAGTAAAAGGAGGAGTTACAGACTACAGCTGATTAATAAATACTATACAAAGGAAGAAGAGATAGTATAGTGTACAGGTTAGTTGTAATAAATACTGTACAGAGTAAGAAGAGGTATTACACAGAGTGCAGGTTAGTACTAATAAGTACTACACAGGTTAAGAGGAAGTACTACAGAATAGCGCTAATAGAGGAGATACAGAATAGAGCTGATGAATAATACCATACAGAGTACAAAGAGGTATTACAGAGCATAGCTTAATAATAATAAATACTATACAGAATAAGAGAGGTATTGTATAGCTAAAGTGTAATATATAGTGAGTGCACTGAGTAAGAAGAGATAATACAGAGCACAGGTTAGTACTGATAAGTACTGCACAGATTAAGAAGAGATATTGCAGAGTATGGCTAAGTAATATGTAGTGCACAGAGTAAGAAAAAGTATTACAGAGTACAGATTAGTACTCATAAGTACTGCAGAGAGTAAAAGGAGGAGTTAAAGAACAGAGCTGATTAATTCATGAATTCTATACGGAGTAAGGAGATAGTATAGTGTACAGGTTAGTTATGATAAATATTGTACAGAGTACAGGTTAGTACTAATAAGTACTGCACAGGTTAAGGGGAGGTACTACAGCAGAATAGTGCTGATTAATAATACTGTACAGAGTAAGAAGAGATATTACAGAGCACAGATTAGTACTGCACAGAGTAAGAGGAGGTGTTACATAGTAACATAGTAAATGACGTCAGATAAAGACCTGAACGGTCCATCCAGTCTGCCCAACAAGATAAACTCATTTTACATGGTATGTGATACTTTATATATATGCCCGAGTTTGATGTTACAGAATAGAGCTCATTAACAAATAATACTGTACAGAGTTAGAAGAGATAGTATAGTGTACAGGTTAGTTATAATAAATACTGTACACAGAACCGGCCCTACAACTAGGCAGATTAGGCATTCACCTAAGGCAACAGGATTCGGGGAGTGACAGTGCAGCAGGAGAGGAGCTGCCCTGAAGCACTATATACTGGTCTATATGGCACAGGGCTGCTCAGTGCTGGCATACACTCAAGCTCTGCCAAGTCCCCCCCCCCCCCCTTCCAAACATCCTGCTACAGTTTGTAGGACCTACCAAAGCTTGTCTGGCTCCCCTTACGTCCCTACCCGTAACCTCCGCTCTCAAGACAAATCCCTCCTTTCAGTACCCTTCTCCACCACCGCCAACTCTAGGCTTCGCCCTTTCTGCCTCGCCTCACCCCATGCTTGGAACAAACTCCCTGAGCCCATACGCCGGGCCCCCTCCCTACCCATCTTCAAATCATTGCTCAAAGCCCACCTCTTCAATGTCGCCTTCGGCACCTAATCACTTCATCTCTTCTCAGGAAATCTCATCTACCCCAACTTGACATTTCGTCTTTTAGATTGTAAGCTCTTCTGAGCAGGGACCGTCCTTATTCGTTAATTTGTACAGTGCTGCGTAACCCTTGTAGCGCTCTAGAAATGTTAAGTAGTAGTAGTAGTAGTAGGCACAGGTAAGGTTGTGGTAGCAGCAGGAGAGGGAGCAGGTCCTGCAGGGGATGATGTGGAAGAGATGCTGAATGGGGAAGGATGATGTGGAAAAGGGAAGATGCTAGATACCTCTTGGGAGGATAAGAAACGGAGAAATGGAGGTAGATGAAGACCCATCCATGTCATCTACTCTCCCTTCCACTCTCTTGGTGATACTAAGTGCTTGTCCAAGCTTTCTTGAATTCAGATGGAAACTCCAGTAATTTGGAATGTGAGGATAATGCTGGGCAGACTTCTACGGTCTGTGTCCCGCAAATGACAAGATGGATTTGGTAGGCTTTGGGAGCAGCTTCAGTAGTTGGAATCTAAGTACAGGTTCGAGCGGACTTCTATGGTCTATGTCCCAGAAATGCCAAAGCCACACAATGATCAAGTATTTTATATCGCATCCATTGTTGGTTTAATCATGACTTGACAATGAGTGTGACTATTGGGCAGACTGCATGGGCCATTCAAGTCTCTTTTTTTATTTATGCATATTTATAATCTTTACAAGCATTAACATCTTGATCATGAAAAACAGATACATATATGTTTAGAAGTCTAAAAATAAAAAGGAAAAATAAAATTACATCTTGTATTAGACCACCAGATTGAAAGGGAGGAGTCCATTATAGACTCAGGAGATGAGACTCGGAAGAAAATTTAAATGTATTAAAGCTTAACACTTCCATTCACCCAAAACAAAGTATGACTTTTCTCTTTCCTTAAAGTATGACCTTACAGATCCCACAAATCTTATATTCTTTTTGAATCAATAAAATAGCTCAATTGTTCTGGAAGAAAAAACATACATTTTACATCTAGATACTTAACATTGCATTTAGAGGGGTAATTTAAACGATGCTCCTAGGGCAACAGTTTCAGCTTTTAACGCCCAGAAAGCTTTCCTCCTTTCCTGGGTTTGTTTCGCCACATCTGGGAATACCCATATTTTCCCCCCGTAAAATAGTGTTTGTAAATTCTTGAGAGCAAGTCTTCTCACCGCCTCCATATCTTGCTCAAATATGAAAGAGACTAGTAAAGTTTGTCTTTCAGATGTTCTAGTTAAAGACATTTCCAGAAGGTCTGAGACATTCAGTTCTCCCTGGTCTTGTAACATCTGCTCCTGTACTTTCTCCTCTTTTTTCTTGTTAGGTATATAATAGATTTTATTTAATGGAGGAACAGATTCCGGGGAAAACTTTAAATTTTCAATCAGGTAACGCTTAAACACTTCCAACGGAGTATATACAGGCAGTGGGGGAAAGTTCAATAAACATAGTAACTTTGAGGGGCTTAATCGAACAGCGCCGGTCAAATAGATGGCCGGCTATCTATTTTGGCGGCGCGGCAACAGCTGGCCGGAACCATATTATCGAAAAAGATGGCCGGCCATCTTTTTTTTTCCGGTTGGTGTCCTGGCATGTGAGGGGGACTAGTGCACTACAAATGCTGGCTCCTCCCACGACCAAATGCCTTGGATATAGCCGGGTTTGAGATGGCCGGTTATGTTTTTCAGCGATAATAGAAAAAAATGCCGGCCGTCTCCAACCCGGCGACATCCAAGGCATTTGGTCGTGGGAGGAGCCAGCATTTGTAGTGCACTAGTCCCCCTCACATGCCAGGACACCAACCGGGCACCCTAGGGGGCACTTACTAAACGTTTTGAAAAATATACAAATACCTCCCAGGTGCATACCTCCTTTACCTTGAGTGCTGAGCCCCCCAAAACCCACTCCCCACAGCTCTACACCATTACCATAGCCCTTATGGGTGAAGGGGGGCACCTATATGTGGGTACAGTGGGTTTGGGGGGGGGGGGGGGGTTGGAGGGCTCAACACTTACCACCACAAGTGTAAAAGGTGGGGGGAAGGGATAGGGCCTGGGTCCGCCTGCCTGAAGTCCACTGCAACCAACAAAAACTGTTCCAGGGACCTGCATACTGCTGTCAGGGAGCTGGGTATGACATTTGAGGCTGGCATACAGGCTGACAAAAAAGGTTTTTATTTTTATTTTTTTAATGTGGGAGGGGGTTGGTGACCACTGGGGGAGTACGGGGAGGTCATCTCCCATTCCCTCCGGTGGTCATCAGGTCAGTTGGGGCACCTTTTTGAGGCTTGGTCGTGAAAATAAAAGGACCAAGTAAACCCGGCAAAATACTACTTAACGCTGCTTTTTTTTTTCCATTATCCGTGAAAGCCGGCCATCTGGTAGCCACACCCATGCCCGCCCATGTCCCGCATTCGCTACGCCACCGACACGCCCCCTTGAACTTTCGCCGGCAAGGCAACGGGAAAGCGGCGATGCTCTCAAAAAAGCCGCTTTCGATTATACCGATTTCGCCGCTTTTCAGAGATCGCCGGCCATCTCCCGATTTATGTCGGAAAATGGCCGGCGATCACTTTCGAAAATAAGCCTGATAGTAACATAGTAGATGACGGCAGAAAAAGACGTGCACGGTCCATCCAATCTGCCCAACAAGACAAACTCATATGTGTTACTTTTTGTGTATACCTTACCTTGATTTGTATCTGCCATTGTCAGGGCACAGACTGTATAAGTCTGCCCAGCACTAGCCCCGCCTCCCAACCACCAGCCCCGCCTCCCCCCACTGGCTCTGCCACTCAATCTCGGCTAGGCTTCTGAGGATCCCTTCCTTCGGAACAGGATTCCTTTATGTTTATCCCATGCATGTTTGAATTCCGTTACCGTTTTCATCTCCACCACCTCCCGCGAGAGGGCATTCCAATTGTCCACCACTCTCTCCGTGAAAAAATACTTCCTGACATTTTTCCTGAGTCTGCCCCCCTTCAATCTCATTTCATGTCCTCTCGTTCTACCGCCTTCCCATCTCCAGAAAAGATTTGTTTGCGGATTTATACCTTTCAAATATTTGAACGTCTGTATCATATCACCCCTGTTTCTCCTTTCCTCCAGGGTATACATGTTCAGGTCAGCAAGTCTCTCCTCATACATCTTGTAACGCAAATCCCATACCATTTTCGTAGCTTTTCTTTGCACCGCTTCTATTCGTTTTACATCCTTAGCAAGATATGGCCTCCAAAACTGAACACAATACTCCAGGTGGGGCCTCACCACGACTTATACGGGGGCATTAAAACTTCTTTTCTTCTGCTGGTCACACCTCTCTCTCTATACAGCCTAGCAACCTTCTAGCTACGGCCACCGCCTTGTCACACTGTTTCATCGCCTTCAGATCCTCAGATACTATCACCCCAAGATAACCTCCGATTATAATTTTCAAATTGTTCTATTTTTCGATGCAGTATTACATTGTCTTTAATCAATAAAGTTGAACTCTCTTTCACATTTTTCACTTCTTCTTTTAAAGTATTTTAAAGTACTAAGCATCATGCAAATAGGAACAACATAGGAACATACTCTGAAATGTCTATATGCAGATGCTAGGAGTCTAAGAAATAAGATAGGAGAGTTGGAATATATTGCACTAAGTGAAAAATTGGATATAATAGGCATTACTGAGACCTGGTGGAAGGAGGATAACCAGTGGGACACTGTCATACTGGGGTACAAAGTATATTGTAGTGATAGGGTGGACTGGACTGGTGGAGGGGTAGCATTATATATTAATGAGAGCCTTGACTCAGATAGATTACAAATTCAGCAGGACACAAACCACACCTTTGAATCATTGTGGGTTGAAATTCCATGTATAAAAGGGAAAAGAACAGTGATAGGAGTGTACTACCATCCACCTCACCAGGATGAGCAGGTAGACGCAGAAATGATAAAAGAAATCAGAGATGCAAACAAAATGGGCAATGTGATAATAATGGGTGACTTCAATTATCCAAATATAGACTGGGTAAATCTAACATCGGGACACGCTAGAGAGGTACAATTCCTTGATGAAATCAAGGACAGCTTTATGGAGCAGCTGGTGCAGGAGCCGACTAGACAAGGAAAAATTCTAGACTTGGTCCTTAGTGGAGCGCATGATCTGGTGAGGGACGTTATGGTACTGGGGCTGCTTGATAACAGTGATCATAATATGATCAGTTTTGATATCAACCTTGAAGTAACTATACACAGGAAGTCAAATACGTTAGCGTTTAACTTTAAAAAAGGAGACTATGATAAAATGAGAAGAAAGGTTTAAAAAAAACTTAGGAGGGCAACTGAGAGGGTAAAAACTGTACAACAGGCATGGACGCTGTTCAAAAATACCATCCTGGAGGCCCAGGTCAAACATATCCGCGAATTAGAAAAGAAAGACAGAAGTTCAAAAGACAGCCAGCATGATTGAAAAGTGAGGTGAAGGAAGCTATTAGGGCTAAAAGAAACGCCTTCAGAAAATGGAAGAAGGAGCCATCTGAAAACAAGAAGCAGCATAAGGAGTGTCAAAGCAAATGCAAGGCGCAGATAAAGAAGGCCAAGAGGGATTACGAAAACAAATAGCAAAACTTTTTTTCGGTATATTAAAAGCAGGAAGCCGGCAAAAGAATCAGTTAGGCCGCTGGATGACCGAGGGGTAAAAGGGGCGATCAAGGAAGCTAAAGACATAGCAGAGAGATTGCATGAATTCTTTGCTTCGGTCTTCACCGAGGAAGATTTGGGTGGGATACCGGTGTCGGAAATGGTATTTCAAGTGGACGAGTCAGACAAACTTACTGACTTCACGTTAAACCTGGAGGACGTAATGGGGCAGTTCAGCAAACTGAAGAGTAGCAAATCTCCTGGACCGGATGGTATTCATCCTAGAGTACTGATAGAACTGAAAAATGAGCTTGCGGAGCTACTGCTAGTGATATGCAATTTATCCTTAAAATCGAGCGTGGTACCAGAAGATTGGAGGGTGGCCAATTTAACGCCGATTTTTTTAAAAGGTTCCAGGGGAGATCTGGGAAATTATAGACCGGTGAGTCTGATGTCGGTGCCATGGAAAATGGTAGAGGCTATTATCAAAAACAAAATTACAGAGCACATCCAAGGACATGGATTACTGAGACCAAGTCAGCATGGCTTTTGTGTGGGGAAATCTTGCCTGACCAATTTACTTCAATTCTTTAGTAGAGGAGTGTGATAGCCGTGTTAGTCCACTCTTAAGGTTATCAATAGAAATCAAACAAAATAAAACATGGAAAAGAAAATAAGATGATACCTTTTTTATTGGACATAACTTAATACATTTCTTGATTAGCTTTCGAAGGTTGCCCTTCTTCGTCATATCGGAAATAAGCAAATGTGCTAGCTGACAGTGTATATAAGTGAAAACATTCAAGCATTACTATGACAGTCTGACAGGTTGGGAGGATGGGGGTGGGTCGGAGGTATGCATGGGGACATCAAAGCATATCATTGATATGTACCAGTGATTTCATAGTGAGAATACTGAAAGGTAACTTTAAAACCATACAAGAACATAAGACCTTTAAAGTCAGAATGATTGAATATTTTAACACCCAACAGAAAGGACTTAACAAGGACCTGGGGTTCCTAGCCCATTATAAACCATAAAGCTGTATGTCTCTGTTGATTACCCCATCCCTCACCTATCCACACCCATCCTGTTAGAATATCAATGATATGCTTTGATGTCCCCATGCATACCTCCGACCCACCCCCATCCTCCCACCCTGTCAGACTGTCATAGTAATGCTTGAATGTTTTCACTTATATACACTGTCAGCTAGCACATTTGCTTATTTCCGATCTGACGAAGAAGGGCAACCTTCGAAAGCTAATCAAGAAATGTATTAAGTTATGTCCAATAAAAAAGGTATCATCTTATTTTCTTTTCCATGTTTTATTTTGTTTGATTTCTATTGATAACTTCAATTCTTTGAAGGAGTAAACAAACATGTGGACAAAGGGGAGCCGGTTGATATTGTGTATCTGGATTTTCAAAAGGCTTTTGACAAGGTACCTCATGAAAGGCTACAGAGGAAATTGGAGGGTCATGGGAAAGGAGGAAATGTCCTATTGTGGATTAAAAACTGGTTGAAGGATAGGAAACAGAGAGTGGGGTTAAATGGGAAGTATTCACAATAGAGAAGGGTAGTTAGTGGGGTTCCTCAGGGGTCTGTGCTAGGACCGCTACTTTTTAATATATTTATAAATGATTTAGAGATGGGAGTAACTAGCGAGGTAATTAAATTTCCTGATGACACAAAGTTATTCAAAGTCGTTAACTCGCGACAGGATTGTGAAAAATTACAGAAGGACCTTACGAGACTGGGGCAGCTAAATGGCAGATGGCGTTTAATGTGAGCAAGTGGAAGGTGATGCATGTGGGAAAAAAGAACCCGAATTATAGCTACGTCATGCAAGGTTCCACGTTAGGAGTTACGGACCAAGAAAGGGATCTGGGTGTTGTCGTCGATTAATACACTGAAACCTTCTGCTCAGTGTGCTGCTGCAGCTAGGAAAGCGAATAGAATGTTGGGTATTATTAGGAAAGGAATGGAAAACAGGTGTGAGGATGTTTTAATGCCATTGTATCGCTCCATGGTGCGACCGCACCTTGATTATTGTGTTCAATTCTGGTCGCTGCATTTCAAGAAAAATATAGTAGAATTGGAAAAGATGCAGCGAAGGGCGACTAAAATGATAGCGGGGATGGGACGACTTCCCTATGAAGAAAGACTAAGGAGGCTAGGGCTTTTCAGCTTGGAGAAGAGACGGCTGAGGGGAGGCATGATAGAGGTATATAAAATAATGAGTGGAGTGGAACAGGTGGATGTGAAGCGTCTGTTCACGCTTTCCAAAAATACTAGGACTAGGGGGCATGCGATGAAACTACAGTGTAGTAAATTTAAAACAAATCAGGAAATTTTTCTTCACCCAATGCATAATTAAACTCTGGAATTCGTTGCCGGAAAACGTGGTGAAGGCGGTTAGCTTGGCAGAGTTTAAAAAGGGGTTAGACGGTTTCCTAAAGGACAAGTCCATAAACCGCTACTAAATGGACTTTGGAAAAATCCACAATTCTAGGAATAACATATATAGAATGTTTGTACGTTTGGGAAGCTTGCCAGGTGCCCTTGGCCTGGATTGGCCGCTGTCGTGGACAGGATGCTGGGCTCGATGGACCCTTGATCTTTTCCCAGTGTGGCATTACTTATGTACTTATTTATTTTATCATTAAGTTAAATTTTCATAGTATAGAAAGCTATAGATAGATTTTTCATAGTACTCACAAGCATTGTAGTTTGATTCGTGGAATCTGACACAGTCTGATCTAAGCGCTGGAGTATACTCCAAATAGATTCCAGCGTCACCGTCGCAGGATTAATCTTTGGCGTTTCTCGCTCAGTCGGGGAAACAAAAGTTCTCAGACCTCCCGCTGAACCCTCGTCTCCTAGACCCCGATTCATTAGGTTTCCAATTTCCTCGTCGAGGGTGGAAACACTTGCTTGAGGACCGAGGCTAGCAGGGCGCGGCGGTGGAAAGAGAGTCGGAGGTGAGAGTGTTATATCTAATCCCAAGGTCTCAGCTTCTCCTTACTCCGAGACAACCGTGGGAACCACTTCGACATTCAGGTTTTTCGTCGTGACCCTCTCTATACTCTGCTGTGTAGGTGACGGAAGTTCTGGTCGTCGGGGTAGCAGCCTTCACGGAGCCTTTCCATTTAGTATGAGGCATATCTTGTTATTAAAGTAAGAGGAAAAATCACGGAAACGCAGCAGTTCACAGAGAAAGCTCACGGCGATTCTAACGTGCCGCCATCTTGCTCCTCCCCCCGTCACATCCCCGACCATTCAAGTCTTGATCTGCCATCATTTACTACGTTACTATGTTCTGCATTGCTAGAGATCTTTGATGCCTCATGAAGTATTTCATCAATGTATTTCTAATTCTCACAGACGCTTCTCAATCTTGGCACTTCCTCTCTCAGTTTTTCCACTTTTTTTCATGAAGAACTCAAGCTGGAGACATCTCCCACATGGAACTGGCCCTTCTCCTTGCATCACATTTTCTGTCTGCACAGAGGCAGAAGCTTTAACTGGGGCAACAGCTTTAGTAATGTACAAAAAGTGGGAGAGCGACCAAGGATACCAGAAACTGGAGCAACAGCTTTAGTAATGTACAAAAAGTGGGAGCGCGACCAAGGATACCAGAAACTGGAGGATGTTTTTTAATAAAAAAACTTTATTGAAGGTTTGAAGACTCAAACCTTCAATAAAGTTTTTTATTAAAGAACATCCTCCAGTTTCTGGTATCCTTGGTCGCTCTCCCACTTTTTGTACATTACTGTTTTTACCGTGGGGCGTTTGAGTTCTCCGCTTGCTTTAGTGACATGATGTTTCTCAGCCATATTGTAGTTGCAGAAGGTTTTGCACCTGTTGAAAGAAAACAGAAAAAGCCCTACCAGAGCCCCTTTCATTTCCTCAGCCAGTGGCGTATCCAGAAGGCAATTTTTGGGAGGGCCAACAGGTTGGATGGGTGGGCACTAGAGAAAAACGTGCCAACTGATGCACCCATGCCCCACCCCTATCCTGCTCCCAATAACGGTAGCAGTGCAGGCTTCACTGGCGACAGGCCACGTTGAGGACTAGGGGAAGTACAAGAGACTGCACTCTTCATCCCCCATTGAGCCACGGTCCCCCCACATATGTATGCTTCCCCCAAATATTCTGCAACCATAGAACCCCCTGGCCTTCTCCAACAGTGGATGCAGGTCAAGGACATTTCCCCATAAAATCCTCCATACAAAAAGTTTTTTGTTTCTAGTGTTACCTCAATAACAGGCATATTGTAAAGTAATTATCAAACAAAAAGTTGCTCAGAATCAAGAGAAAATCTACCATGCCAGCACTAACATCCAAAACAAGGATCCTACCTATGATATTTTAGGGCCCTAAATATTACAGTGAGACCCTAAAATACCAATACATCTAGCAAGAAAACTGAACAAGCCAAATTACTACAGTATACTATATAGAAAATTCATGCTAACACAATACTTTGGTCACACACACACAACACAAATGCCAAAATATAGAATAAGTGACCATAAACATGAATTAAATGAAAACCCCAAGAAGCCAGACCTTGATTAGTACAACACCAGAGAATCCACAATTAAGGGAATAACATGTATAGAATGTTTGTACGTTTGGGAAGCTTGCCAGGTGCCCATGCCTGGATTGGCCGCTGTCGTGGACATGATGCTGGGCTCGATGGACCCTTGGTCTTTTCCCAGTGTGGCATTACTTATGTACTTATCTGTCTTGATCTGTCCTTGCTATTTTCAGGGCATAGACCGTAGAAGTCTGCCCAGCATTGTTCTTGTACTAAAATTGCTGAAGTTAACATTGAAGCCCCTTAACAGTTACACTCCAGCTCATCCATATCTATTCAGTCACGATGTAGACCATAGAAATCTGCCCAGCACTTGCTTTGCTTCCCAGTTACCAGTGTTGCCCCCCAATCTCCGTTAAGATTTCGTGGATCCATTCCTTCTAAACAGGATTCCTTTGTGTTTATCCCATGCATTTTTGAATTCCGGTACCGTTTTCATCTCCACCTCCTCCCGTGGGAGGGCATTTCAAGCATCTACCACCCTCTCCTTGAAAAATACTTCCTGACATTATTCCTCAGTCTGCCCCCCTTCAACCTCAATTCATGTCCTCTAGCTCTACCACCTTCTCGTCTCTGGAAGAGGTTTATTTACGGATTAATACTTTTTAAATATTTGAACGTCTGTATCATGTCACCCCTGTTTCTCCTTTCCTCCAGGGTATACATGTTCATGTCGGCAAGTCTCTCCTCGTACAGTTTGCAATGCAAATCCCACACCATTTTTGTAGCTCTCCTTTGTGCCGCCTCAAATCTTTTTACATCCTGGACAAGATACAGCCTCCAAAACTGTACACAATACTCCAAGTGGGACCTCACCAACGACTTGTACAGGGGCATCAACACCTCCTTTCTTCTGCTGGTTATACTCCTCTTGATGCAGCCTAGCATCCTTCTGGCCATGGCCACCACCTTGTGACATTGTTCCTTCACCTTCAGATCCTCTGCCCCATCACCTCAAGGTCCCTCTCCTGAGTCAAGCTTACTAATTTCTCTCCTCCTACCTGGTAATTCTCTTTTGAGTTTCTGCACTTCTTGGCATTAAATTTTAACTCACCAATATATATCTGGGGTAACAAGACTGAAATCAGTTTTCTGATAATACTTCATCCATACTAACAACTTAAATATATAAAAAAACAAAATAATATTTAAAAAAATTGATATATACATATATATTTTGGTAATGCTCAGTTAATCAACGTAGGATCCAACTCTTCAATAATGCACTCCTCCAACCATCATTGCACTAAGTCTACTCTCAATTCTGCCAATCAGAAACACCACAAAATCAGCATGATCATACCTAAACCTCCACTACCCAAGCAACAAAGGCCTCAAATACAAATCCACTTATGCATCCAGCTTTTACTACTTGAGCGCACAACTGTGGAACGCACTACCAGAAGTAATAAAAACTACGCTCGACCACCTGAAATTCCGGAAAGCAGTAAAAACAGATCTGTTCAGAAGGGCATATCCCACCGACCCAACATAAAAAACCTGGACACTTGCGTCACAACGTAACCAAGGATCATAACGGACATAGCCTAACTCTTCCTCCCCATCTCCCCAATTACCTCTAGCATACATGTACCTCATTCTAACATGAAATCACCTTGTAATTGTTCATATCGGAATTGGTTACAGTACTGTGTAAGCCACATTGAGCCTGCAAAGAGGTGGGAAAATGTGGGATACAAATGCAATAAATAAATAATGTTATGCAATGTCTCATAACTATAAACAACTCAGCAAGTTCACTTGCCTGCAAGGATGGTACTCCCAATCTGTATGTTTTGGTGCGAAAATCCAGGTTCAGAGAAGGATCCCACACGATCTAAAAAGTGTATCCGAAACTGATTCCCTGTGCTTTCTCCTTCGGGTATGAATTCCCAAATGTTGTGTGCTCTTGTCCTCTACATGGCGTCCATATTTCGCCTCATTTGGTGTCCTCGGGAGCACTTGGACTAAAATTTAAACATCAAATACTACAAATCTAAACTTCAATTAAACAAATTATCAAAATAAGTCTACAAGCCTTCCACATTTATCTATTATATCCCTCAGTCTCATCACTACTTAAACAATACCTGATGGCAACCTGCAGTGTGAGCTGCACCCCAGAAGGACACCAATGCAGCTATGCAAAGTACACCCCCTGCTCTAAGCTGGGAGATTTAAATCGATGTCAGTCACTCTATTTCCTTATTCAAACCACAGGGGCCACAGTCTGCCAATTATTTGTTTATTGATTTATTTACTGCCTTTTTGAAGGAATTCACTCAAGACGGTATACAGTAAGAATACATCAAACATCAGCAATAGGCAATTACAGTAGTAAAAATATTCAAAAACAGTACAAAGTATGGCATTGTATACTACTTACAATGTCAACACAATACGCAATAGAACATTATAATTGATAGTGAAGGGTAAAGCAAAGATGGACCATATAGATAGGTAAGAGAGTAAGACGAGTTAGAAAGTAAGGTGAGTAATTGAAAAAACAGTGCACATGAGGTCAGAGAGATGGTTAAATATTATCTCAGCTAGGGTAGGAGTTGATAAACATGTCCTGCTGCAGTATGTACAGCTTCTGTCACTCCTTGTATGCTGTTCCCTCCTCTCCTCAAATTGACTTTAAGCAATCAGGTCTTGTTCAGTATGATGATATTGATCCCAGTGACTAACCTGGGGAACTTCAATTCTATGATTACATACATTACTCAAGTGCTCTGCTATTCTGTTCTGTATTTACACACTTTAGGGCCATGTTTATGGCCCTAAAGAATGGTCTAACGTTTGGCAATTAAAATTCAATGCGAAGAAATGCAAAGTGATGCACTTAGGGAGTAGAAATCCAAGGGAGACGTATGTGTTAGGCGGGGAGAGTCTGATAGGCACGGACGGGGAGAGGGATCTTGGGGTGATAGTATCTGAGGACCTGAAGGCGACGAAACAGTGCGACAAGGCGGTGGCCGTAGCTAGAAGATTGCTAGGCTGTATAGAGAGGTGTGACCAGCAGAAGAAAAGAGGTTTTAATACCCCTGTATAAGACGTTGGTGAGGCCCCACCTAGAGTATTGTGTTCAGTTTTGGAGGCCGTACCTTACGAAGGATGTTAAAAAAATGGAAGCGGTGCAAAGAAAAGCTACAAGAATGGTATGGGATTTGCATTCCAAGACGTATGAAGAGAGACTTGCCGACCTGAACATGTATACCCTGGAGGAAAGGAGGAACAGGGGTGATATGATACAGACGTTCAAATATTTGAAAGGTATTAATCCGCAAACGAATCTTTTCCGGAGATGGGAAAGTGGTAGAACGAGAGGACATGAAATGAGATTGAAGGGGGGCAGACTCAGGAAAGATGTCAGGAAGTATTTTTTCACAGAGAGGGTGGTGGATGCTTGGAATGCCCTCCCGCGGGAGGTGGTGGAGATGAAAACGGTAACGGAATTCAAACATGCGTGGGATATACATAAAGGAATCCTGTGCAGAAGAAATAGATCCTCAGAAGCTTAGCCAAAATTGGATTGAGGAGCAGGTGGGGGGGAAGAGGGGTTGGTGGTTGGGAGGCCAGGATAGTAGATGGCAGACTTATACGGTCTGTACCAGAGCCAATGATGGGAGGCGGGTCTGGTGGTTGGGAGGCAGGGAATACTGCTGGGCAGATTATACGGTCTGAGATGGAGATGGGAGGCGGGACCAATGGTTGGGAGGCAGGGAATACCACTGGGCAGACTTATACGGTCTGTGCCCTGAAATAAAATAAAACAGGTACAAATCAAGGTAAGGTACAAATCAAGGGCAGACTTTTACGGTCTATGCCCTGAAAAAGACAGGTACAAATCAAGGGCAGACTTATACGGTCTGTGATGGAGAAGGGAGGTGGGACTGGTGGTTGGGAGGCGGGGAATACTGCTGGGCAGATTTATACGGTCTGTGCCCTGAAAAAGACAGGTACAAATCAAGGTAAGGTATACACATATGAGTTTATCTTGTTGGGCAGACTAGATGGACCGTGCGGGTCTTTTTCTGCCGTCATCTACTATGTTACTATGTTTACTAAGCTGCTCTGTAGGCGCGCAAACCTTTTAGCACACGCTAAGGATTACATGATACCTGCGACACAACGTAACCAAAGACTGTAATGGACGTTCTCCAAGGACAAGCAGGCTCAATATTCTTATGTATGGGTCATCATCCGTGACGGCACAGGAGTCCGGAACTTTGAAAACAAAAAAACTCTCCAGAACGTGCCGTCGCGCGGGCCGAACTCACTGCGCATGTGCGAGCAGCTTCCACCCGTGACGCGAGCGTGCCCTAATCAGTTCTCTTTTATCCGCGACTGAGGAAAGTTGTCTTTCGCCTCGTTCCTTCTTGGCTCAGGAGAACTGCATTTTGGTGTTTATCGCCTGATTTTCTTTTCTTTTAATTTGATTCCGGTTTGTCAAATATTTAAAAAAAAAATCTATTTTTCCTTTATTTTCTTAGGTTTTTTCTTCCTCTTTAAAGTTTTCTTATTTTTTCGATGCGGCTGTCCTTTAGGCTGCTCGGCCGGGCTGTTTTCCCCTTTTTGTGCCCCTTTTTTCTTGACACCATCAAGCATTTTGATTTCGCAACCGCCGTTTTTCCCTCCATGTCACCGAGGACGCCAAGTGGCTTCAAGTGTTGTACTCGGTGCAACCGGACCATTTCAAGTACCGACCCCCACGCCTGGTGTCTCCAGTGTCTTGGGCCCGACCATCTGCCAGCTTCTTGTAAGCTGTGTAAGTTGATGAAAAAGCGGACCCAGGTGGCTCGAGAGGCTCAGTGTGAGAAACTTTTTCCAGCTCGCTCCGGTCCTTCGACGTCGGTATCGGTACCGAGGTCGGCGGCGTCAGCGTCGAGGGAAGCATCAACATCGGGAGTTCAGATAATGGCTGCCAAAAGACCACAACGCGCTGGGAGCAGCGAGGCATCGAGCGGGTCTCCACCTGTCTCGAGGCCTACTGCGATGCAGGCCTCCCGGGACCGACCTTCGTCGGACCCGGCCCCAAGGAGGCATGAGGATTCCACGTCCTCCTCTTTGGTACTGAGGAGTCTTGATGATGGGCGTCGAGTGAAGGCGAAGAAGCACCGTCATCGATATCCTTCCATGCATGGTACCGAGAGCTCCGTGGAGCCGAGGGAGTTGGCACCCGAGAAGTGTTGGCGCCGGGAGGACCTCTCACCCTCCATTCAGGAGGTGCCGATGCATCGATCATCTGGCAGCCTGGTACCGGCTCTCAAGCCCCCTCAGATTCTGCAACCAACTCCTCCACCGGCCCCCAGCCTTTTCCGATGGAAGCTCTCGACGAGCGCATCTGGGCCCTTCTTCCAGAGCTCCTGGAGGGGTTGCTGCGCCAATCTGCTTCGGTGTCGGGGGTGCTTGCGCCTTCCGTACCGACTGCAGAAGCGCTATCTGGGCCATTGCCTGTGAGGAGGTCCCCGTCCTTGGTGCCGCTTGCGGTACCGGCGTCAGCTGCCACCTGGGTCGATTCCCCCTCGACGTCGGTGGAAGAAGCTTCGCCGGAGTCTAGGCAGGGGTCAACTTCTCGACACAACCCCCCCCCCCCCCACCCCCACGAGGTTGTCGATCCTCGATGTCGAGACAGGCTCGAGTTCGGGCTGCTCTTAGGGAGCTTTTGTTCGACACCGATGAGGAGCGCTCGTGGGAAGAGGAGGAAGATCCTAGATATTTTTCGGAGAAAGAGTCATGTGGGGTTCCCTCTGATCCTACTCCGCCAATTGAGAGTAGAATGTCTCCACCTGAGAGTCTCTCTTTTTCATCTTTTGTTAGGGAAATGTCTAAGGACATTCCATTCCCTATGGAGGTTGTGGATGAGCCCAGGGCCGAGATGCTCGAGGTCTTGGACTATCCTTCTCCGCCTGCTGAGTTTGCTACGGCCCCTTTGCATAATACACTGAGGGAAGTGCTTATGCGAAATTGGTCGTGCCCTCTTTCTAATCCAGTTGCCCCCAAAAAATCTGAGTCCCAGTACAGAGTCCATGGAGAGCCTGTAATGGTGAAGGCCCACGATTCCATGGTGGTGGACTCTGCTCTCAGAAGAGCCAAGAGTATTAGAGACTATGCCTCGGCGCCCCCAGGCAGAGAGTAGGACCTTGGACTCTTTTGGGAGGAGAACGTATCAGGCCGCTATGCTTGCCGCCAAAATCCAGACGTACCAGCTCTACACGAGCATCCACTTGCGGAACTTGGTGAGGCAACTATCCAGTTTAGTTGAAGCAATTCCTCTGGAGCTGGCTGAACCTTTTCACCAGGTGGTCAGGCAGCAGAAGGCGTGTCGAAAATTCCTGGCCAGGGGGTCTTATGACATTTTTGATGTGGCATCCCGAGTAGCTGCTCAAGGTATATTGATGCACAGACTCTCATGGCTGCGTATCTCTGACCTGGATCAGAAGACCCAGCAGCGAATGGCGGATGTTCCTTGCCGGGGGGGGGGATAATCTTTTTGGAGAAAAAGTAAAGGACATGGTCAATTAGATAAAAAAGCATCATGACGCCATAGATTCTCTCTCCCGTCGGACGTCTTCTACTACTGCCTTCTCTTCTACGAGGTTTTTTGGAGGGAAGAAGAGTGCTCCCTATTCCTATAACAGGCGTAGGTACACTTCTGCTTCTCGGCAGCCGGTTCAGGCTCAGTCCCAGCATGCGCATTCCTGTCAAGGCCTTGCGCCAAAGGCCCCTAGGGCTCCCCAGCAAAAGCAAGGGATGGGCTTTTGACTGGCTCCAGTGCAGCATAGCCTCGGTACAAGTGTCCGTGCCGGACGGCTTGCCCGTCGGGGGGGGGGGGGGGTTGATATTTTTTCACCAAAGGTGGCCTCTTATAACCTCCAACAGGTGGGTTCTTCAAATAGTCCGGTTCGGATACAGTCTCAGTTTGGTATCCTAGCCTCCAAATTGCCCACCGGGAGCTCAGCCCTTCTAAAGGCCAATGCGGTCGAACCCGTTCCACCAAGGGAAGAAGGGCTGGGATTCTATTCCAGGTATTTCCTTGTGCAAAAGAAAACAGGGGGGATGCGTCCCATCCTAGACCTAAGGGGCCTGAACAAATATCTGGTTTGAGAAAAGTTCAGGATGCTTTCCCTGGGCACCCTTCTTCCCATGATTCATGAAAACGATTGGCTATGCTCTCTGGACTGAAGTATCTTCAGTTTTGGTTGGAAACTCAGCATTTTCAGTACTGTGTACTGCCCTTTGGCCTCGCGTCTGCGCCCAGGGTATTCACCAAGTGCTTGGCAGTTGCCGCAGCATCGCTACGCAGACTGGGAGTGCATGTGTTCCCTTATCTTGACGATTGGCTGGTGAAGAGCACCTCGGAGGCAGGAGCTCTACAGTCCATGCGGATCACTATTCGACTGCTGGAGCTACTAGAGTTTGTAATCAATTATCCCAAGTCCCACCTTGTCCCGGTTCAGAAATTGGAGCTCTGTTGGACACATGGACGTCTCAAACTTATCTTCCCCAGGCAAAGGCAGACAACCTCCTGACCCTAGTGTCCTTGGCTCGAGCATCTCAACAGATCACAGCTCGGCAGATGTTGAGACTTTTGGGGCATATGGCTTCCACAGTTCATGTGATTTCCCATGGCACGCCTACATATGAGATCAGCTCAGTGGACCCTAGCTTCTCAGTGATGCCAGGCCACAGGGGATCTAGAGAATGTAATCCATTTCTCCACCAAGTTTTGCAGTTCCCTTCAGTGGTGGATCATTCGATCCAATCTGACCTCGGGACGTCCATTTCAAATTCCTCAGCCTCAAAAAGTGCCGATGACGGATGCATCCCTCCTGGGGTGGGGAGCTCATGTAGATGGACTTCACACTCAGGGAGCTTGGTCCTTTCGAGAGAAGGATCTACAGATCAACTTCCTGGAATTACGAGCGATCTGGACCGCTCTCAAGGCTTTCAGAGATCGGCTGTCCAATCAAGTCATTCTAATTCAGACAGACAATCAGGTTGCTATGTATTACACCAACAAGCAGGGGGGCACCGGATCTCGCCCTCTGTGTCAGGAAGCCGTCCAGATGTGGCTTTGAGCACGCCGTCACGGCATGTTTCTCCAAGCCACTTATCTGGCAGGCGTAAACAACAGTCTGGCCGAAGGTTGAGCAGGATAATGCAAACACATGAGTGGTCACTGAACATGGACGTTGTCCGCAAGATATTCCGATTGTGGGGCATCCCCTCGGTGGATCTTTTTGCCACTCAAACCAATCACAAGGACCCTTAGTTCTGCTCCAGACTTCAGGCCCACAACAGACTAGCATCAGATGCCTTTCTCCTACATTGGGGGACAGGCCTTCTGTATGCGTATCCTCCCATACCTCTAGTAGGGAAGCCTCTGCTGAAACTCAAGCAAGACCGTGGAACCATGATTCTGATTACACCTTTTTGGCCCCGTAAGATCTGGTTCCCTCTTCTTCTGGAGTTGTCCTCCGAAGTACCGTGAAGATTGGACTGTTTTCCGACCCTTATCACTCAAAACGAAGGGTCGCTTCTACATTCCAACCTCCAGTCTCTGGCTGGCACGGCCTAGATGTTGAGAACTTAGAAGTTGCCTCTTTAGGCCTTTCAGAGGGTGTCTCCCGAGGCTTGCTTGCTTCCAGGAAAGATTCCACGAAAAAGTGTTATTCTTTTAAATGGAGGAGGTTTGCCGTCTGATGTGACAGCAAGGCCCTAGATCCTTTTTTTTGTCCTACACGGACCCTGCTTGAATACCTTCTACATTTATCAGAGTCTGGTCTCAAGACCAACTCCATAAGAGTTAATCTTAGTGCAATTAGTGCTTATCATCAACGTGTAGAGGGTCAGCCTATCTCTGGATAGTCTTTAGTAGTTCGTTTCATGAGAGGTTTGCTTTTGTCAAAGCCCCCTGTCAAACTTCCACCAATGTCATGGGATCTCAATGTCGTTCTCACCCAGCTGATGAAAGCTCCTTTTGAGCCACTGAATTCCTGCCATCTGAAGTACTTGACTTGGAAGGTCATTTTCTTGGTGGCTGTTACTTCAGCTTGTAGAGTCAGTGAGCTCCAAGCCCTGGTAGTGCATGCACCTTATATCAAGTTTCATCATAACAGAGTAGTCCTCCGCACTCACCCTAAGTTCTTGCCGAAGGTGGTGTTGAGGTTCCATCTGAACCAGTCAATTGTCTTGCCAACATTCATTCCCCATTGGCCTTTTATGTGGAGCGGACTAAGCCCTACAGACAGTCCGCCCAATTGTTTGTTTCTTTCGGTCCCAACAGGAGGGGAGCGCCATCGGAAAACACACCATCTCCAATTGGCTAGCAGATTGCATTTCCTTCATTTATGCCCAAGCTGGGCTGACTCTGGAGGGCCATGTCATGGCTCATAATGTTAGAGCCATCGCTGTGTCAGTGGCTTACTTGAAGTTAGCCTCCATTGAAGAGATCTGCAAAGCTGCGACGTGGTCTTCTGTCCACACATTCACATCTCACTACTGCCTTCAGCAGGATACCCGACGCGACAGTCGGTTTGGGCAGTGGTGCTGCAGAATCTGGGGTTTAGAATCCAACTCCACCCTCCTAGGCCCATTTCTGTTTTGTTCCAGGCTGCACTTTCATCTACTTGTATTTCTTTTCAGGTCAATCTCTGTTATGTCCTCGCCGTTGCGAGGCCTAATTGACCAGTGTTTATTATTTTGAGTGAGCCTGGGGCCTAGGGATACCCCATACATAAGAATATTGAGCCTGCTTGTCCTCAGAGAAAATGAAGATACATACCTGTAGCAGGTATTCTCCGAGGACAGCAGGCTCAATATTCTTACAACCCTCCCTCCTCCCTGTTGGAGTAGTTACAGTTCTATACTTTTGCTTTTTACTAACTGATTAAGGCACGCGGGCGTGAAGCCGTTCGCACATGTGCAGTGCGTTCGGCCCGCGCAATGGCGCCTTCTGGAGAGTTCTTTTGATTTCAAAGTTCCGGACTCCTGGGCCGTCGCGGACGACGACCCATACGTAAGAATATTGAGCCTGCTGCCCTTGGAGAATACCTGCTACAGGTATGTATCTTCATTTTCTCTGAGGACAAGCAGGCTCAATATTCTTATGTATTGGGTATCCCTAGGCCCCAGGCTCACTCAAAATAATAAACACTGGTCAATTAGGCCTCGCAACGGCGAGGACATAACAGAGATTGACCTTGACTCTTCCTCCCCCTTTCTAATTTCCCCCCAATTATACCTATCACACATGTACCTCATTCTACCACAACATCACCTTGTGTATTCGTTACACATTGTATTTGTTCAGACCGGAACCAGCTAACGCCGTAAACGGAACTATGTAAGCCACATTGAGCCTTAAGAAGGTAGGAAAATGTGAGATACAAATGCAACAAATAAATAATAAATAAATAAATACCTAGGAATCCTCCTATACCTGTGGAAAACCTAATTTCCAGCACAGTCTTGTGAGCCCAATTTTCAGTAAAGGAGCAGATTAGTTTCATTCCACCTCTTGGAAATTGGGTTATTGGTCACCTAATAAGCAGACATCTCACAAGTAGAATAATCAGGCCTAGGCCTGTCAGAATGTTTGATAGGCCTTCTTCTATGAGCCCAGAAAAGGATCCCCTGAAATATCACTAACTTTATTGATTATCATATTATATTAGTAGTGGAGGAGTGGCCTAGTGGTTAGGGTGGTGGACTTTGGTCCTGAGGAACTGAGTTCGATTCCCACCTCAGGCACAGGTAGCTCCTTGTGACTCTGGGCAAGTCACTTAACCCTCCATTGCCCCAGGTACAAATAAGTACCTGTATACAATATGTAAGCCGCATTGAGCCTGCCATGAGTGGGAAAGTGCGGGGTATAAATGTAACAAAAAATAAATAAATAAACAGTCACTCTAGTTATGACAAACATAAAATCAAAATTAATAACAATTGGTGTAATACAATTTCCTGTTCATTTTATTATACTCGTGTAATATTTTAGAAACCACTTCTGTCTTTTTTTCCATATAATTAATACCTTTTGTTTATATCCAGCAAATCAGCTAATCCCACAAGAAAGGAGGAGAGAAAAGAATCAAGGCGAAGATCCTGTACCAATGGAACAAATCCAAAGACAATCAGAAAGTGACTGTGAGAATATTTCCGAAGAACCTAAGAAGAGAAATACAAGGAATGGGTGGCAGGAATCAGAAGAGAAAAGAGACCCTGCAGCTGACTCGCTGGATGGAGTTGCAAAGTGTGAGAGAAGTTACAGGGAGCTCACTAGCATCCATAGCCACCAGAGACACTTAGCAGAGAGTCCCTTCCAAAATAATAGTGGTTACATGACTTCTAATCTTGAAGAGGAGAAAAGAAAAACAGACCAGCAAGAATTGACATGCACTGCATCTACCAAGAGCACCTGTTTCATAAGTCCTGATCATCCACCGAGCGCCTCTTGTTTTTCAGAGCTCCAAATGCAGAAAAGAAGTGGCAAAAAAGACAAACGAGAGAAACCATTTTCATGTGTTGAGTGTAATAAAAGCTTCACTGTGCTTTCAAATCTAAAAAGACACAAAATAATCCATACGGGAGAGAAACCATTTACATGTTCCGAGTGTAGGAAAAGGTTTGCTCATATTTCAACTCTAAAAAACCACCAAAGGAGCCACAAAGGAGAGAAGCCATTTGCATGTACAGAGTGTAATAAAATGTTTGCACGGCTTTCAAATCTAAAAAGACACCAAATGATCCACACAGGAGAGAAACCATTTACATGTTCTGAGTGTAACAGGCGGTTTGCTTATCTGTCCACTTTAAAAAGGCATGAAAAGATCCACAGGGGAGAGAAACCATTTACATGTACTGAGTGTAATAAAGGATTCACCGATATTTCTATTTTAAAAATCCATCAAAGGATTCATATTACAGAGAAACCATTTACATGTACTGAATGTAACAAAAAGTTCACACAGTTTCCACATCTAAAAAGTCACCAGATGATCCATACGGGAGAGAAACCATTTGCATGTTCTGAGTGTAAAAAAAGGTTTGCTCATTTTTCCACTCTAAAAAAGCATCAAAAGATCCACAGAGGAGAGAAACTATTTATATGTCCTGAGTGTAAGAAACAGTTCACTCATTTTTCCACTCTGAAAAACCATCAAAGGATCCATACAGGAGAGAAACCATTTACTTGTCCTGTATGTAAGAAAAAGTTTACACAGCTTCCACATCTAAAAAGTCACCAAAGGATCCATACAGGAGAGAAACCATTTGTATGTCCTGAGTGCAAAAAAAGATTTGCTTATGTTTCCACTCTAAAAAGTCACCAAAGGAGCCACCGAGGTGAGAAACCATTTACATGTACTGAGTGCAATAATATGTTCACACGGCTTTCACAACTAAAAAGCCACCAAAGGATCCACACAGGAGAGAAACCATTTACATGTTCTGAGTGTAAGAAAAGGTTCGCTCATCTTTCCACGCTGAAAAACCACCAAAGGATCCATACTGGAGAGAAACCATTTACTTGTCCTGTGTGTAAGAAATGTTTTGTACAACTTCCCCACCTAAAAACTCACCAAATGATGCACACAGGAGAGAAACCATTTACATGTCCTGAGTGTAAAAAAAGGTTTGCTAATCTTTCCGCTCTAAAAAGCCACCAAAGGATCCACACAGGAGAGACACCATTTACATGCTCTGAGTGTAAGAAAAGGTTCTCTCATCTTTCCACACTGAAAAATCACCAAAGGATCCACACAGGAGAGAAACCATTTAAATGTCCTGAGTGTAAGAAAAGGTTCACACAGCTTCCACATCTAAAAAGTCACCTAATGGTGCATGGGAGAGAAGCCATTTAAATGTCCTGAGTGTGAACAAAAGGTTTGCTTATCATTCTACTCTAAAAAGCCACCAAGAGATCCACACAGGAGAGACACCATTTATGTATTACTGATTGTAATAAAAGTTTCACTCCGCATTCAGATCTAAAAAAAAAAAGTACACCAAATGATCTACACAGGAGAGAAACCATTTGCATGTAGTTAGATCATACCCAGACTTAGGAGTGAGGTTCATTCCTGTCATAGTATGCACAAAACTAATGTAAAAATATTAACACAACAACATAGTAATACATTTTTATAATTTGTACGTGCTCAGAAAAAAAATACTTTTGTGTGCCCAATAGATATAGTGCAAAAACAAACCCTACATGGGTGGACTACCAGATGTTTCTTCAAACATTGCACATATATAAATTCATAAAGATATATAACAGAGAAGTAATAATTATCTCAAATATCAGCTCACTGCCACATACTGCAGAATTATTTCATAAGTTCATCCAGCCATATAGAAATATATATAGAATATCTATGTCCACAGTTGCAACATAGTTATGTTTTACAATGCTTTTCATCAGGGAACTGCACTGCAAATAAATCCTAATAAATACAACAACAGTAGTAATCGGATCGTCTCATCACAATAAATGCATTGGTGCACTAATCTCAATCACTGAAAACATTAAACTTCAGCCTCAAACTGCCTCAAAGCTAATTGATATAAAATGCCAACCCTGATCTTAAAAAGCTAAACCCCACCTCAGAAATAACCAACAGAACCAGTCCTCCAATCATCATGGAGTCCCCCTAGCAAAGAACCAATCAATAACACCACTTGTTCAAGAATCAGGCCAGTCAATCTCCTGATTGAGTCCTGAAGGGGAAACCATATGCCAACGGAAGATAAACCACTGCTCTTTAAGAAGAAGAATCATCTCTACATCATCACTTTGTGGAAGAGAAATCACTGCAATAGCAGTAAATGACAGATCTTCTAAAGTATGTCCCCTACTCATCCAGTGAGATACTAGAAGGATCCTCCTCCTGCAAATGCCTCAAACAGCTCAAATGTGCTGCAATTCTCAATTTCACTTTGCGACTTGTTTGATGTATATAAAACATTTGGCAAGGCCATTAAAAGCAATAAACAACCATTTGGATAAATTGCCCTGAGAGAAACCATTTCCTGATTTTAATAGAAGCTTCACTCGCCGTTCAAATCTAAAAAAAAAAAAAAATCAAAACAAACAAAAAAACATCAAACGAACCACAGTGGAGACAATGGAGGTTAAAGGGAGTGCAGTATAAATTCAGCATCAGTAGCAGTTGGATTGCTGCGTATGTCTGAGGAGGAGAAGATCATTTTTCTCCTCAAGGCTTGCTGAGTGCTTTCATGTGGTGACATTTGCGGCAACATTTTTTAAAAAGGCCTTTTTTTTACAGGCGCTCTGAAAACTGGACCTGCGCACGCCCAAAACCCACACCTACACTACTGCAGCCCGTTTTTCAGCGCACCTTAGTAAAAGGACCCCTAGGGTTACTGATAGTGGTAGCAATAGTGCAGATCCTACAGATGAACATAACACCACTGCTGCAGATACAGATAACGGTGGATTTGTTCATAGAAACATGACGGCGGATAAAGGCCACACGACCCATCCAGTCTGCCCATCCTCTGTAACCCCTAATTCTTCCTGTTCCTAAGCAATCCCACATGCTTTTCCCATGCCTTTTTAAATTCTGGAACAGTCCTCGACTCCACCACCTCCACCGGGAGGCCATTCCACACCTCCACCACCCTTTCTGTGAAATAATACTTCCTTAGGTTACTCCTAAGCCTACTACAGCAGGAGATCAGCCGCAGAACTTAATGAACAAGTTGAGAGGATTAATTACAATTAAGTGGACTCCTGCAGCGAAAAAGGGGATACTGTACTGTTGCCTTTATGCTACCCACTCTGTATATGGACCAAGAGGGTATATATGCAAAGAGAATTCATCAAAAAATGGAGGAAAGAGGAATATCGTCATGGGAAAAGCTTCAGAAAGGGACCGATGTCAATTTAAGATCCCTAATTTTGAAGATCAAACAAAGGAGTTAACGAGAGCATCTTAACAGAATTGAAGGTTTTTGTGGCAAAAGAAATGGAAAGAAAAGGAGGGAGCTTGGTGGGAGCATCAGAGCTAAAGAACCTGCAGAAAAAGAAGAGGGTGTCTTAGAAGAAAACAGAAATAAAATTTGTGTAATGAGAGAATAAAAAGGTTTGAAAAAAAAATTTACCAAAATAAAGACTGATGCATAGAGAAGGGGAGGGAAGGGCATCCAGAATTGAGTGCAAATAAAATAGCTCACGTTTTTGGGGCACACGAAAATGGGGCATTCGCTCAACGTTAGAGACGCCCAGTTTAGCACAAGCCCAATTTTAGAGCGCATCTTAGTAAAAGACCCCCTTAGAAAGGAACATCAGGGCAAAGGTTGATAAGAAAGCAGGAGGGAACTCGGAACAGAGTACTAACATCCTATATAATAATTTGCACCTCCAACGGTCTACATCTGGATGCCTGGGTTCGTAACATCCATTCCCACTCATTGCCCCACCCTCGTGTCAAAATGTAATGATGTCAGAGGGCGGAACAATGAGAGGGAAGGGAACGCTGGAGGCGAGCTCACGTCAGGAGGGATGTTACGAATGGAACGGAAGCCAGCCAGCCAGAGAATGTTCAGGTAGAAATCGAGGGGAGGAGAGAATCGCAGGACATCGAGGGGAGGGGGGGAAGAAGGAAGGAAGGGGAGGGAAGGTCAGGGCAGAGGAGAATTGATGGATGGGATGGGAGGACAGTAAAGGAGAGAATCGTGGGACACGGATGGGAGGGCAGGGAAGAGGAGAATCGCTGGACATGGAGGGGAGGGCAGGGGAGAGAGGAAAAAAAGCTTACAGGACAGTCTACCTAGGGCCCGTTTCATTGTTGAGGAAACGGGCATGGTTCCACTAGTCACCGATAAGTTAATGATAGAGAGAAGAAATCTAGAATTACATGAAAGGCAAGCTGAGTTAACTGAAGGGGAAGACAAAAGGTGGGAGAAGGACCTAGGAGTGGAGGAATAAGAGGCCATTTTACTAAGCCACACAGGCACCTACGTACGCCCAAAGTGCGTCAATTTGGAGTTACTGCCTGGCCCTTGCGGTAATTTCATTTTTGACGTGCGTCTGCTACGTGTGCCGGAAAATCATTTTTATTTTCAGGCGCATGGCAAAAACCGGGTGGTAACTGTCACTCTACACACGTAGACAATTACTGCACGGTTAACGTGCGAGACCTTATGGCTAAGTCAGTGGCTGGCGGTAAGATCTCAGACCCAAAATGGACACACGCCAATTTTTATTTTGCTGCACGTCCATTTTCAACAAAAATTTTTAAAAGGCCTTTTTTACAGGTGCACTGAAAAATGGATCTGCATCCGCCCAAAACTCGTGCCTACACTGGCACAGCCCATTTTTCGGCACACCTTAGTAAAAGGACCCCTTAATAATTGAGCTTTTAGTAAACGGGGCCCCTCAAATGAAGAGAATGACAAGGAAACTGAATAAGGCCAATAACTGCATAAAGGACAATCCATTAATATCACAGAAATTAATTAAATCCAATACTCTGCTGCAAAAATTATTACCTTCTTGGGAAAAAAATGTATTGAGAGACAAAATCATTACATGCAGAGGTGTCCCCGATGGATGAATATCTCACAGGATTAACATCGGTAAAGATAATGAGAAAGATTCAAAACATCAGATTGAGCTATGCTGCATTAACAGAGGAAGATCTTACATTTCTATGCTCCGATAATAAAACTAGCAGCAGAAATGCAAAAACTACAAAAACATAAAGAGAAGAGAGATCTCAAAATAAATTGTTCAGGGAGAACCCGAAACAATTGTACAGGGAAATTGGGAAAGAGGTTAAGTACAGTGGGTGGCTGTGAAGTTCTGATGGCAAAATATCTCTATATAGATGTTTTATGTATATATATATATCATATATTTCAATTCCAACCTTTCGAACAATTAGTCTCCTAGGTCTTCGCCCTACTAGCTTCCAAGTGGCTGGTCCAAAATTATGAAATAGCTTACCTTCGGAACTAAGGAAAATGGACTCATCGATGGTGTTCAGTGAGCAACTAACATACCTGTTTTTTAAGGGGTCCTTTTACTAAGGTGCGTTGAAATATGGCCTGTGGTATAGTAGGCGCATGTTTTGGGCACGCGCAGATCCATTTTTCAGCACTCCTGCGGAAAAAAAAAAGGCCTTTTTAAAATTTGTGCTGAAAATGGACGTGCGGCAAAATCAAAATTGGCGTGCGTCCATTTTGGGTCTGAGGCCTTACCGCCAGCCGTTGACCTAGTGGTAAAGTCTGACAGGGTAACTGGACTCTAATGGCCTACGCTCGTCAAATGCCACTTGGTGCATCCGATACGCTCGTCTGAAAATAAAAACTATTTTTCAAACGTGCGTATCAGACACGCACCAAAAATGAAATTACCGCAAGAGCCATGTGGTAGCTGGGCGGTAACTCCATTTGGGCGCATGTAGATGCTTATGTGGCTTAGGAAAAGGGCCCCTAAGTCATTTGTGGCCCTTTTACTAGGCTGCGCCAGGGCTGCCGAGAGACTAGGCCGGGCCCGGGGCAAGGTCGCCCCCCCCCCTCCGGCCGCTGCCCCCTGCTGCTGCAGTCCCCGGTCTCACCTGCCTGCTTCCTCAGCTCCGGGCCCCCTGCATTCAAAGCGGCAGTCGCAGATCACCTCCCTTTGGGCCTTCTCTCCCTGTGTCCCGCCCTTGTCTGATGTAACTTCCAGTTTCCGCGAGGGCGGGACACAGAGAGAGAAGGCCCGAAGGGAGGCGATCTGCGACTGCTGCTTCGAATGCAGGGGGCCTGGAGCCGAGGAGGCAGGCAGGTGAGACCGGGGACTGGAGGCTCGGGGAATTTTGTCCCCCCTGCCCCCCCCCCCCCTCTCGGCAGCCCTGGGCTGCGCTTTTGATTCCAGGCACAGCAAATGCATTGAAGCCCATTCAATTCAAACAGGCTTCCTCGCTTTTGCCATACAGGAATTGCTAGCCTGGTTTAGTAATGGAGGCCCTCAGTGAAATGTATAGTCAAGCTGACCTGTTTAGGGTCTGAATTGCCTGACCTTATGTTAGGTGTCGATCATTTTTGTTATTGAATTCTTATTGAATTTTTAAATGGTATTGTCAGTATTGTTCTTGTGGGTATTTTTTAAATTATTATTTTATAAATTGTATATGTTGATTTATGATCTGCCTAGAATGTAGTATTGTGTGGAATAAACATCCTGTAGCCTGAATGAGAAATTCCTGTTATCATGATCTCACAGGTCACTGTTTTGCAAAATCATGAACCATGTCGGTTCCTTTGATGCTTTTGGGCATAGGCTGGTAACTGAAAACTTCCTTCTTAAAAGGACAAGACTTAGTTAAAATGATTGTGCAAAGATCTTTAAATGTCTTAGCTAAGAATTTACATAAATAATTTACCCCCCCCCCCCCCCCCCCCCCGCCGTGTACTAAGCCGAGCTAGCGGCTGGCAGTGTGCTAATGCTAATACAGCCCGTTCACTTTGAATGAAAGCTTATAAATCCATCAAAAAAGAGAACAATTGCTAAGCTGCAATGCTCTTCATAAAGGGAGGACGTTATCAGGGTGCTTTTACTGCACTTTGATTTTCCACGGGAGTCGGGAACCTATAGTATCTCTGTACTGCAGGCTGCTGACTCCTGTGGTAAAGGACTTTTGTATGAATGGTTTAAATAACCAAAGTAAGCAAGAAAACCAGAGACCAGGCCATCCAGAGCCTGTATCAGCGAGGAATGGCAACAAAATTAGATGTCAAATGGCTTTGATTCCAAAACGAAAATAGAAACCCAAGAAGCTGCAGCTGGCTGTTTAAGGTGAGGGGACTTAAGCCCCTTGAAACTCTGCCAGCAGTGGTCACCAGCTAAATAATCCCCCAATATTCAGTGCCAGGCTATGTCAGGGCAATGACACAATACTGGGGATGTTCAGCCAGGCCCGCATAAAGCACTTATGTGGTTTTAATTCCCTCAAGCCCCCTCCCTAAGCCAACATGATGAAGGCCCTCCCCCCAAGAACCCCCCCCCCCCCAGCATCCAGGAGGCCCCCACCAGACCTACCTGTACCCGTGTGGTTCAGCAGCAGTCGTTGGGGGTAGAAACGCAGCTTACATTTTACAAGAGATATATGGAGACTGCCGAAACAGACGGATTAATAACAAAAAGTCTCACTACAGAACAATTTCCTACACTAGATGAATTGTATATGACCATGGAGGAAAAAGATCTTAGAAATCACATGGACAACAAACTCAAATATCTTATTTGTCTAATTTGCAGGTTCCAATTTCAGTCATAAGTACATAAGTACATAAGTAGTGCCATACTGGGAAAGACCAAAGGTCCATCTAGCCCAGCATCCTGTCACCGACAGTGGCCAATCCAGGTCAAGGGCACCTGGCACGCTCCCCAAACGTAAAAACATTCCAGACAAGTTATACCTAAAAATGCGGAATTTTTCCAAGTCCATTTAATAGCAGTCTATGGACTTGTCCTTTAGGAATCTATCTAACCCCTTTTTAAACTCCGTCAAGCTAACCGCCCGTACCACGTTCTCCGGCAACGAATTCCAGAGTCTAATTACACGTTGGGTGAAGAAAAATTTTCTCCGATTCGTTTTAAATTTACCACACTGTAGCTTCAACTCATGCCCTCTAGTCCTAGTATTTTTGGATAGCGTGAACAGTCGCTTCACAGCCACCCGATCCATTCCACTCATTATTTTATACACTTCTATCATATCTCCCCTCAGCCGTCTCTTCTCCAAGCTGAAAAGCCCTAGCCTTCTCAGCCTCTCTTCATAGGAAAGTCGTCCCATCCCCACTATCATTTTCGTCGCCCTTCGCTGTACCTTTTCCAATTCTACTATATCTTTTTTGAGATACGGAGACCAGTACTGAACACAATACTCCAGGTGCGGTCGCACCATGGAGCGATACAACGGCATTATAACATCCGCACACCTGGACTCCATACCCTTCCTAATAACACCCAACATTCTATTCGCTTTCCTAGCCGCAGCAGCACACTGAGCAGAAGGTTTCAGCGTATCATCGACGACGACACCCAGATCCCTTTCTTGATCCGTAACTCCTAACGCGGAACCTTGCAAGACGTAGCTATAATTCGGGTTCCTCTTACCCACATGCATCACTTTGCACTTGTCAACATTGAACTTCATCTGCCACTTGCACGCCCATTCTCCCAGTCTCGCAAGGTCCTCCTGTAATCGTTCACATTCCTCCTGCGACTTGACGACCCTGAATAATTTTGTGTCATCGGCGAATTTAATTACCTCACTAGTTATTCCCATCTCTAGGTCATTTATAAATACATTAAAAAGCAACGGACCCAGCACAGACCCCTGCGGGACCCCACTAACTACCCTCCTCCACTGAGAATACTGGCCACGCAATCCTACTCTCTGCTTCCTATCTTTCAACCAGTTCTTAATCCATAATAATACCCTACCTCCGATTCCATGACTCTGCAATTTCTTCAGGAGTCTTTCGTGCGGCACTTTGTCAAACGCCTTCTGAAAATCCAGATATACAATATCAACCGGCTCCCCATTGTCCACATGTTTGCTTACCCCCTCAAAAAAATGCATTAGATTGGTGAGGCAAGACTTCCCTTCACTAAATCCGTGCTGACTTTGTCTCATCAGTCCATGTTTTTGTATATGCTCTGCAATTTTATTCTTAATAATAGCCTCCACCATCTTGCCCGGCACCGACGTCAGACTCACCGGTCTATAATTTCCCGGATCTCCTCTGGAACCCTTCTTAAAAATCGGAGTAACATTAGCTACCCTCCAGTCTTCCGGTACTACACTCGATTTTAGGGACAGATTGCATATTTCTAACAGTAGCTCCGCAAGTTCATTTTTTAGTTCTATTAATACTCTGGGACACCTTCAAGCATGCTATAGTCACACCACTCCTCAAAAAACCATCACTAGACCCTACCTGTCCTTCCAACTACCGCCCCCATCTCCCTCCTACCCTTCCTCTCCAAGATACTTGAACGCACCGTTCACAGCCGCTGCCTTGATTTTCTCTCCTCTCATGCCATCCTCGATCCGCTGCAATCCAGTTTTCGCCCTCTACACTCGACAGAAACGACACTCACTAAAGGATGTAATGACCTGTTCCTTGCAAAATCCAAAGATCACTACTCCATCCTCATCCTCCTCGACCTATCCGCCGCTTTTGACACTGTCAATCATAATCTATTCCTTGCCGCACTATCCTCATTTGGATTCCAGGGCTCTGTCCTCTCCTGGTTCTCCTCTTATCTCTCCCACCGTATCCCTGAGGAACACCAACTGAGAGTGGGATGGGGGTAGAGGAAGATCCATGAGAATGTACTCTGAAGGTAGAGTACATTCTCATGGATCTTCCTCTACCCCCATCCCGCTCTCGGTTGGTGTTCCTCAGGGATCTGTCCTTGGACCCCTTCTGTTCTCAATCTACACCTCTTCCCTGGACTCGCTGATCTCATCTCATGGTTTCCAATATCATCTTTATGCTGATGACACCCAGCTTTATCTCTCCACACCTGACATCACTGCAGAAACCCAGGCCAAAGTATCGGCCTGCTTATCCGACATTGCTGCCTGGATGTCCAACCGCCACCTGAAACTGAACATGGCCAACACCGAACTCATTGTCTTTCCACCCAAACCCACTTCTCCTCTCCCTCCACTCTCTATTTTAGTCGATAACACCCTCATCCTCCCCGTCTCATATGCCCGCAACCTCGGAGTCATCTTCGACTCCTCCCTCTCCTCTGCGCATATCCAGCAGACAGCCAAGACCTGTCGCTTCTTTCTCTATAACATCAGCAAAATTCGCCCTTTCCTCTCTGAGCACACCACCTGTACTCTCATCCACTCTCTCATTACCTCGCGCCTTGACTACTGCAACCTACTCCTCACTGGCCTCCCACTTAACCATCTATCCCCCCTTCAATCCGTTCAGAACTCTGCTGCGCGTCATATCTTCCGCCTAGACCGATATGCTCATATCACCCCTCTCCTCAAGTCACTTCACTGGTTTCCGATCAGGTACCGCATACAATTCAAGCTTCTACTACTAACCTACAAATGCACTCAATCTGCAGCCCCTCATTACCTCTCTACCCTCATCTCCCCTTACACTGCTACCCGTAACCTCCGCTCACAGGACAAATCCCTCCTCTCAGTACCCTTCTCCACCACCGCCAACTCCAGGCTCCGCCCTTTCTGCCTCGCCTCACCCTATGCTTGGAATAAACTCCCTGAGCCCATACGCCAAGCCCCCTCCCTGCCCATCTTCAAATCCTTGCTCAAAGCCCACCTCTTCAATGTCGCTTTCGGCATCTAACCATTAATCATCTATCCAGGAAATCTAGACTGCCCCAAGTTGATTGACTGCACTTTTTTGTCCTTTAGATTGTGAGCTCCTTCAAGCAGGGACTGTCCTCTGTTTTAAATTGTACAGCGCTGCGTAACCCTGGTACCACTTTATAAATGTTAAGTAGTACTAGTAGTAGTATGGGACGACTTCCCTATGAAGAAAGATTAAGGAGGCTAGGGCTTTTCAGCTTGGAGAAGAGACGGCTGAGGGGAGACATGATAGAGGTATATAAAATAACGAGTAAAGTGGAACAGGTGGATGTGAAGCGTCTGTTCACGCTTTCCAAAAATACTAGGACTAGGGGGCATGCGATGAAACTACAGTGTAGTAAATTTAAAACAAATCGGAGAAATTTTTCTTCACCCAACGCGTAATTAAACTCTGGAATTCGTTGCCGGAGAACATGGTGAAGGCGGTTAGCTTGGCAGATTTTAAAAAGGGGTTAGACGGTTTCCTAAAGGACAAGTCCATAAACCGCTACTAAATGGGGAAAAATCCACAATTCCAGGAATAACATGTATAGAATGTTTGTATGTTTGGGAAGCTTGCCAGGTGCCCTTGGCCTGGATTGGCCGCTGTCGTGGACAGGATGCTGGGCTCGATGGATCCTTGGTCTTTTCCCAGTGTGGCATTACTTATGTTCTTATGCACAACAAACACACACCACCCAAGGAATGACAACTAACAAAAATCCACATATCATCAAACCTAGAAGCCCCATACCAAAATATCCAAGTGGGCTACATTAATGCTAGGTCCGTAGTTAACAAAACAACAACAATATCAGACTGGATCAGCTCAGAAAACCTCAATCTTATCTTCATCAACGAAACATGGATCCACGATCAAAAGGACCCCATAATCCCTGAACTATGCCCTCCAGGTTACAAAATCACTCACTGGACCAGAACGGAAAAGAGAGGAGGAGGCATCGCAATAATCTACCGAACCCAATTCACCACCGAAACCATCGCCGGATCCATAACACCCCAACTAGAAATTGCATCTTTCAGAATCCATAACAAATCCCTGATCGATCATCTGAACTGCGTCCTGTTTTACAGACCGCCCAGTAACTGGAATGAAAACCAGCCTATTTTCACAGACTTCATCTCAAACACTTGTGTAAACAACTCCAATACATTAATACTAGGTGACATAAACCTTCACCTAGAAGACCCCAACTTCACCAACGCATGTGAATGTAAAGACTTCCTACAGTCCTGGGATCTCAAATGGCCTCACATGCAAGCTACCGACATCAAGGGACACACACTAGACCTCTTAGCACACAAACTGTCCACAGATCATAACCTATTAATAACAGACATCAAATGGACATAAACACCTTGGACCGACCACTACAAATTGAACCTATCCCTAAACTGGTGGAAGAAGGGACTAAACCATACACCAGCATGCACAACTTACACCACAAGAGGACAAATAGATTCACAAGTATTCTGGCAACTGATATACGACAACGAATGGAAAGCACGAACAGACTCCATACACTACCTCAATCATTGGGAGGATAGATGCAGAACCATACTAAACGAAATAGCACCCTTAAAGACAAGAATATCAAGAAGACAAAACTCGATACCATAGTAACATAGTAGATGACGGCAGAGAAAGACCTGCAAGGTCCATCCAGTCTGCCCAACATCATAAGTGCTACTTTTTGTGTATACCTGACCTTGATTAGTATCTCACAAATAAACAATCTGCAACGAGTGTGTAGTTATAACAAAGAAACTATCAAACACATCACTCCAATATAGTGTCACACTGGGGATTCAGATCTGAAGGATAAAATGTATTAAATTTTAAAAAAATAGCCTCAGTGTAACAGACTTTTATGCTCCACTGTAAATATTACCATCACAGGCTTCCACCACCTTCCGGAAAAAAACACAGAGAAAAACTCCCAGAATATTTCAAAAATTCTAAAGAAGTGGGAGAAAAGTCTGTGTTTAAAAAATGGAAGGGAGGGTAACACAATTTAAAAAAACTCAAAACACAATCCAGGAAACTTGAATGAGCATGGAAAAAAAACAAAAGATGAATACACACTCAATGCATGGAAACAAACACACAGAAAATACAAATATGCAATAAGACAAACCAAAAGGTCCTATTACAACACTAAAATAGGATGGGAGAGTTGGAATATATTGCACTAAATGACCGCACCTTGAGTATTGTGTTCAATTCTGGTCGCCGCATCTCAAGAAAGATATAGTAGAATTGGAAAAGGTGCAGCGAAGGGCGACTAAAATGATAGTGGGGATGGGACGACTTCCCTATGAGGAAAGATTAAGGAGGCTAGCTAGGGCTATTCAGCTTGGAGAAGAGACGGCTGAGGGGAGACATGATAGAGGTATATAAAATAATGAGTGGAGTGGAACAGGTGGATGTGAAGCGTCTGTTCACGCTTTCCAAAAATACTAGGACTAGGGGGCATGCGATGAAACTACAGTGTAGTAAATTTAAAACAAATCGTAGAAAAGTTTTCTTCACCCAACGTATAATTAAACTCTGGAATTCGTTGCCGGAGAAAGTGGTGAAGGCAGTTAGCTTAGCAGAGTTTAAAAAGGGGTTGGACGGTTTCCTAAAGGACAAGTCCATAAACCGCTACTAAATGGACTGGGGAAAAATCCACAATTCCAGGAATAACATGTATAGAATGTTTGTACGGTTGGGAAGCTTGCCAGGTGCCCTTGGCCTGGATTGGCCACTGTCGTGGACAGGATGCTGGGCTCGATGGACCTTTGGTCTTTTCCCAGTGTGGCATTACTTATGTACTTACTTATGTAATTATATGACCGGATTACAAAGATCTGAAGAAACTATTTCAACTCATAAATAAGCTATTAGACACCATCCCTATCACCAAAACCAACACAGACATCCCATCCGCAGACAAACTTGCTAATTACTTCAACAAAAAAATAATAAAATTACACAGCACACTTCCTCAGCACAACACCGACATCGAAAAGTTCTTCAACGACCTGGACCTAATCCCTGGTGGATGCCCAGCTGACCTTATCTGGTCAACATTTACTCTCCTCACCACTGAATCAGTTACAAAAGTGACTCATAGGTTTGCCCACTGCAAACTGGATATATGTCCCAGTCATCTACTCAAATCCGCCCCCGACCACTTCAAAGCAGACCTCACATCCCACCTAAACTTCATGCTACAAGGTCTCTTCCCCGAGGAATATGGTAATATCCTACTCACAAGAAGCAGCTGCTCCAAAATGACATTCAAAATAACATTTATACAGGAAAAAAGGCCTCAAAGAGCTCACGGGTCTAAATGTTAATAGACCTGAAAGAGCTAAAATGGATCCATCGATCCTACCTTCATAATTGGCCAAAAACCTTTTGATCTAAACACTTCCTGTATCGGTACTCTAATCAAAACTATAATTCAACTTTAATGACATAAGGTGATTTAAAGAGCACAAGCACTTATCTTTTATAAGCGTGCTCATCAGTCGCGTTACTGTGGTCTCTCTCCGGGACTAGTGCCGAGCCGACGGTGGCCAGCGTTTCGCAAGGCTGCTTCAGGGTCTCGGTGTCGCAACAGAGAGGAGAACAACACAGCCTCTCAACGCCACTGGTTAAATGGTCATGGAGTGGAGGAGTAGCCTAGTGGTTAGTGCAGCAGACTTTGATCCTGGGGAACTGGGTTCGATTCCCACTGCAGCTCCTTGTGACTCTGGGCAAGTCACTTAACCCTCCATTGCCCCTGGTACAAAATAAGTACCTGAATATATGTAAACCGCTTTGAATGTAGTTGCAAAAACCTCAGAAAGGCGGTAGATCAAGTCCCATTTCCCTTTCCCTTATGACATCACAATATCAGAAGTGAGCCAAGTATTGGGCAATCAAGCCATTGTGACATCTCTGATGAGGTTGGCTCTTATTGGTGGAATGAGTGGAGGAGTAGCCTAGTGGTTAGTGCAGCAGACTTTGATCCTGGGGAACTGAGTTCGATTCCCACTGCAGCTCCTTGTGACTCTGGGCAAGTCACTTAACCCTCCATTGCCCCTGGTACAAAATAAGTACCTGAATATATGTAAACCGCTTTGAATGTAGTTGCAAAAAACTACAGAAAGGCGGTATATCAAGTCCCATTTCCCTTTCCCTTTCTCTCAAGGAGGATGGGTGAACAGTGGAGTACTGCAGAGATCTGTACTGGGACCAGTGCTATTTAACATATTTATAAATGATATAGAAATTGGAATGCCGAGTGAGGTGATAAAATGAGAAGAACGGTTAAAAAAAAACTTAGGGGGCAACTGAGAGGGTAAAAACTGTGCAACAGGTATGAATGCTGTTCAAAAATACTATCCTGGAGGCCCAGGCCAAACATATTCCGTGAATTAGAAAAGAAAGACAGAAGTCCAAAAGACAGCCGGCGTGGTTGAAAAGTGAGGTGAAGGAAGCTCTTAGGGCTAAAAGAAATGCCTTCAGGAAATGCAAATGCAAGGCGCAGATAAGGCCAAGAGGGATTACGAAAAAAAAATAGCATTAGAGGCAAAAAAACATAGTAAAAATTTTTTTCGGTATATCAAAAGCAGGAAGCCGGCAAAAGAATCGGTTAGGCCGCTGGATGACCAAGGGGTAAAAGGGGTGATCAAGGAAGATAAAGACGTAGCGGAGAGATTGAATGAATTCTTTGCTTCGGTCTTCATCGAGGAAGATTTGGGTGGGATACCATAGTAGATGACGGCAGAAAAAGACCTGCACGGTCCATCCAGTCTGCCCAACAAGATAACTCATATGTGCTACTTTTTGTGTATACCCTACTTTGATTTGTACCTGTGCTCTTCAGGGCACAGACTGTATAAGTCTGCCCAGCACTATCCCCGCCTCCCAACCACCAGCCCCGCCTCCCAACCACCAGCTCTGGCACAGACCGTATAAGTCTGCCCAGCACTATCCCTGCCTCCCAACCATCAGCCCCACCTCCCGATCTTGACTAAGCTTCTGAGGATCCATTCCTTCTGCACAGGATTCCTTTATGCTTATCCCACGCATGTTTGAATTCCGTTACTGTTTTCATTTCCACCACCTCCCGCGGGAGGGCATTCCAAGCATCCACCACTCCCTCCGTGAAAAAATACTTCCTGACATTTTTCTTGAGTCTGCCCCTTTCAATCTCATTTCATGTCCTCTCGTTCTACCGCCTTCCCATCTCCGGAAAAGGTTCGTTTGCGGATTAATACCTTTCAAATATTTGAACATCTGTATCATATCACCCCTGTTTCTCCTTTTCTCCAGAGTATACATACATGTTTAGTTCAGCAAGTCTCTCCTCATACGTCTTGTAACGCAAATCCCATACCATTCTCGTAGCTTTTCTTTGCACCGCTTCAATTCTTTTTACATCCTTAACAAGATATGACCTCCAAAACTGAGCACAATACTCCAGGTGGGGCCTCACCAACAACTTATACAGGGGCATCAACACCCCCTTTCTTCTGCTGGTCACACCTCTCTCTATACAGCCTAACAACCTTCTAGCTACGGCCACCGCCTTGTCACACTTTTTCTTTGCCTTAGGGATGCACTTAGGGAATATAAATCCACGGGAGACATATGTGTTAGGCGGGGAGAGTATGATAGGTACGGACGGAGAGAGGGATCTTGGGGTGATAGTATCTGAGGATTTGAAGGCGACGAAACAGTGTGACAAGGCGGTGGCCGTAGCTAGAAGGTTGTTAGGCTGTATAGAGAGAGGTGTGACCAGCAGAAAAAAGGGGGTGTTGATTCCCCTGTATAAGTCGTTGGTGAGGCCCCACCTGGAGTATTATGCTCAGTTTTGGAGGCCGTATCTTGTTAAGGATGTAAAAGAATTGAAGCGGTGGAGGAAAGGAGAAACAGGGGTGATATGATACAGACGTTCAAATATTTGAAAGGTATTAATCCGCAAACGAACCTTTTCCGGAGATGGGAAGGCAGTAGAACGAGAAGACATGAAATGAGATTGAAGGGGGGCAGACTCAAGAAAAATGTCAGGAAGTATTTTTTCACGGAGAGAGTAGTGGATGCTTGGAATGCCCTCCCGCGGGAGGTGGTGGAAATGAAAACAGTAACGGACTTGTAGAGCAGTACACCAGGCTCCAGGACAAATAGATTCACAAGTATTCTGGCAACTGATATACGACAACGAATGGAAAGCACGAACAGACTCCATACACTACCTCAATCATTGGGAGGATAGATGCAGAACCATACTAAACGAAATAGCACCCTTAAAGACAAGAATATCAAGAAGACAAAACTCGATACCATAGTAACATAGTAGATGACGGCAGAGAAAGACCTGCAAGGTCCATCCAGTCTGCCCAACATCATAAGTGCTACTTTTTGTGTATACCTGACCTTGATTAGTATCTCACAAATAAACAATCTGCAACGAGTGTGTAGTTATAACAAAGAAACTATCAAACACATCACTCCAATATAGTGTCACACTGGGGATTCAGATCTGAAGGATAAAATGTATTAAATTTTAAAAAAATAGCCTCAGTGTAACAGACTTTTATGCTCCACTGTAAATATTACCATCACAGGCTTCCACCACCTTCCGGAAAAAAACACAGAGAAAAACTCCCAGAATATTTCAAAAATTCTAAAGAAGTGGGAGAAAAGTCTGTGTTTAAAAAATGGAAGGGAGGGTAACACAATTTAACACAATACAGATCCAAATACCCACAACACTAAATCTCACTATGAATATCAATCACCCAAATGGACACTAATTAGCAATCCCTCACTAGACTAAAATCCTCATTCAAACAAAGAAGCCTTCCTGCAAGTAAAGAAAACTCAAAATAGAGCAAAACTCTTATAACATTGCTAGAATTGCTTAAACTTCCATCCTTACTAATGAATGGATTCTAATTCTGACAAAAAGTAAACTTTACTTAGCTCAGAACATCCAAATTGTCCTGACAGAAATGCAACCTCATAGGATTTTCACAGTCTGTGGGGTTTCTCCAAAATTAAAGTGTCCAATTTATATTATCCTGGCAAAAAATGTCCAATTTCCTTGTTTCTCGACAGTAGGAAATCCTTCTGTTTCGCTATCTTCATCAGGAGAAATACATAGCAGTGCATAAAAACTGCTTTACAAATTATCCATAGCAAACAATGTGCTCAAAATGGCTAACGTTTGTATGAGATGCCTTCAGAGAAACTCCACATGTCATCTCTCCGTGAAAAAATACTTCCTGACATTGTTCTTGAGTCTGCCCCCCTTCAATCTCATTTCATGTCCTCTAGTTCTACCGCCTTCCCATCTCCGGAAAAGGTTCGTTTGTGGATTAATACCTTTCAAATATTTGAACGTCTGTATCATATCACCCCTGTTTCTCCTTTCCTCCAGGGTATACATGTTCAGGTCAGCAAGTCTCTCCTCATACGTCTTGTAACGCAAATCCCATACCATTCTCATAGCTTTTCTTTGCACTGCTTCAATTCTTTTTACATCCTTAGCAAGATACGGTCTCCAAAACTGAACACAATACTCCAGGTGGGGCCTCACCAACGACTTATACAGGGGCATCAACGCTTCCTTGTTGGTTCAATGACAAATTAAAAAAACTCAAAACACAATCCAGGAAACTTGAATGAGCATGGAAAAAAAACAAAAGATGAATACACACTCAATGCATGGAAACAAACACACAGAAAATACAAATATGCAATAAGACAAACCAAAAGGTCCTATTACAACACTAAAATAGGATGGGAGAGTTGGAATATATTGCACTAAATGAAAAATTGGATATAATAGGCATTACTGAGACCTGGTGGAAGGAGGATAACCAGTGGGACACTGGCATACCGGGGTACAAAGTATATCGTAGTGATAGGGTGGACCGGACTGGTGGAGGGGTAGCATTGTATATTAACGAGAGCCTTGACTCAGATAGAGTACAAATTCAGCAGGACACAAATCACACCTTTGAATCATTGTGGGTTGAAATTCCATGTATAAAAGGGAAAAAAACGGTGATAGGCTTGTACTACCGTCCGCCTCGCCAGGATGAGCAGGTAGACGCAGAAATGATAAAAGAAATCAGAGACGCGAACAAAATGGGCAATGTGATAATAATGGGTGACTTCAATTATCCAAATATAGACTGGGTAAATGTAACATCAGGACACGCTACAGAGGTACAATTCCTTGATGAAATCAAGGACAGCTTTATGGAGCAGCTGGTGCAGGAGCCGACGAGAGAAGGAAAAATTCTAGACTTGGTCCTTAGTGGAGCGCATGATCTGGTGAGGAACGTTATGGTACTGGGGCCGCTTGATAACAGTGATCATAATATGATCAATTTTGATATCGACCTTGAAGTAACTGTACACAGAAAGTCAAATACGTTAACGTTTAACTTTAAAAAAGGAGACTATGATAAAATGAGAAGAACAGTAAAAAAAAAAACTTAGGGGGGCAACTGAGAGAGTAAAAACTGTACAACAGGCGTGGACGCTGTTCAAAAATACCATCCTGGAGGCCCAGGCCATACATATTCCGCGAATTAGAAAAGAAAGACAGAAGTCCAAAAGACAGCCGGCCTGGTTGAAAAGTGAGGTGAAGGAAGCTATTAGGGCTAAAAGAAATGCCTTCAGAAAATGGAAGAAGGAACCGTCTGAAAATAACAAGAAGCAGCATAAGGAGTGTCAAAGCAAATGCAAGGCGCAGATAAAGAAGGCCAAGAGGGATTACGAAAAAAAGATAGCATTAGAGGCAAAAAAACATAGTAAAAAAAATTTTCGGTATATTAAAAGCAGGAAGCCAGCAAAAGAATCGGTTGGGCCGCTGGATGACCGAGGGGTAAAAGGGGCGATCAAGGAAGACAAAGACGTAGCGGAAGATATGGGTGGGATACCGGTGTCGGAAATGGTATTTCAAGCGGACGAGTCGGAGAAACTTACTGACTTCACGGTAAGCCTGGAGGACGTAATGGGGCAGTTCGGCAAACTGAAGAGTAGCAAATCTCCTGGACCAGATGGTATTCATCCTAGAGTACTGATAGAACTGAAAAATGAGCTTGCGGAGCTACTGCTAGTGATATGCAACCTATCCTTAAAATCGAGCATGGTACCGGAAGATTGGAAGCTGGCCAATGTAACGCAGATTTTTTAAAAGGCTCCAGGGGAGATCGGGGAAATTATAGACCGGTGAGTCTGACGTCAGTGCCGGGAAAAATGGTAGAGGCTATTATTAAAAACAAAATTACACACACGAAATTCAACAGGTTATAAAGTCATTGCCATTGGGTTCAGCACCGGGCCCCGATGGCTTTTCGAGTGAGTACTATAAAATATTGGGCACGGATTTGGTAGGGCCCCTAGTCTCCTACTTCGATGCTGTGGTGGGGCGAGGGTATTTTTCACCAGGGGAAAACGAGGCGCTTATCACTCTAATCCCAAAGCCGGGTAAATCCCCAGATCTTATTGAAGCCTATCGGCCCATATCCTTACTTAATGTGGATATAAAAATTTTGGCCCGGGTTTTGGCAGACAGGCTTGCGCAGCATCTGCCAACCTTAGTTGGTAACTATCAAGTGGGTTTTGTTAGAGGCCGTCAGGCTGCAGTAAATGTACACAAGGTATTGCTGTCTATTGCGCGTAGCCATGCTCTGGGGGAACAGTTGATGTTAGTAAGCCTGGATGCTGAAAAAGCATTTGACAGGGTGCAGTGGGCCTATCTGTTTCAAGTGTTAAAATATGTAGGTGTGGGGGGCTGGTTTATGGAGGCGGTCTCAACATTATATAACAGGCCCACAGCTCGGGTAGTTGTGAATAGAATGCAGTCTGATTCCTTTCAGTTACAGAGGGGTACGAGGCAAGGCTGCCCCTTATCCCCACTATTGTTTCTGCTATATTTAGAACCCCTTCTACGAACAATTATGAGGGATCCAGATGTTGTAGGGGTGAGCATGCCATCACTGGAGGTTAAAGTGTTGGCGTTTGCCGACGATATTCTGCTGACCCTGACAAACCCGACATCGTCGATACAGCATTTAATGGCAATTTTAGAGGAATTTAGTTTCTTGACAGACTTTAAATTATCATAAATCTGTGGCCCTCCCTATTCAAGAGGAAATTCAAAAACAGTGGGAGGGGGAATTCCCATTTCAGTGGGCACAATCAAGCATTAAATACTTGGGAGTCCACATTCCTACAGACTTAACAGAGCTGTATACAATAAACATGGAACCGTTAAAGCTCTGGGCGGAATAAAGTGATCGGTACAGCATGCCACCGCTGCAGAAGAATCTTTGCAGCGGTGGCATGCTGTACCGATCACTTTATTGGGTAGAATTGCGCTTTATAATATGGTCCTATTCCCCAAGTGGACTTATGTGTTCCAGATGTTGCCATTTCATTTAAGACCGCGAGAGGGAAACTGGTTGAGGAAAAAATTAACATACTTTTTATGGCAAGGGAAAAAAGCCCAGTTACCTTTTTCTAAAGTAACTTTACCACGTTCAAAAGGGGGGGTAGGGCTCTCAGACTTAAAACTTTTCTCGTTGGCTAGTAGCATGAGGCATTTGTCTGATTGGTTCCGCTCTGCTAACTTCTTCTCCTGCACGGAGACAGAGGTGGCACTGTTTGGAAAAATGCATTTTTCTTATTGGCTCCATGCGCCCTCCAGAGAGTTGCCGGGGTTGGGGCCCTACCGCTATATCCTCTCACCGTTGAGAACATGGAGGTGGTTGGGTCAACACTATCGGGTGGATACAGGGGTTTCCGCCTTGTTATCACTCGAGGGTAATTTAGCATTCCCGGCGGGTGGTTCTCTAATCCCCTTTCAGAGATGGGCCAAAGCGGGAATAAAGTACATATATCATGTAGTGAATGAACAAGGGGGGTTGAAATCGTTTGAGGAACTGAAGGAAGAGTACAGACTGGGTGTGAATGATTGGTTGGCATATACGCAATTGAAACATTATGTAAGCTCTCTGCCCGTAACCTCCTTAAATAATGTTTCCTGGGAAAAATTTAATGACATACTTGGACTTGAAGCACAATCACGCGTGCCTCTAAGTTACTTTCACAGAGGTTTGAGAGACTCCTCACAGCCAGTGGACTGTTGCCTAGTGGTACAAACTTGGAACTGCGCCTTAACCTGAGACCGGAACAATTTCAGTCTTGCCTTAAATCCATATCTACTTTAACAGATAATGCCGCCTGGTGGGAGTTACAATATAAATTTTTGCTGCGTCTGCACATAACACCGCACAGAGCGTTTAAAGCTACAATGTGAGAGTCTGATGAGTGTCCAAAATGCATGCACTCTCCTGCCCATTTGAGGCACATGTATTGGGTTTGTGCTCCAATTAGCGCTTTCTGGACTGAGTTGAGCAGACTTGTATCCCAAATGTGGAATTGCACATGGCAACCAACCGCCAGGCAGCTGTTTGATTTATTCGAGATACAGAGGCTGGCTCCAGCAGGATTCAGGGCATTCCTGAAAAGAACAGTTTTAATGGCAAAACATGTCATTCTGCAATTGTGGTTGGTAACAGATCAGCCGAGTATATCACATTGGAGATCAGCAATGATTCAAGCATGTGCTATAGAGAAAAAAGAAATTAAAGACTTGGCCTCAAACAGAGGTGCCCAGTTTTGTTGTACCTGGTCTCCCTTTTGGGACACTCTTACTCCTGTAACAAGAAGCAAGATATTGAATACATAAGTTACTTAGAAGGGTTAGGAAGAGAGGGAGGGGAGGGGAGTGGGGAAAGAGGGGGTTGAGACAGATTGAAATGTTAAAATGTTTCAGACAAAATGATTATTGTATTGAATGGTTTTTGAATATTTAACTGTCTTGCATTGTCTTGAAATAAAAAAGATTTATAAAAAATAAAAAAAAAATTACAGAGCACATCCGAGGACATGGATTACTGAGACCAAGCCAGCACGGCTTTTGTGTGGGGAAATCTTGCCTGACCAATTTACTTCAATTCTTTGAAGGAGTAAACAAACATGTGGACAAAGGGGAGCCAGTTGATATTGTGTATCTGGATTTTCAAAAGGCGTTTGAAAAGGTACCTCATGAAAGGCTACAGAGGAAATTGGAGGGTCATGGGATACAAGGAAATATCCTATTGTGGATTAAAACTGGTTGAAGGATAGGAAACAGAGAGTGGGGTTAAATGGGCAGTATTCACAATGGAGAAGGGTAGTTAGTGGGGTTCCTCAGGGGTCCGTGCTAGGACCGCTGCTTTTTAATATATTTATAAATTATTTAGAGATGGGAGTAACTAGCGAGGTAATTAAATTTGCTGATGACACAAAGTTATTCAAAATTGTTAAATCGTGACAGGATTGTGAAAAATTACAAGAGGACCTTACGAGACTGGGAGACTGGGCGGCTAAATGGCAGATGACGTTTAATGTGAGCAAGTGCAAGGTGATGCATGTGGGAAAAAAGAACCCGAATTATAGCTACGTCATGCAAGGTTCCACGTTAGGAGTTACGGACCAAGAAAGGGATCTGGGTGTCATCATCGATAATACGCTGAAACCTTCTGCTCAGTGTGCAGCTGCAACTAGGAAAGCGAATAGAATGTTGGGTATTATTAGGAAAGGTATGGAAAACAGGTGTGAGGATGTTATAATGCCGTTGTATCGCTCCGTGGTGCGACCGCACCTTGAGTATTGTGTTCAATTCTGGTCGCCGCATCTCAAGAAAGATATAGTAGAATTGGAAAAGGTGCAGCGAAGGGCGACTAAAATGATAGTGGGGATGGGACGACTTCCCTATGAGGAAAGATTAAGGAGGCTAGCTAGGGCTATTCAGCTTGGAGAAGAGACGGCTGAGGGGAGACATGATAGAGGTATATAAAATAATGAGTGGAGTGGAACAGGTGGATGTGAAGCGTCTGTTCACGCTTTCCAAAAATACTAGGACTAGGGGGCATGCGATGAAACTACAGTGTAGTAAATTTAAAACAAATCGTAGAAAAGTTTTCTTCACCCAACGTATAATTAAACTCTGGAATTCGTTGCCGGAGAAAGTGGTGAAGGCAGTTAGCTTAGCAGAGTTTAAAAAGGGGTTGGACGGTTTCCTAAAGGACAAGTCCATAAACCGCTACTAAATGGACTGGGGAAAAATCCACAATTCCAGGAATAACATGTATAGAATGTTTGTACGGTTGGGAAGCTTGCCAGGTGCCCTTGGCCTGGATTGGCCACTGTCGTGGACAGGATGCTGGGCTCGATGGACCTTTGGTCTTTTCCCAGTGTGGCATTACTTATGTACTTACTTATGTAATTATATGACCGGATTACAAAGATCTGAAGAAACTATTTCAACTCATAAATAAGCTATTAGACACCATCCCTATCACCAAAACCAACACAGACATCCCATCCGCAGACAAACTTGCTAATTACTTCAACAAAAAAATAATAAAATTACACAGCACACTTCCTCAGCACAACACCGACATCGAAAAGTTCTTCAACGACCTGGACCTAATCCCTGGTGGATGCCCAGCTGACCTTATCTGGTCAACATTTACTCTCCTCACCACTGAATCAGTTACAAAAGTGACTCATAGGTTTGCCCACTGCAAACTGGATATATGTCCCAGTCATCTACTCAAATCCGCCCCCGACCACTTCAAAGCAGACCTCACATCCCACCTAAACTTCATGCTACAAGGTCTCTTCCCGAGGAATATGGTAATATCCTACTCACAAGAAGCAGCTGCTCCAAAATGACATTCAAAATAACATTTATACAGGAAAAAAGGCCTCAAAGAGCTCACGGGTCTAAATGTTAATAGACCTGAAAGAGCTAAAATGGATCCATCGATCCTACCTTCATAATTGGCCAAAAACCTTTTGATCTAAACACTTCCTGTATCGGTACTCTAATCAAAACTATAATTCAACTTTAATGACATAAGGTGATTTAAAGAGCACAAGCACTTATCTTTTATAAGCGTGCTCATCAGTCGCGTTACTGTGGTCTCTCTCCGGGACTAGTGCCGAGCCGACGGTGGCCAGCGTTTCGCAAGGCTGCTTCAGGGTCTCGGTGTCGCAACAGAGAGGAGAACAACACAGCCTCTCAACGCCACTGGTTAAATGGTCATGGAGTGGAGGAGTAGCCTAGTGGTTAGTGCAGCAGACTTTGATCCTGGGGAACTGGGTTCGATTCCCACTGCAGCTCCTTGTGACTCTGGGCAAGTCACTTAACCCTCCATTGCCCCTGGTACAAAATAAGTACCTGAATATATGTAAACCGCTTTGAATGTAGTTGCAAAAACCTCAGAAAGGCGGTAGATCAAGTCCCATTTCCCTTTCCCTTATGACATCACAATATCAGAAGTGAGCCAAGTATTGGGCAATCAAGCCATTGTGACATCTCTGATGAGGTTGGCTCTTATTGGTGGAATGAGTGGAGGAGTAGCCTAGTGGTTAGTGCAGCAGACTTTGATCCTGGGGAACTGAGTTCGATTCCCACTGCAGCTCCTTGTGACTCTGGGCAAGTCACTTAACCCTCCATTGCCCCTGGTACAAAATAAGTACCTGAATATATGTAAACCGCTTTGAATGTAGTTGCAAAAAACTACAGAAAGGCGGTATATCAAGTCCCATTTCCCTTTCCCTTTCTCTCAAAGGAGGATGGGTGAACAGTGGAGTACTGCAGAGATCTGTACTGGGACCAGTGCTATTTAACATATTTATAAATGATATAGAAATTGGAATGCCGAGTGAGGTGATAAAATGAGAAGAACGGTTAAAAAAAACTTAGGGGGCAACTGAGAGGGTAAAAACTGTGCAACAGGTATGAATGCTGTTCAAAAATACTATCCTGGAGGCCCAGGCCAAACATATTCCGTGAATTAGAAAAGAAAGACAGAAGTCCAAAAGACAGCCGGCGTGGTTGAAAAGTGAGGTGAAGGAAGCTCTTAGGGCTAAAAGAAATGCCTTCAGGAAATGCAAATGCAAGGCGCAGATAAGGCCAAGAGGGATTACGAAAAAAAAATAGCATTAGAGGCAAAAAAACATAGTAAAAATTTTTTTCGGTATATCAAAAGCAGGAAGCCGGCAAAAGAATCGGTTAGGCCGCTGGATGACCAAGGGGTAAAAGGGGTGATCAAGGAAGATAAAGACGTAGCGGAGAGATTGAATGAATTCTTTGCTTCGGTCTTCATCGAGGAAGATTTGGGTGGGATACCATAGTAGATGACGGCAGAAAAAGACCTGCACGGTCCATCCAGTCTGCCCAACAAGATAACTCATATGTGCTACTTTTTGTGTATACCCTACTTTGATTTGTACCTGTGCTCTTCAGGGCACAGACTGTATAAGTCTGCCCAGCACTATCCCCGCCTCCCAACCACCAGCCCCGCCTCCCAACCACCAGCTCTGGCACAGACCGTATAAGTCTGCCCAGCACTATCCCTGCCTCCCAACCATCAGCCCCACCTCCCGATCTTGACTAAGCTTCTGAGGATCCATTCCTTCTGCACAGGATTCCTTTATGCTTATCCCACGCATGTTTGAATTCCGTTACTGTTTTCATTTCCACCACCTCCCGCGGGAGGGCATTCCAAGCATCCACCACTCCCTCCGTGAAAAAATACTTCCTGACATTTTTCTTGAGTCTGCCCCTTTCAATCTCATTTCATGTCCTCTCGTTCTACCGCCTTCCCATCTCCGGAAAAGGTTCGTTTGCGGATTAATACCTTTCAAATATTTGAACATCTGTATCATATCACCCCTGTTTCTCCTTTTCTCCAGAGTATACATACATGTTTAGTTCAGCAAGTCTCTCCTCATACGTCTTGTAACGCAAATCCCATACCATTCTCGTAGCTTTTCTTTGCACCGCTTCAATTCTTTTTACATCCTTAACAAGATATGACCTCCAAAACTGAGCACAATACTCCAGGTGGGGCCTCACCAACAACTTATACAGGGGCATCAACACCCCCTTTCTTCTGCTGGTCACACCTCTCTCTATACAGCCTAACAACCTTCTAGCTACGGCCACCGCCTTGTCACACTTTTTCTTTGCCTTAGGGATGCACTTAGGGAATATAAATCCACGGGAGACATATGTGTTAGGCGGGGAGAGTATGATAGGTACGGACGGAGAGAGGGATCTTGGGGTGATAGTATCTGAGGATTTGAAGGCGACGAAACAGTGTGACAAGGCGGTGGCCGTAGCTAGAAGGTTGTTAGGCTGTATAGAGAGAGGTGTGACCAGCAGAAAAAAGGGGGTGTTGATTCCCCTGTATAAGTCGTTGGTGAGGCCCCACCTGGAGTATTATGCTCAGTTTTGGAGGCCGTATCTTGTTAAGGATGTAAAAAGAATTGAAGCGGTGGAGGAAAGGAGAAACAGGGGTGATATGATACAGACGTTCAAATATTTGAAAGGTATTAATCCGCAAACGAACCTTTTCCGGAGATGGGAAGGCAGTAGAACGAGAAGACATGAAATGAGATTGAAGGGGGGCAGACTCAAGAAAAATGTCAGGAAGTATTTTTTCACGGAGAGAGTAGTGGATGCTTGGAATGCCCTCCCGCGGGAGGTGGTGGAAATGAAAACAGTAACGGACTTGTAGAGCAGTACACCAGGCTCCAGTACAAGACATTGAATAAAGACATGATTGATTGCACACCACACATAGAGGGAAATTTTATTAATGGCAGGTGATGAATAAAGTGGTACCATGACTGGCTGTAGATAATAGCTAAATTTAATGCTGAGAAAGTCCCTGATACCAAGATTGCAGCATGTATATAGTATAAAACAAAGAACAGTGTCCATATTCATTCTCCATACTCTTGCAGCATGGCCTTGACAGTAGTAACAGGTCCATAGTGCTTTGAAGAAGAATCCATGATGGTTTGGTTCTGGCCTCATATGCACACCAAAAGTTTGTTCAGGCTGAGGTCCTAGGCCAACCAAATTTCAGTTTTGGCTTCAGTGCCAAAACCAAGCTGCAATCCACATTCAGACTTGTTTTAGTTTTCTCTAAAAATGCTGATGCATTTTTGGCTGAGACCACCTCCCTTCACCTTCCCCCCCCCCCACCCGAACATAAGAAGCCACCCGCCCCTCCACAGACTACTGGCAGTATCCCCCCCTCCCCAATCCCATTTGTAGGCCACCACTGCTGCCCCTGTGCTTACCTTACCACTCTGTTGGTCTGGTGGCATGTTGAGGCAAGATCAATCCCTAGTCTCTCCTGCCCAACCAGTATCTCCAGTCAAAATCACTGCTGCAATTTTCAGTGGCAGTCTTGCGAGACTGCTGCTGGAGGTAATGGAAGCATTTTGGGATTGGAGCCAGCATGGGGAGGAGCCAGTCTACAATACCGAAGCTAAAGGAGAGCGCATTAGTCCCAGTTGATTAATAGCCAGTATCTGCTATCCTGCGTGGATTATTTTGTTACTTCTCAGATGTGACAATTGAGTGATGCTTTTATTACAGTCAGTACAATAGTTTGAATCCTGTGTAGATCATTTTGTGAAGTCTTAGACATGAAAGCACAGCAAAGCTTTTATTACACTCAGTTCATATAAATGATTTGACTGTTGTGTGAATCTTTTGGTGAAATGTTAGACTTGAAAGCTGTGTAAAGTTTTATTACATTCAGCACATGTAAATGGTTTGTCTCCCTTGTGGATCCTTTTGTAGCATGATATGAAGTTAATTGTCAGAATTATTGATTTTGCTGGATCAGATACAAATATATATATATATAAATAAAAGATGCAGCTGCAAAGACTTTACTTCCCCCTTCCACCTGGACTGCAGTTAACAAAAGACAGTGAAACTCCACCTATTCTCAGACAAAGAAGCCATCCACACATATCCAAAGAATAAAACTCTGAAGATGGACAGCAATCAGAGACTACAGTCAACAAAAGATAGTGAAACTCCACCTATTCTCAAACTAACTCTGAAAAGCCCATCTATCTGACAAAAGAAGCCCACCTACTTCACAGACACAGACTCTTGTAATCCTGTCAGATGCCTTATGGATGTGTATCTGCCACAGCAGAGTCCAGACAGGAAGTCTTATGATGTAATTAAACATGGGACCAGTTACCATGCCCCATCTCAAAACTAGATGAAACCAGTTTTCAGCTATCCCCGAGTTTTCATTGGATCGAGTACACCCCTCCTGACTTCAGCCTAGGGTCCAGCAAGAATGTATAAAATGCCCAGCTCTCTCTTCTTTGGACCTGCCTCCTGGCTCTCCGCTGGATGTCACAGACACCCTGGCAAGAATTCTCCAGGCAACAACCACAACTTTGCAAGAAAAGACTTCTTTAGCAGAGGGGATCTCCTTCATCACTTCAACCAGCTACCAGCAGCCTCTATCAAAGTGAGTTACCATTATCCAGCATAATTTATATTTCAGACCTTTCAATCTTGAAAAGCACATTTCCGCTTGTGATAAGGTTCTTAAAAAAAACTGCCTCTCTCTCTTGTAACATTATTACATTACCTGTATTGTAAATAAACCTTTTTAAAAGTTAATTATATGGTCTTTATGTTCTGAGCACATGTCCTTAAACCTTACAGTGCAGGTTAATGTAATTCAACAAATATAATATTTAATGCCCCCTTTTTCTTACATATCCTTATCTTATTACCTTATAGGTATTTATTTATTTTTGTTACATTTGTACCCCGCGCTTTCCCACTCGTGGCAGGCTCAATGCGGCTTACAGAGGGCAATGGAGGGTTAAGTGACTTGCCCAGAGTCACAAGGAGCTTGCCTGTGCCTGAAGTGGGAATTGAACTCAGATGTGAAAGCTGAGTGAAGCTTCTATTACACTCAGTACATGTAAATGGTTTGTATCCTGTGTGGATCATTTTGTGTCTTTTTAAATATGAAAGATGAGTGAAGCTTTTATTACACAGTACATGTAAATTGATTTTCTCCTCTGTGAATCTTTTGGTGAACTTTTAGACGTGAAAGCCGAGTGAACCTTTTATTACACTCAGTACATGTAAATGGTTTAACACCTGTGTGGCCCATTTTGTGTCTTTTTAGATTTGAAAGCCGAGTGAAGCTTTTATTACACACAGTACATGTAAATGGTTTGTACCCTGTGTGGATCATTTTATGACTTTTTAGATTTGAAAGCCGAGTGAAGCTTTTATTACACTCACTACATGTAAATGGCTTGTATCCCATGTGGATCATTTTGTGTTTTTTTAGATGTGAACAACAAGTGAAGCTTTTATTACACACAGTACATGTAAATGGTTTGTACCCTGTGTGGATCATTTTATGAGTTTTTAGATTTGAAAGCCAAGTGAAGCTTCTGTTACACTCACTACATGTAAATGGTTTGACTGCCGAGTGAGTGTGTTGATGAATTTTTAGAGTTGAAAGCTGAGTGAAGCTTTTATTACACTGAGTACACGTAAATGGTTTGTACCCTGTGTGGATCATTTTATGACGTTTTAGATCTGAAAGCTGAGTGAAGCTTTTATTGCACTCACTACATGTAAATGGTTTGCACCCTGTGTGGATCATTTTATGACTTTTTAGATTTGTAAGCTGAGTGAAGCTTTTATTACACTCAGTACATGTAAATGGTTTGTACCCTGTGTGGATCATTTTATGACGTTTTAGATCTGAAAGCTGAGTGAAGCTTTTATTACATTCAGTACATGTAAATGGTTTGTATCCTGTGTGGATCATTTTATGACTTTTTAGATTTGAAAGATGATTGAAGCTTTTATTACACTCACTACATGTAAATGGTTTGTATCCTGTGTGGATCATTTTATGACTTTTTAGATGTGAAAGCCGAGTGAAACTTTTATTACACTCACTACATGTAAATGGTTTGTATCCTGTGTGGATCATTTTGTGTTTTTTTAATTGTGAAAGCTGAGTGAAGCTTTTATTACACTCACTACATGTAAATGGTTTGTTTCCCGTGTGAATCATTTTGTGTTTTTTTAGATCTGAACGCAAAGTAAAGCTTTTATTACACACAGTACATGTAAATGCTTTGTACCCTGTGTGGATCATTTTATGACTTTTTAGATGTGAAAGCCAAGTGAAGCTTTTATTACACTCACTACATGTAAATGGTTTTACTGCTGAGTGGGTGTGTTGATGAATTTTTAGAGCTGAAAGCTGAGTGAAGTTTTTATTACACTCAGTAGATGTAAAGGATTTCTCTCTTTCATGATTCCTTTTGTGCATTTGGAGTTCTGAAAATAAGAGGAAGCTCTTACTACATTCAGCACAAATAAAACTGATACTCCTATTGTACGCAATACATGTAAATTCTTTCTGTTGTTTTTTTCCTTTCCTCTCGCCATGGTGTAATTTAGAAGTCACTTGATCGCTATTATTAATTTGGAAGGGTCTCTGGTCCTCAGGGATGTCCTTGTCATTTCTCTCACACTTACTGGGTCCGTCTGTTGAATCTCCTGCAGGGTCTCTCTCTTCCTTTGATTCTTGCTTACAATTATTTGTATTAATCTTCTTAGTTCTCGGGGAAATATTCTCACAGACATTTTCTGAGTGTTTTTGGATTTGTTCCTTTTCTACAGGATGTTCTCCCTGCTTTTCTCTCTTCCTTTCTCGTGTGATGTGATGATCTATTGGATATAAATAGAAGGTATTAATAAAGTGTTAGAAGACTGTGATTTCCAAGATATTACTTATATATAATGGCGGGATTGGTTATTTTACACAGCGATTTTCTAAGTGTGGCTTAAGAACTGGTTTGCAAGTAAGAAACAGACCATTTCATGAAGTGTTTTTCTACAGTTACTGCCACAAAGGTAGGCCAGAGCTGGGCAAAGGGCTAGACAAATATCTAAAAAGAAGTAACATTACATAGTAACATAGTAAGTGACAGCAGATAAAGACCTGTATGTATGGTCCATCCAGTCTGCTCAACAAGATAAACTCATTTTACTTGATATGATACTGCTCAGACCTGTCACATAGTTTAAAAACATTAACGACAAGTGTGTGTGAACTGTGTGGCAGTGCTGATGAGAATGTATGGGAGTTCGGTGCACTTTGAGCACAGCAAAAAAAATTGTGATATTATAAGCTCCTCAGAGAAGGGACTGATATTGTAAGCTCTTCAGAGAAGGGAATTATACATATGAATTGTCTTAAAAGAAGCCTGCATGGAGGTATGTGCTTTAACATCAGCTCCATATTGCTGCAACATCCTTGGCTTGTATTTTAAGGAGGTAAAGGAAGATACCGAATAGCTGCAGTGGAAACTGAACCCACTTCTCCAGGATCAAAGTCTGCTGCACTAACCACTAGGCTACTCTTCTACTCCAGTCTAAACTGAATTGCAATGATTTTGCTGCATACTTTGCCAACAAAATTAAAAGTCTCCGCCAGGATTCACTGGCAATCCCAACTAGTCAATTAGGGGTACACAAACTCGCCCCCTCCTGACACAGATAGATGGGACACTTTTAACCCAATGACAGAGGAGAGCCTTGACAAAATCCTAGGAGACCTTCGACCTACTACCTCAATCCTTCCCCATGAAAGAGAGTGCAGCAGGCAAGTATGGGCCTCATAGAAGGTGCCACAAAAATTGTGAACACCTCTCTTTCTCATGGGTAGCTACCAACAGCATTAAAAATGGCAGTGGTCCACCCTCTGCTGAAGAAAAACAACCTTGACCAGGACAAACTTGAAAATTACAGGCCAGTATCCAACATCCCGTTTCTAGGGAAACTCATAGAACAAATAGTCTGTGTTCAACTTAATGACTGGTTAGAAAAGAGAAACTGGCTAGATCCATGTCAATCTGGATTCAGACCTGGTTATGGTATAGAAACGGTCCTTGTATCCCTACTAGATGATCTTCACAGAAACCGAGACAAGGGATTCGCCTCAATGTTAGTATTGCTTGATTTCTCTGCAGCCTTTGACACCATGGATCATGATATCATGCTAGCATGACTGACAGAAACAGGTATCAATGGAACAGTACTTGCCTGGTTCAGATCCTACCTATCAGACAGGCAACAATCCATAATGTTTGGAAGCAACTCATCACCATCATGCGGGGTACAAGGATCGATACTGTCACCTATTCTGTTCAATATCTACCTCAAACCACTAGCTGAGTGGAGTCGGTCAATCAACACTCAGTTTTACATCTATGCGGATGATGTGCAGCTACTCATACCCATTCAACCTGACTTACCTACGGCCTTGAATAAACTGATTACCTGACTAACATCAATTCAAGAATGGGCTAAACACAACAAACTTTGCCTGAACCCAAGTAAAACCAAGCTTCTCTGGGTCCCTAACACAAGTGGATACATACCTGACATCAAAATCCCTTTTGGGAAGTATGAACTCCCCCTCAAATCACAAGTCTGAAACCTTGGAATACAGTTAGATTCAACACTTACACTGATTCCCCAAATCCAAGCAACCTTCAAGAGCTGCTTCTACTATTTGCGACAGCTACGCTGCCTCTTACCTTACATCCAGAAGGTAAATCTTATCCCCAGTTGTACATGCCATGATAACATCAAGACTGGATTACTGCAATGCTCTATACAATGGTCTAACTACAAAGGGCTTGCACCAGCTCCAGTTGATTCAGAATGCAGCAGCAAGACTCATAGAAGGTTGTAAGCGACGTGACCATATCACACCATTTTTGCAAAAACTTCACTGGCTACCAGTACAATACAGGGCTAAATTTAAAACTCTATGTCTGATCTTCAAGGCCCTGAAAGGAAATGGTCCTGAGTACCTGAAAAATAGGATGATCCTCCACACACCGCCAAGGACACTAAGGTCCTCCCAAGGACTTTCACTAACCACACCCTCTCCAAAAAAACATTACATGATGTGATATCCGCAAGCGAGCCTTCTCCAGAGTAGCCCCCACACTCTGGAATGCACTGCCTGAAAGGCTGCACTCAACACAAGACTATCTCTACTTCAGGAAGCAGGTGAAAGCTTGGCTCTTCAACCAAGCCTTTAATGGAATAAGTAACTAACTCGTTAGTCTCACTCACACACACAAGGAGTACTCAGGCTGCATATACTGCAGCAGGACATGTTTATCCACTCCTACCCTAGCTAAGATAACATTTAACCATTTCTCTGACCTCATGTGCAACTTTCTTTAAATCAATCACCTTTCTTTCTAACTCTTCCTAATTTCTTACCCTTCTATATGTTACTGTCTCTTCATATTCAAGTGTACAGCGCTGCATACGTCTAGCAGCGCTATAGAAATAAGTAGTAGTAGTAGCTATCACCTATAATGTTCTATTACGTATTGTGTTGACATTGTAAATAGTATACCATGCCATACTTTGTATTGTTTTTGAATATTTTTATTGCTGTAATTGTCTATTGCTCATGTTTGATCTATTCTTACTGTACACCGCCCTGAGTGAATTCCTTCAAAAAGGCAGTAAATAAATCCTAATAAATAAACCGACTCTGGAATGTTAGGAATTTAGGGGGGGAACTGTAGCTGGACAAGACAAATAAACAAGATAAAAAGCGGGAAAGATTGTTCTGCAACATGGGGTGGGGGGATGATGTCTGGGTGAGACATGACAGGTGGAAAGAATAAACAGGCAGATGAGAAGGAAGGGGGAGAGAGCTGGATGAAAAACCTATAAAATGAGAGAACGCCTTAGTCCCTGGGGGAGAGTCTGGTGGGCACCGGGGAAGCCAGCTGACTGATAGTTCTTCCCACTTCTAATCTTTTTTTTCTTTCTTATGTTTTAGTAAACAAAACACTTCTTGGAATCACTGTGGATTGAAATTCCATGTGTAAAGGGGAAAAGGATAATGATACGAGTGTACTACCATCCGCCTGGTCAGGATGAACAGACGGATGCAGAAATGGTAAAGGAAATTAGGGATGAAAACAAACTGGGCAACACAATAATAATGGGTGACTTCAAAAGGCCTCCACGTGCGCTCTAGTGCAAGAGAATGCATACAAGGTGCTATCGAGGTGGTATTACACTCCTGAGAGAATTATGGGTATGTACCTAATGCTTCTGACCGGTGCTGGAGATGTGGTAAAGTCAAGGGCTCATTTCTGCACATTTGGTGGTCCTGCCCCCGGTTGATACCGTTTTGGGAGGCAGTGATGAAAGTATTGGTAAGAATGTTTGGAGATTCCATGGTGTGCAGTCCACAGGTGTGCTTGCTGGGGATGTATAATGACAGTGACTCATGGGAACGGAGCAAAATGTTACGTTGGGGTCTGGCGGCAGCAAAATGCCTGATAGCTCGGAAGTGGCGAGTTACTGGCCCCTCCTTCCTTGGGGGATTGGAAAGCAAAATTAGAACAACTCATAGCTATGGAACGCTTAACGGCATACCGTAGAGATGGGGAGCTACGGCGCAAGAGAGGATGGTCTCAACTGCAAGAATGGGTGGGGACAATCAAACTTTGATAGGAACGGGTGATAGTTGGGGAGGGGGGAGGAAGGAAGGGAGGGAGGGAGGGGGTGGTAGGGAAGGGAGGAACGGAAGAGGAGGGCTAGAGGGGGAAGTGAGGCAATTATATGTTTGAACAAATTTAAGGGGGTAGGACAGAGCTGAGGGTGTAGACCCTTGTTTATAGTGATTGGGAGTTGATAGTTCAATTTTCACCATAAGGGTGACTGGGTTGTTGTTTTGTTCTTTTCTGTTATATTATATGGATGTCTAATATTTTAGGACAACTTGGCATTATCTGTACTGTCTTGAATGTTGTAAGTTGCTTCATTAATAAAAATATTTAAAGTGAAAAAAAAATGATTTCATCAAGGAATTTTACTTCCCTAGCATGTCCCGATGTTACATTTACCCAGTCAATATCGGGGTAATTGAAGTCACCCATTATTTTAATGGAGCAGCTGGTACAGACACCGACGAGAGAAGGAAAAATTCTAGACCTAGTCCTTAGTGGAGTGCATGATCTGGTGCGGGAGGTAATGGTGCTGGGGCCGCTTGATAACAGTGATCATAATATGATCGGATTTGATATTAGCTTTGAAGTATACATAGGAAATCAAATACGTTAGCGTTTAACTTTAAAAAAAGGAGACTATGACAAAATGAGAAGAACGGTGAAAAGAAAACTTAGAGAAGCGACTGTGAGGGTCAAAAATTTACAACAGGCATGGATGCTGTTCAAAAACACCATCCTGGAAGCCCAGGCCAAATATATTCTACGTATTAAAAAAGGAGGACGAAGACCAAACGACAGCCGGCGTGGTTAAAAAGTGAGGTGAAGGAAGCTATTAGAGCTAAAAGAAAATCCTTCAGAAAATGGAAGAAGGAACCAACTGAAAATAATAAGAAACAGCATAAGGAATGTCAAGTCAAATGCAAAGCGCTGATAAGGAAAGCTGATAAGGAAAGCTAAGAGGGACTTCGAAAAAAAAATTGCGTTGGAGGCAAAAACACATAGAGGCAGATGCACTAAAGCTTAATGAGCCTTTAATGACCCTCCAACGAGGAAAATTTGATCCGTTGCATGCATCAAAGGGCTTTTACCGAGGAAGCCAGCAGCTAACGAAAACGGAATGGAGATGAGCAATTAGTGTGAAAACCCCATTGAAACGAGATGCACCAACCTTTTCCGATTGCCTGTACGCAGGAAAAAGGCAGGAAATGTAACGAGAGGTCCGGACCTCTCATTGGGACCGCTCTGTGCCAGGAAAAATCATAGAGTGAATAAGCAAACAAACTGTGAGCCAATCCCAGCGCATTAGCACAGCTAAAAGCGCTGTGATTGGTCGAAAGCCCTTTGCATAACATATGTACCAAAAGTATGGGAGCAATATTTTTTTTTTTTAAATAAAGCTTTATGAAAACGTGTAATAACCACGTAAATATAGTGCGTGCGTATTACCGTGCTATATAGGCCTCATTATGGCTGCAAGAGGGAGAAAACCTAATTTCTCGGACCTCGATGTCCTGTGGCTTGCACAACTGTTTACAGTCAACGAAAAACGCCTTTTCCCTCGTGCAGGCAAAAGGAGGGACATCATGAGGATGGACCAGGGCTGGAGGACACTGCAGCGTTTATTTAATAAGCGCAGTTCGTTCCCAAGATCTGTAAGTGGGGTACAAATGCATCAAATAAATAATAATTGACTACACATGTATGTGAAACGTGCATCATTGCTTTTCCATTGTGTTTGTCTACATCTGACAGGTGGAGGAACTTAAAAAATGGGCGAGGGCACTACGGAAGGACCACCCAGGATGGCTCCGTGAGGTCATGGCCAACCTCGATAACAGCCCAGGTATTTTTACGTTTCACGTGAGTCTGCTGCATGACATTTGATGATTCGGGGTGTTATCACAAAAATTATATCATCCATATTTGTCTCAACAGAAGTGTCAGAGAAAGAAGAGGAGGAGGAGGAGGAGGAGGGTGACAATGACGATAATGATGTTGTCAAAAAATCGGATCATGACGATGACGATGATGATGATGGTGCCGGCGAGGGGTCCCTGGCTGGTGTTGTACCTCCCCGCCCTTCTGCTCCTACCCCTGGTCCACACCTCTTACCTTATGCCCTTGTCCGTCCCCTCCTCTCGTCTCCCCCCCCCCAAGAGATCACGGAAGACCATTCTGCGTCTCCCTGCACCAACATATGGCCCTTCGCACCGTTCCTCTTCTCCACCCCCAGCACACTTTAGCCCTCCTGCCTCACCCTCCCAGCCACACAGTCTCACCACTCCTCCTGGTTCCCCTTCCTCCCCCCCCCCCCCCCCCCCCCCCCCCCCCCCCCCCCGCAAATTCCAATCTTCCCTCCTGCTACCCCCTCCTTTGCTCTCCCTCAGACTTCCCTCGCCATTTCACAACACCATGCTGCTGCCTCCACCTCGCCTGGGCAAGTCACCCCCGTTCTGGAGATGTTCCAGGTGGAGCCATTACCTGTGTATGGTGAGTTTTAAAATTCTACTCCTTGCCCCAAGTGCCATCCCCTTGTCCCTTCCTCCATTGTCACCCATTACTTCCCTCACTGTGTGTACAAGGGCTATCTGTTTGTATGTGGTGTTCCGCGCTCTGTGCGTCTGGTGTTGTAATACAATCGGTACTAATAATTCATGTTATTGTTATTGCGTATCACGGTGTGTGTGCATTTAGAAGCTGTTTGTGGTGAACCGTTCTGACAGTCGTTCTTTTGTCTTTTCTGACAGGTGGCACAGTGGACCTCACTGGAGAAGAAACAGGGGACAGTGAAGATTCGCCATCTCTCCCCCCCCCCCTGCACCCGTAACTGTCCACCGCAGTGTCTCGCCCATGTCCCCTGCTCCCACCCTCTGCTGCTCCACCTCCCCTATCCCCCCCAACCCTACTGTTGACCGTGGTACCTGTACCATACCTCCAGCTCCTACCCGTGACCGATCCACCTCCACTTTTTCTCCCATCCTTGAAGACCGCGCCACATCTCCCCATATGCCTCTCCCCCTAATTAACCTTCCCCCAGATGAGCTCCAGGACATGGCCCAGACCCTGCGCATGGGAGGACAGGCACTGGTGGACCTTGCCGAAGTAATCCAGTACCTGTCCTCCAGCGTACAGCGCCCTTGAGATCTTCTCCTCCCCCTTTCCCCCCTATGTGACACGCTTTTAATTTGTTCACCACCATCCATATATTGCCCTCCCACAAATAATCCTTGTTCTTGTTTTTTGTACATTGCCAAAGTTGTATATATGAAAATAAATTAATGTTATCTTGAAAGTTGCACTACAAATATATTTTTGAAAAGTTTCTAAGTAAAGTCGCACCAAAAAAAAATATATATATATATATATTTTCAGGTTTCAAGTTAGAAATAAAGGCTTTCAAAGGTTGGGCCGTACACGAGCGACAATATGTGACTTTTATTTTATGCGCCACCATGGAGCGCCGCATTGCTGAGTGTTCTATCGCGTTTCTGTTGCACGTGACACAGAGAAGCGAATCGTCTTCGATTTCACACGATTATGGTCTTTCCTGATTGGCTGCTCCTTTGGCGCTTAAATATGACGTACATTCTGCGTGCTACAGAGAAGCGTTGGTCCTCGTGTTTCCCCTGCTCGCGAATTGCAAAAAGAAGTCATGGATGGTGGGTTTTTCCTTGCACAGTTGGACTTTTTCCCTGCCATGGATTATGACCACATGCAGGAACAGGAGGTAACAGAAACCATTCTACAACACCCTGTCCACGTTCGCCCACGCCGGCTCCCCCGCCCGCGTGTGTTTCGTCAACGGCTGGTTCTGGAACACATGTCAGACAGAAAAATCGTGGATGACTACCGCTTGACCAGAACAGCTATATATCAACTGTACCATGAAATTAGAGATGATATTGACCCAACCACACATAGATCTCACGCAGTGCCTGGCCTTGCAAAGCTGCTTACTGTTCTGCAGTTCTTAGCCACAGGGACATTCCAGCATGTGTTAGGGGGTAACAGCGGCGTGGACCAGGCAACTGTTTCAAGACATCTTTCGCAGGTAATACTACGCATTTCGCTACACCCTATCCTCATCCCACCCCTCCTCCATCGTCGTGCAATCCCCCTTCTCTAAACTGCACTGTATAAAACATGGATAACCGATCCCAAAAATTGCACTGTTTCAGGTCCTGCACGCACTGAAAAAATGTGTTCGCCAGCACATAGCATTTCCCACGGGGGAAGAAGAGCAGAGGAGGGTCAAGCAGGACTTCTACAAGATTGCACGGTTACCCAATGTCCTAAGAGCTATAGACTGCACACGTTGCCTTGACCCCGCCTGCGGATCGAGAAATGCAGTATCGAAACCGCAAGATGGGCCACTCGCTGAATGTGCAAGTGGTTTGTGATGCAAACCTTAGGATCCGTGATGTTGTTACACGTTTTCCAGGGAGCTGCCATGACTCTTACATCTTGTCTAACAGTGCACTGGGAAGGAAGTTTGCAGAGGGGCAGATTCAAAACGGATGGCTTCTTGGTGAGTTGCTTACATTTGCTTTACTGGTGTGGGTGATACTACAATTAATACTACAACTTTACAATGCTGTATAGAACAACACACATGGAAATTCCAAGCTGCCATTTCTTTATAGTGCCATAGTGGGCTACTGACCACTTCCGTCTTCAGTCCCGCAAAGAGCACACTGCTTCCTGGCAAAAGGCGGAAAAGGTCACTATACCAACGGGCTACTTATAGGTAAATGTGTGTTAGGGGGGGAGAGCAGTTAATCTGCACATTTGTGCAAAACTTTGGGCAAACAAGCAGATCTAACAAGGCGGAGGTTTGCACACAGGTGGTTGTGACTTAGGACCTGAAAAGTTCAATACTGATATTTTGCTACCCTTAACTATTATGTGCTGACAGTAATGAACTGTTGTGTTCCTGCAGGGGATGCTGGATATGGGTCGAAAACATGGCTACTGACCCCGCTTGCAGTGCCCCGGTCTGATGCAGAGAAGCGTTACAACGAGGCACATTGCAACAAGATGTTCAATACAGCGCACGTTTGGGGTATTGAAGAGCAGGTTTCGCTGCTTGCACATCTCTGGTGGCTCCCTGTAATAATCCCCTGAAAAGGTCGCTGACATAGTGCTTGTATGCTGCATGCTTCATAACATCACACTGAAGCATCACCTTGACATCGACATTGTAGTCCCTCCAGAAGTGGACATAGCCTCCTCGGACAGAGGAACGGATGCAAGCAAGGGAAATGCTGTGCGCCGGAAGGTTATCCATGATTTCTTTTCTGAACCTCGCCATCCTTAGTAGCCTAGTACCACTTGTATGACCTGTCTGTCATATTCCTGGTCAAGGAGGGATATAGGCAAGCCCAAGCAGTGATTTCTACGGATGTAATCATTGAACAACAAGTCCCACATAGCCTGTGTCTGTCAGTTAAGAACATACAGACCAAAATCCTCTATCCCTCCTGGAATGGGGAACATGTCAGCAAAGAACTTGCATATGAACGGTGTGTCATTAGCTGGTGTCAACAGATAATGCTATGGGTAACATTGCAGCAATACTATGATTAGCAAATCACTATTTGTCAGTCTTAGCTTATTCATATGACTTCCATTTCTTGGTTTCAGCCTGTGCCGTCCGTTCTCAAGTGAAAGTTATTACCTACGGCACAACCTACGTCCTCATATAAACTTATAAAAGAACATCGAAACAGTTCAGAACAAATACTTTTATTAATTAAACAGGAGGAAAAAAAAAAGGAAATGTTTGATATATGTTCCAAATTCGTGCTGCATTCAATATTCAAAGGTAGGTAGACGGGATGCATTCATAAGCTGGAAAAGGCAGCATAGCGAGATGTGTTTCTAGCTCCGTCGCACCATGTTCCAATGTTCCACAGCACCTTCAAAACAACAAAAAAACCAATTACAATTTGCATTTTACTGTTTTGTTGTGGGGGGGGGAAGGAAATGATACAAAACCGTTTCAAAGTTTTAAATATACCTGTTAACAAACATTTCAGACAACCCTTTCACATGGCGACAAAACAACAGTGCACAAATGTCAATAAAAACTATAAATGCATTTCACAAAAATATCCCCTGTTATGTAACCACAATTGGAAAACCTCTTTTCAGGCTCCAAAAAAAAGGGCTTGCACTCCCCTCCCACAGCCCCACTGGTTTCAGTCTGCGGGTAACAAATGAAACTTACTATCCAATGACTGGCTGTTACAAAGCCGGGGTACATGTGGGTATTCTGTTGTTCTGTTGTCATCGCCGTGTTCTGGTGCTCTGTTGCTGCAATGAAACAACATAAAATTAAACTTCATATGTTGCAAACTGTGTACCAAGTTAAAGTTTACGAAGGTTGGAGGCTACCGTGACAATTATTGAAAAATAAAGGTGAATAAATGATCAAACAAACTTTTGGTTTGTATGTGTCGCACCCATACTTACTATTGAGAAACAGGCTGCCACACAGGGTGCACACTGGAGGGTGTTATGTTGTTCTGTGCTCCCGGCTGCGGGTTACAGCGATCCTGCCTGCAATTAGATGAAAAAGGAAGCAGGAAAATGTAAATAAGCCTGTCTAACATAAAGTACAGAGACAGGTCGACGGGCCACTCAATAACCCGAGATACTTACTCAGAAAGGGAGGCCCTTGCGACCACGTTTTGGCCTGCAGACCCTGCACCTAGCAAAAAAAAAAGGGGGGGGTAACGGTATGCACAGTGTGCCAAACAGTAAAAACAAGGAATTTACAAAGGGCATTAAAATCCTGTGCGGAAAAGAAGAGGCCACAGACATTACCTATAGGAGGCTGAGAAAAAGAATAAACACGATGGCTGACGGGAGACAATGAAGGGAGCGTGGGAGGTACACCTGTCTCGAAGCCTGGAAAAAAAAAAACACAGTAGGCTACAGTACATACATCTGGATCGTTTAACAAAGAAGTGAGTACAAAACAAGTTATTAGAATACTATACTTACTTGCAACTGCACCGTTGGTCGTCCGATGCTGCAATGGACTCCAAGCTGTTAAATTTTTTTGGAAAAGAACACACACATTAGACGAACACTTTAGAACAGAGGGGATATATAATATGTGTTTGTGGATAACATATATGCATGGAAAAATGAAAGAAAATATACCATTTGCAGTGCGATAACCCCAGGCGGAGTCATCGCGCAGTACAGCACGCTGCATCCCCCTGATCTCCTGTTGGAGATCCATAAACATCTGCCGTTGCTGCTGGGAATACGCTCTGGTAAGATTGCACAGTTCGCGCAAAAGAGCGTTGTTCTGGTCCAATAAGGCGTTTGTTTTATCAGATCGCGCATCGGCGTTCTCCTCCGCATTCTGCATTTGTGCACAAATGGCAGTTGTGGAATGACGGACACGTTCTGCCACTTTTTCAAGCAGTACTTTTATACCCTCATTCCACTTGCCCTGCCTGTCCCACAACTTGCGTCGTGCCTGCCATTCCTCCGCCGGGGTCCGACAAGGAGGGCCCATGGGCGATTCAATAGAAGAGGATGGGGGGGTGGTTGGGACACCAACGAGGTCTAGTGTCACAGTTTCAGAATCCTCCCCATCCTCTACTCCCACTGTAGGGGTCATCAACAGTACACCTAACAAATACAAAGGAAAAAACCATTACACTGAACATGTAAGACACACAGTCAACGCTGACGTTAAATCTTTGTTGTAAACAGGAAAACACGTCTGTACTCACGTGCTTCCTCTCCCTCCTGTTGTGTCGCACATGGTGTTGCACACCCTGCTAACCATGTTGAACATCCTGGGACCGGAGGCTCAGTGGCACATGGTGTTGCTGAGAGAAGATATGATAGAGGTATGCAAAAAATGCTTTAGGTGGCCGTGTACATTATAAGCGACTGCTGCCTTAAACAAAAAAACCAGCGAACAGTGGTCCTACAAAAGGTAGAACACAATAGAAACTGCGATACAATACTTACATGGAACTGCATCACTGCTACACCAGGAAGGGGAAGAGGTGGAGTGACTTGTACTTTGCAGAACATCACAGGTAGTACTGGAAGGGGCAGAGGGGGGCAGGTTTCTCATCCAGGCTGTTATACATGTCAAAGAACACACGCTTGTAAATGTGGTTGCCGTGCTCGAAGGATCATGACAATAATCATGTACTTATGTCCCCTACAGCAGCCCACAGAAAATCATCAGTACTCACCACCTTCTGTGTCCTCAGATAATCTTGAATGTTCTAGATGTTCACCTACAAACGAAGACAAATACAAGGTACATTCAAAACCACCATCACAAAGAGGGTTCATACCCAAACACACCACGACTTAAGCGCAACAGTAAAATATTCAAGTTCCATACCATCAATGGTATTTTCCGACGTGTCGTCACCAGTGCATAGTCCAACCACCTGTTCACGACCAAGGGTGGCCAACACTGCCTCCTCCAGGGGAGTCATCTGCACGGCACATGGAGGGCCACCACCTGTCCTCTTTCCATGGTTCCACTTGTTCCGAGCCTTGACTTTCACCATACCCCTGAAGTCCTGCCAACGGTGCTTGCACTGCTCTAAAGTGCGTTTCCACACACCAAAAGCATTCACCTCATCCACAATCCTCCCCCTTATCCTGTTCTTCTGTCCAAGCGTCAACCGGGACTTTTTAAAGAGTTGTCCAAATTCGTCACATACACCGCGAATCAATACTTCAAGCTCTTCCTCTGCAAATTTTGGAGCACGCTTACGCTTGCCATTGACATTAGGGCCCTCAATTGTCTCCTCATCCTCCTCACGCCACGACACATTATCCTGCATTGCTTCAGTAAAAATATTTTTAGGTATATTAAAAGTAAGAAGCCGGCAAAAGAATCGGACCACTATATGACAAAAGAGGTATAAGGGGCAATCAGGGAAGACAAAGCCATAGCGGAGAGATTAAACAAATTGTTTGCTTCAGTCTTCACTGAGGAAGATTTGGGTGGGATACCAGTGCCAGAAATGGTATTCGAAGCTGACGAGTCGGAGAAACTTAACGAATTCTCTGTAAACCTGGAGGATGTAATGGGGCTCCTATCATCCTATCTTAGTTTTAAATGCTGATGTAAAAATACTAGCTAAAGTGCTGGCTAACTGCCTGGCACCCTTACTACCGGCAGTAATTCACCCTGACCAAGTAGGATTTGTCTCGTACAGAAAGGCAATGGATATCATACGGCGTGTAGTAGATTTAATGTATTTGGCCCAGAGAGATCGGAGGCCTTTGTGCCTTCTCGGCCTGGATGCTGAGAAGGCCTTTGACAGGGTCCACTGGCCATATGTGTATAAGGTGATGGAAGCTTTTGGGACAGGACCGCGCTTTTGCAGCTGGATTCAAGCCTTTTATGATTCCCCTAAAGAGTGCGTGAGAGTAAATGGGGGCAACACTGAAATGTTTACGCTACATAGAGGTACTCAACAGGGTTGCCCACTGTCCCCACTACTGTTTGCTATGGTTATGGAACCTTTTGCCTCAAGAGTACAATCGAGCCTGGATATCTCTGGAGTTACAGTAGCAGGGAGAGAGCATAAAATGGCTCTGTTCGCAGACGCTGTGTTACTATTTGTTACGCGCTCTCTGGTTACTTTCCCCAGTCTTCTGCGAGCTATCAATGAATATTCGGTAGTATCAGGCTTTAAAGTGAATATGACAAAATCTGAGGCTTTGAATGTAACCCTTCCTGAGGAGCTGGTGGAGTCCTTAAAATCCTCTTTCGCTTTTCGGTGGGCCACCAAGGGAATTCACTACTTGGCAGTGAATTTAACAGCTAAACTATCTGACCTTTTTTACAGCAAACTACAAAGGAATGGCTAGAGTTATCTCTGCTGACTTGGAAAGGTGGAGGGACCTGGCGTTCTCCTGGTTTGGCAGAATAGCCACAGTAAAGATGAATGTGTTGCCGTGCCTGCTGCATTTATTTCAAGTCCTTCCGATAATGTTGCCCAGAAAGTTCCTTGCGAACTTGCAAGATCGTATTGTCCGCTTCATCTGGGCAAGAAAACGCCCACGATTATCGCGCTCCTTTCTTTATCAAGACAGGAGGTGGGGAGGGCTGGGGGTTCCCAACCTGGCCTGGTATTATCGAGCAGCTCAAGCGCATGCAGCAATTGAATGGTTCCAGGACTACCCTGATAGATAGTGGGTGCACTTAGAGCAACACTCTGTAGGCCCGAGACCTCTCGAGACACTTGTGTGGCTTCCAAGCTCACTTAGATCACTTGGGGAGGGATTGTGTCCTTCCATACACGTAACTCTTTCCTATTGGGACAGTCTTTGTCCACGGAAAAGGTGTGTGTTATCACGTTTGTCACCGTTAGCTTATAACCCCTTGTTCTACCCTGGGACTGAAAGAGGAGTATTCACCAGATGGTACGGTGAGGGTTTGAGAACATGGGGACATCTGTTTGAGGGCGAACCACTGCTGTCTTTTCATGAGGCCGTGGCCAGGTTCCCAGTGGTGTGGAGGGACAAATTTGCCTATCTTCAATTGTCCCACTTCCTTAGTACGAGGGCAGTTCGTGAGGTGGAATCCTGGGAAAAGTTATCTATGGAAGAAGCATGTGAGGGGTCTGCAACGACTAGTGGTTTAATTTCTCGTTTATACAATTGTATCAGACTGCAAACTCCGCGTTACACTTTTCACAGAAGAGGCTGGCAGAGGCTGAGTGGGAGAGGATAGAACTGGCGGGGGTGTCCTCTCATGTACCTTTCAAGGAAAATGCAGTAAAATTGCTGTTCAGGTGGTACCTGACGCCTGAGCGCCTTCAGCGCATATACCCTGCATCGTCGGGTTTGTGCTGGAAAGGTTGTGGTGTCAGAGGCACCATGGGGCATATGTTTGGTGGGCATGTGTGAAAATAAGGGCCTTCTGGACATCGATACACAGTAGGTTGCAAAAGCGGCTGGGGTGCTCGATCCCTTGGAATCCTGCCTTTTTCCTTTTTTCGGCTAAGGAGGCAAGCCTTTCACAAGACCAGCAGGTATTAATACGGTATGCAACAAGTGCAGCTAGGATTGTATTAGCCTCCGACTGGAAGTTGTCTTCGACTCCTCCAATAACGAGATGGCTTCATAAGCTGAGGTATGTCTGTGAGATGGAGAGGCTCCTAGCGGAGCGGCGTAACCAGACACATAGGTGGCACAGGATCTGGGAACCATTTATCATCCATGCATAATGCAAGCGGAGACGGAAGATGGAGCCTTGAAAGTTGGTTGGGGTATTCTGGAAGGGGGGGGAGGGAGGGGGGTCTAGGGGGGGGGGAGCCGGGGACTTGGAACTTTTAAAAAAGTTTATAAAATATTGAAGCTTTACCTTGTTACCTTTTGCAAGTTAGAATTGATGTACATAGGTGTACTTTATGTTGACCTGGAGCGTGCTGTAAGGTTCACAATGCTTCATGTACTGTATTTTGTATCATATGTTTTAACTGATAATAAAGACTTCATGCAAATTAAAAAAAAAATTGCTGATGACACAAGGTTATTCAAAGTTGTTAAATCACGGGAGGATTGTGAAAAATTACAAGAGGACCTTACGAGACTGGGAGACTGGGCGTCTAAATGGCAGATGACGTTCAATGTGAGGAAGTGCAAAGTGATGCGTGTGGGAAAGAGGAACCCGAATTATAGCTACGTCATGCAAGGTTCCACGTTAGGAGTCACGGGCCAAGAAAGGGATCTAGGTGTTGTCGTTGATGATACGTTGAAACCTTTTGCTCAGTGTGCTGCTGCGGCTAAGAAAACAAATAGAATGTTAGGTATTATTAGGAAAGGAATGGAAAACAAAAATAAGGATGTTATAATGCCTTTGTATCGCTCCATGGTGCGACAGCACCTCGAATATTGTGTTCAATTCTGGTCGCCGCATCTCAAAAAAAGATATAGTGGAATTACAAAAGGTGCAGAGAAGGGCGACGAAAATGATAAAGGGGATGGAACGGCTTCCCTATGAGGAAAGGCTAAAGCGGCTAGGGCTCTTCAGCTTGGAGAAAAGGCGGCTGAGGGGAGATATGATAGAGGTCTATAAAATAATGAGTGGAGTTGAACGGGTAGATGTGAAGCGCCTGTTCACGCTTTCCAAAAATACTAGGACTAGGGGGCATGCAAAAAAGCTACAATGTAGTAAATTTAAAACGAAATGGAGAAAATCTTTCTTCACTCAACATGTAATTAAACTCTGAAATTCATTGCCAGAGAATGTGGTAAAGGCGGTTAGCTTAGCGGAGTTTAAAAAAGGTTTGGGCGGCATCCTAAAGGAAATGTCCATAGACCGTTATTAAATGGACTTGGGGAAAAACCACTATTTCTGGGATAAGCAGTATAAAAAGTTTTGTACATATTTGGGATCTTGCCGGGTATTTGTGACCTGGATTGGCCACTGTTGGAAACAGGATGCTGGGCTCGATGGACCTTTGGTCTTTCCCAGTATGGCAATACTTATGTACTTATGCTGCTATGATCTTGTCTATCATTTGAAGAAAAGAAAAAATTAAAGAGAAGTTGCTGAATTGGGTAAGCTCCAGCCCATTGCAGAGATGGCGTGAAGGTGCAGCGAAGGGCGACTAAAATGATGGGATGGGACAACTTCCCTATGAAGAAAGACTAAGGAGGCTAGGGCTTTTCAGCTTGGAGAAGAGATGGCTGAGGGGAGACATGATAGAGGTATATAAAATAATGAGTGGAGTGGAACAGGTGGATGTGAAGCGTTTGTTCACGCTTTCCAAAAATACTAGGACTAGGGGGCATGCGATGAAACTACAGTGTAGTAAATTTAAAACAAATCTGAGAAAATGTTTCTTCACCCAACGCATAATTAAACTCCGGAATTCGTTGCCGGAGAATGTGGTGAAGGTGGTTAGCTTGGCAGAGTTTAAAAGGGGGTTAGACAGTTTCCTAAAGGACAAGTCCATAAACCGCTACTAAATGGACTTGGGAAAAATCCACAATTCCAGGAATAACATGTATAGAATGTTTGTACGTTTGGGAAGCTTGCCAGGTGCCCTTGGCTTGGATTGGCTGCTGTCGTGGACAGGATGCTGGGCTCGATGGACCCTTGGTCTTTTCCCAGTGTGGCATTACTTATGTACTTATGAGGTTAAACCTCACAAGTGAGTGTATGCCAGAGCTGCACTCAGGCGGTACATTACACACACTGCAAGTTTGTGAAATGACAAGAAGTACCTTGGAAATGGCAGCCAGTAGACAGGAGATTTGGTCTGCATTGGATATGTTATAATCTGTGCTTATCAGGGAGTTTCTTCTACAGTGATGATTTAATGACCCCTTATCAAGAGTCCTGCTTAAACATGGCCTCTGTCGGGTGAAGTCTTTCACCACTCTAACTTACAGGAGGGGGAACAACTTGTGAATGGAGTTTCAACATACAGGACTGAAATGATTGCACACAACCTGTTTAATGCGTCTGAAAATAATTAAACAAGAGTTGAGTTGTTTATAAAGGACTAGAACACAAGGGCCTGATATTGAGCAGTATTTACATAAGTACATAAGTAATGCCATACTGGGAAAAGACCAAGGGTCCATCGAGCCCAGCATCCTGTCCACGACAGCAGCCAATCCAGGCCAAGGGCACCTGGCAAGCTTCCCAAACGTACAAACATTCTATACATGCTATTCCTGGAATTGTGGATTTTTTCCAAGTCCATTTAGTAGCGGTTTATGGACTTGTCCTTTAGGAAACCGTTCAACCCCTTTTTGAACTCTGCTAAGCTAACCGCCTTCACTACTTTCTCCGGCAACGAATTCCAGAGTTTAATTATACGTTGGGTGAAGAAAAACTTTCTCCGATTTGTTTTAAATTTACTACACTGTAGTTTCATCGCATGCCCCCTAGTCCTAGTATTTTTGGAAAGCGTGAACAGACGCTTCACATCCACCTGTTCCACTCCACTCACTATTTTATATACCTCTATCATGTCTCCCCTCAGCCGTCTCTTCTCCAAGCTGAATAGCCCTAGCCTCCTTAATCTTTCTTCATAGGGAAGTCGTCCCATCCCCGCTATCATTTTAGTCACCCTTCGCTGCACCTTTTTCAATTCTACTATATCTTTCTTGAGATGCGGCGACCAGAATTGAACACAATACTCAAGGTGCGGTCGCACCATGGAGCGATACAACGGCATTATAACATCCTCACACCTGTTTTCCATACCTTTCCTAATAATACCCAACATTCTATTCGCTTTCCTAGCCGCAGCAGCACACTGAGCAGAAGGTTTCAGTGTATTATCGACGACGACACCCAGATCCCTTTCTTGGTCCGTAACTCCTAACGTGGAACCTTGCATGACGTAGCTATAATTCGGGTTCTTTTTTCCCACATGCATCACCTTGCACTTGCTCACATTAAACATCATCTGCCATTTAGCTGCCCAGTCTCCCAGTCTCGTAAGGTCCTCTTGTAATTTTTCACAATCCTGTCGCGATTTAACAACTTTGAATAACTTTGTGTCATCAGCAAATTTAATTACCTCACTAGTTACTCCCATCTCTAAATCATTTATGAATATATTAAAAAGCAGCGGTCCTAGCACAGACCCCTGAGGAACCCCACTAACTACCCTTCTCCATTGTGAATACTGCCCATTTAACCCCACTCTCTGTTTCCTATCCTTCAACCAGTTTTTAATCCACAATAGGACGTTTCCTCCTATCCCATGACCTTCCAATTTCCTCTGTAGCCTTTCATGAGGTACCTTGTCAAACGCCTTTTGAAAATCCAGATACACAATATCAACCGGTTCCCTTTGTCCACATGTTTGTTTACTCCTTCAAAGAATTGAAGTAAATTGGTCAGGCAAGATTTCCCCACACAAAAGCCGTGCTGACTCGGTCTCAGTAATCCATGTCCTCGGATGTGCTCTGTAATTTTGTTTTTAATAATAGCCTCTACCATTTTCCCCGGCACTGACGTCAGACTCATCGGTCTATAATTTCCCGGATCTCCCCTGGAGCCTTTTTTAAAAATCGGCGTTACATTGGCCACCCTCCAATCTTCCGGTACCACGCTTGATTTTAAGGATATTTAGTCCTGTTCACTGGGTCATATCTGGATTTTCAGCAGCACCTATCCAGAGATTGCCAGTAAACATCTGGACAGCCCATCTCAGCACTATCCATGTGTTGCCGGGGTAGTTAGGGTGTAGCCGGGAGTTACCAGGTTGATGGCAATATTCATCTAAGTCAGCACTGATCCAGTTATATCTGTCCAATTACATAAGAACTTAAGCATTGCCATACTGGGACAGACCGAAAGTCCATCAAGCCCAGTATCCTGTTTCCAATAGTGGCCAATCCAGGTCACAAGTTCCTGGTCAAACAACAAACAGGAAAACACTTCTACAAGGATCCAGACAGAAAATGGAGAAGTAGGGAATACAGTACAAGTGACAGTCCAGGGACAGTGTGCAACAAGAAATCCAACACAGAAAATATGTAGAAAACACTTTTATTTGCATCAGACACCCGAAATGGGGCCGTGCTTCAGCAGGACAAACCGCCTGCATCAGGGTCAAAGGTTACACTGTATAAAAACATATAATATAAACTCAAGCACATATGTACATACTTACAGACACAATATAATTAACAATGCTAAAAAAAACAATATTAATAAGTAAAATAGATTAATAAATGCCAACCAAAAGCTAATGAAAGAAAGGAAGTTTATTCAGAATTTGACTACGTGCCCTTGGCGAGATTAAATTCAAATACGCCCCCCATACTGCTAAAAACCTCCGCTGCCTTCCTGGTGACAAGCCCGCACCTCTCGCTTCCCATAACATTAGTTCATGCAATTTATTCCTCCAATGCCAGAAGGAGGGAGGGTGATCCTGTGTCCAGTAGGTGAATATGCATTTCTTCCCCAAGAACGACTTTTCTCCTCTTGTACCCATTTGCCATAAAGAAGGTGTACTAAATAACGCTCTCTCATAGGTTAACCCAAATGTTCTACCCAAGACCACTTATAAAAATTGAGAAATTGCTGACCAATATGTAGCGGTGCTCCTACATTGCCACTAACCGTGAAAAAGTGTAGCCTCAGTTCTCTTGCATTTAAGACAACACTGTGGATCCGCTACCCCTACATAAAAGACCTGTCTTTGAGAGATGTATGCCCTATGAACCGATCTGAAATGACATTCCTGCAGCTCTGCATTATGTACCAAGCGAGGACCACTTTGAAGGGCTGCCAATAGCAACTTAGCAGATATCGGTCGTCCCACCTCCTTACTCCACTTATCTGCAACCACCTGCAAATCCCTGGCTTGCTCCCGTTTGCATAATTCTCTGTGAAACCATGAAATCGAAACTTGACCTACAGCATCGCCTTCTAACAGCTCCCGCAACTGCTCCCCAAAACGAGGTGACAAACTGCCTGCCGGCAATGATCGCACATAATGGCTCAATTGTACATATGCCAATATGCTCAGGGGGCCCCTCTCACAAAGATCTGCAAAGGCTGGGTAGTCCAGAAAAGAGCCGTCCTGTTGAATTAAGCGTTCTAAATTAGTCACTCCCTTACCTTTTAATTGGTGGAACATCTTAGTGTCTCGTCCCAGTGAGAAAGCTAGATTCCCCTGTAAAGGAAGCCACACACTGCTCAAGGGGTTCTGTCGCCATAATGAAAGTAATGCTCTCCACAATTGCCACAAAGGCCGAAGCAAGATACTCCATCTAAATTGTTCCGGCAATTGCCCTCTAGTAGCATGCAGCAACGAGTCCACATGCCATGGACCAAAGTAATTCCTTTCCAATCCCATATCTGTGTAAGTACTAAGACCTAACATCCAGTCCCTTAAATATCGAAGTAAACAGGCTTGATTATACTTCCTGAGATCCGGGAACCCCACCCCCCGGACCCAGTGTTTCCCACCACAAATTTCCACTTCATTTTCGACTTCCATCCTCACCAGCAAAACCTTGCCGCCAATTTGTAAAATGCCTCCAAATCTCGTCTGTATTACAATACTTGTAATACATAGAGCCACCGAGGAAAAACTATCATTTTAAGCAGATGTACCCTACCCATAAACAACACCGGTAAAGCCGACCAAATTGCCAGCTGCTCCTTCGTCTCCTGTAACAACTTAAGTATATTGATTTTGTATAACTCTGAAGTGTCCATTGCTAACTGTATTCCCAGATACCTACTACTACTACTACTACTATTTAGCATTTCTATAGCGCTACAAGGCATACGCAGCGCTGTACAAACATAGAAGAAAGACAGTCCCTGCTCAAAGAGCTTACAATCTAATAGACAAAAAATAAATAAAGTAAGCTATGAGAGAGCGTTATTTAGTACACCGAAACTTCCCTCGCACCCACCTCAGGGGAAAGCCCCCTTCCCATGAATGTCTCACCTCTTCCGAACTCGCGAGTGCTTCTGACTTCACAAGATTCAGTTGAAAGCCGGAGAAATCCCCGAATTCCACAAAACTTTCCATGAGATTTGGCAAAGATGTCTTAGGTTCCATGATAAGCATTAGTAAATCATCCGCAAATGCTGCCGATTTAAAGATATGTTTCCCTATTTGTACCCCCTTTATGCCCTGATTAAACTGAATCTCCCGCAATAAAGGATCTAAAGTTAAGACGAAAAGCAACGGCGACAATGGGCACCCCTGCCTATCCCCCTACGGATTGGAAATCTGTCCGACAATAACCCATTCGCATACACCTGTGCTTGTGGATCTGCATATAGTGCTCTTACTGCTTTCAAAAATCCTCCTCCTATACCATACGCTTCCAACACCCCATACATGTAACCCCAATCTACCCGATTAAACGCTTTTTCAGCGCCAAAGCTTATTAATAGAGCCTGGGTCCCTTCCCTTCTAATCATTTCTAGTGCTGCTAATATCCTCCTGATATTTTTTGCTATTACCCGCCCACAAGTGAACCCCACCTGTGGTTCTGCTACCAAGGACGGAAGGACTCTAGAGAGCCTGTTCGCCATAATCTTAGCCAGAAGTTTTACCTCTGTGTTAAGCAATGAAATCGGGCGATAAGATTCAGGCCGGTCTGCCGGTTTACCTTGCTTTTGAATCACTATCATTTGGGCTGCATTGAGATGCTTAGGTAACTGTTCCTGTTGGATCATGTTATTGAAAACCTCAGTCAACACTGGACTGATTTCCGATTTCAACAATTTATAAAATTCACTCCGAAAACCATCCGGCCCCGGGGCCTTCCCCAATGCCCCCTGCTGTATTACCCACTCCACTTCTTCCACCGTCACCGGGGCACCTAACCTAGCCAACTCAGACTCCGCAAGCCTAGGCAGCTCCATACTAGACAAGTAAACCTCACTATTCTCCTGCAATGTATCTTGCGCTTCATATAATCGGGCAAAGAAGTCTGAGAAAACCTGATTGATAGCTTTATCCTCATGGTGCCTCGTACCTTGTGAGTCCACTATTGTAGAAACCTTAGTGCGACCCCCATTTCCTTTTGCCAATTTAGCTAGGAGACCACTACTCTTATTTGCGAACCGGAATAATTGATATTTATAATAAGCCTGTGATCGTTTCGCCCAGCCATGCAACAGTTCATGTAGACTTTGCTGTGCCTCCAACAGCTGCTTTTTCACCCGTAAATAACTTGCCTCTCCAAACTGTCTCCGAAGAAGAGTCACTCTCCACTCCAAACCTCTCTCTGGCGTACCTTCCTCTGATGACTAACATAGGAGATAACTTCTCCTCGAAGGACTTCTTTAGCCGTCTCCCAAAATAAACCCGGATTAGATCTATGTTGCTCATTGTTTTCTGCATATAGTTTCCACTTGGAGACCAAAAATGGCCAGAAATGACTGTCCCTATAGAGAAAGAAAAGAAAACGCCAACCACTCTCTACTGAGGTAGATTCACCACTAAACCTCACTTCAACCCAAGCGTGATCCGAGACCATTATGGGTCCAATCCTAGTGTCTTCTGTGTTAAAAGATTTTGTGAAAACAGCAGGTAATCAATTCTAGACAGTGTGTCATGCACTCTAGAAATATGTGTGTAATCCCGTTCCAAGGGGTTGAGTGTTCTCCATACATCTATCAACCCCAAGGCAGACTCAAAGAGAAGCACTCCTCGCTCTGTTCTAGCCAGCTCCCTATCTGTTGGGTTCGAGCGATCTAACCTCGGGTCAGCGACATCATTCATATCCCCTCCCATCACTATTGGTATTTCTCCCAATCCCAAAACCTGCTTAATCACCCCTTTAAAAAATTCCTTCTCATATACATTTGGGGCATATACATTACACAATAACATCGGCTGACATTCCAGGACTACTGATGCCAGCACAAACCGACACATTGGGTCTACAATGACTTTCTTGGTTTCCAAATGCAATCCTTTCTTTATTAGGATCACCACACACCCCTCCTTCCCACTGCAGGGGCCTCATAAAGTGTTCCATCCACCACTTTTTTAATTTCAGGTGTTCCTCCGTCGAAAGATGTGTCTCCTGTAGGAAGGCCATGGAGGTCCCCCTATCTCTTAATACTTTTAACAATTTTTGTCGTTTAATGGGCGAGTGTATACCCCCCCACATTCCAAGTTATTATCGTCAATCCCGCCATATCAACCTACTCCCACCTTATTCCACTGAACTCTGATTCCTATTATACTTCCTTCCACTACCCCAAAACCAAAGAAATGACCCAGCTTCCATTCCCCCGGTAGGAAGTGGTTCCTCTTTGGTCCCAAGAGACCCCTAGGCACACATCTTAGCAATTTAAGTGTTGCACTACCCCTTGTCCTTTCCCCCTTTGCTCCTCCCCAACCCAACCCAACCCCCTTCCCCTCCCCCTTTTCCAGTCTGGATACTATCCGGAACCCTTCCATTCCTGAGCTTGAAGCCACCCTGCCCAATGACACATAGAGTGCCTCTATCCCTCTGCACCCCTGCAACAGTATCCTCCCTTTACCAACCCATTAATCTGACTTAAAAAAAAATATCCACACCCACCTAGTAAACAAAACTCATATTCCCCCGCCCCCAACACTCCCACACAACATTTACCAAAACAGCTTTGGGTGAGAATCAGAAATATCTCTGGGCCAACCTTCCATTATCCCCATAACCTCCCTGCCTCCAGCCATTCACTAATGAACTCCCCGACTCTCACCACCTATGTACCCTCCCCTTAACCATTATCACTCATCCGCTGACACTCCCATTCTCTCCTACATCCCATTCGGGAATCTACTCCTCCAAACCCCATCCCCATTCATGCTGACCAAACATACACCCCCATTGCTCAATACTACCCTTCCGCCATCCCACTGCCAAACTTCTGTTTATCTCGTCCCACCACACAAACCAGCACCAGAACAGATGTATCAATAAACAAATATCTCTCCCCCCCCCCCCCCCACTGCCCCTATACATCTATAATGTAAGTTATACAAAGCCTGAAGGTTCCTGGACGAGCTTCTCCCACAATGCATCTCCGCTTAGTCAGCGCTCTTAATGTCCAAGTCCAGCCCCTGCATAATGTCCATATTTTCAAAGGAATCAGCAAAGTTTCAAACTTGGCCTCTGAGTTCCATAACATTCGAAACGCCAGCCAACAACTGCATCCAACGTAACTGCAAACCAATTATTCTGTCAGCATAACTTGCCTATGAATGTTCTATTTCTTTTTCTTCTTGTCCATTATTCCAGAATACTCCCCCTCACTCGGGCTCCGATCTCTTGCTCGTCAATTTGTCCAAAAAACTTTTGGCTCCCTCCACTCGTTCAAAGAAATGCGCCCGATCACGATCCATTATTTTTAATTTTGCTGGATATAAGAGGCTAAAGCGAATCTTATGATCAAAAAGTTTGGAGCAGACGGTAACAAACGCCTTCCGCACTGCTGCCACCTTTGTAGAATAGTCCTGGAAGCAAAGAACTCCACTGTTCTGGTAGCTTAGATGTTTCCCTCCTCGTACCACTTGTAGAACCTGTAATTTATGTGCATCGTTAAGCACCTTCATGATGGTCACTCTTGGACGAGTCTCTCCTTCATGACGCGGCCCCAGTCTCTGCGCTCTTTCCATACGGAATTCACCCACCAAGTCTGGGAGCTCCATCGCCTCCGGGATCCATCTTTCTAGGAAACTCCTTACAGGGACTCCGGGAGGCCGACCAGTCTTAAATTGTTCCGTCGGGAGCGATTTTCGATATCTTCCTGCTTCTCCTCCAATGTTGCTATACGTTTGCGCAGCGTCGGGCTCTTATCCGATAGCTTTTGCACCACATCCCCCACGCTTCCCACTCTCTGCTGCACCTCTCGGAGATCCACCGCTATAGTCACATATCGCTCCTCCATGCCCTCAAGTTTATCAAGTATTTGTTGGAATTTGCAGTCCACTGTCTGTTCTACTGCTTCCGATACCTCCCGAATGATCTCTGCTGCCCACTGAGAGCTCGGAGTCGGCGGTTGGCTCTTATCCGCCATCTTGGCCTCCACTCCTCGCCCCTTCTCTCGGCTTTCTTTTCTCACTGATTTCAACGCCATCCGCACCCGAAGCCGCCTCTTCTCCAGGTGTCTCGATCTTCGCTTTCTGCCCCCATCAATTTACTTTCGTTTCGGGGATAAACAGGCTGATTCTCACCACTGATGCTATCAGGTGCCTCGCAGCAGCGAGATACCACGTCCTCACTCCTCCATAGCCCAGCCGGAAGTCCGTCATTTCCCCTTTAAATGACGGCCATTTTTGTGCATCTTTATGTATGCACGCTCCAGATGACCCGTTGACTGTTTTTGGTGTCTGACGTCATTTCCTGTTTAAATGACGGCCATTTTTGTGCATCTTTATGCATGCACGCTCCGGATGACCCGTTGAATGTGCCTACATTAAGTGTTTGCAAGTGGACCCTGTTTTTTCTTTGTACTATGAAATGCTAATTTTATATATCCTTTTGTTTATTCTTCAGAAACACTTGCCATCTGGACCCCGATGCAGTTTTAACGAAATGCTGGCCATCGCTGGCAAGTCACTACTTTTGACATCCGCCAAAAGCTGTATCCATGCTATAAAGATAAGTTGCTCTATAAAATTTATTACATTTGATATAACTTACAGAAAATGTTTTTTTTAGTACGGTTGAGCACTGGATATTTTACTGTCAGAAGGTTTTTGCCAATGATGAAGTCAGGATCTGCTTAGATCGCTACCGCTCTTTAAAACCCAGCAGGGTCTGAGCGTCTTTGAGGCTTTTCCTTCCTTTTTTTCACTATTTATTTGTTGGAGTTTCATAATATTATTTGTGGATTGCTTTCATGTTATGGCTTCATTTTTCAAAAATACTATCTTGGTAGCCCAGTCCAGATGCATTCCATGCATTTGAGAAGGTGGAAAGGAGAGAAAACGACAGCCAGGGCCGTGCCTAGGGTCTCTGGCGCCCCCCTGCAGACTATCAGTTGGCAGCGGCGGCGGCCCCCCCCCCCCCCCCCCCCCCGTGAAAATGATCGCTCACCACTTGCCACACTGACAGGAATTGTCAGCAATATTCTTAGAAACAAATTGCTATACATTGCAAAATAAAATAGCAGATGTAAATTCTCAAAGTGGACATATTCCAAACACTAAAATGAAAATAAAATGATTTTTTTCTACCTTTGTTGTCTGGTGACTTTCTTTTTCTGATCATGCTGTCCCAGTATCTGATTCTGCTGCTATCTGTCCTCTTAACTCCGTTTCCAGGGCTTCCTTTCCATTTATTTCTTTCCTTTCCTCCTTTCTTCTTCATTTCTGGTCCTCAGCTTCTGCCTATTTTCTTCATCCATGTGCAGTTTTTCTCCTCTCTTCCTTTTCCCTCATTTCATCTCCTTCATCTCTCTTCCCTCCCCTCTATGTCCAGCAATTTCTCCTCTCTCCCTGAGCCCTGCCCTCCCATCCATGCTCCTCTGTCCCCTGCCCCCTCCATTCATCCTTTTCCAGCAATTCCCCTCTCTCCCTGAGCCCTGCCATCCCAATCCATGCCCATCCATGCTCCTCTGTCCCCTGCCCCCTCCATTCATCCCTTTCCAGCAATTCCCCTCTCTCCCTGAGCCCTGCCCTCCCAATCCATGCCCATCCATGCTCCTCTGTCCCCTGCCCCCTCCATTCATCCTTTTCCAGCAATTCCCCTCTCTCCCTGAGCCCTGCCCCTCCCATCCATGCTCCTCTGTCACCCTCCATTAATCCCTATCCAGCAATTCCCCTTTCTCCTTTCCATGACCCCCCCTCGCATCCATGCTTCTCTCTCTCCTCTCGCTCCCATGTCCCATCATGTCCCAGTTGGCCTGGCCTGGCCCGCCCTCTTCTCCCCTCCCCCTTCGCATCCATGCTCTCGTCTCTCCCCTGCCCTCCCGCTCCCATTGTTCAACTGCCCACTCTCTTCTCTCCCCCCAACATCCCTTTTCTTTTTAAATTTACCTCCGTGGCAGTTCCGGCAGCGCAGCGTCAGTGAAGGAGCTCCCGACGTCTCTAGCCTTCCCTTCGCTGTGTTCCGCCTTCTTCTGACGTCAAGGAAATGACGTCAGAAGAAGGCGGAACACAGCGAAGGGAAGGCTAGAGACGTCGGGAGCGCCACCTCCTTCACTGACGCTGCGCTGCCAGAACCGCCACGGAGGTAAATTTAAAAAGGAAAAAAAAAGAAAAGGGACGTTGGGGGGGGGGGGGGGAGAAGAGGGCAGGAAGTTGAACAATGGGAGCGGGAGGGCGAGCGAGGTGAGCATGGTGCGGCGGCGCCCCCCAGAGGGAAGCGCCCCCCTGCCATGCTTACCTCGTTTAGGCCCTGACTACAGCCAACATGGTTAAACGTTGAAGTGAAAGAGGCTATTACAGCCAAAATAATCTCATTCAAAGAACGGAAAAAGGACCAAAATTAAGAAAATAAGAAGCAACATAAGCACTGGCAAGTCAGATGCAAAGCGTTAATAAAGAAGGCTAAAAGAGAATATGAAGAGAAACTTACTGCAGAGGCTAAAACTCACAGTAACAACTTTTTCAGTTACATCAGAAGCAGAAAGCCTGTGAGGATATCCATGGGACCATTAGATCATGAAGGAGCAAAAGGGGCACTCAGGGAGGACAAGGCCATAGCGGAGAAACTGAACTCTTTGCCTTGGTCTTTACGGAAGATGTGCCTGTACCAGAAATGGTTTTCAAGGGTAAGGTTAAATGGTTATTTCTCTCAATGGAGGAGGGTGAACAGTGGAGAGATCAGTACTGGAATTGGTGCTATTTAACAAATTTATAAATGATATAGAAATCGGAACGACGAGTGAGGTGATTAAATCTGCAGATGACACAAAACTATTCAAGGTTAAAACATGTGCTGACTGTGAAATATTTCAGAGGGCCTAACAAACATGGTGTACTGCACTGATGCTGTTCACTGGCTCCCACACCAGGAATAGCATTTAACCAACCCTGGAACTAAAAGTAAAATCCTAACTTACCACAGAAAAGAAAGCAAACAGAATGCTAGGAATTAAGAATGGAAAACAAACGACAATATTTTAATGCCTCGGTATCCCTCCGTGGTGCAACACACCTTTGATTATTGTATGCAATTCTGGTCATCACATCACAAAAGGGAAGGACTTATATACCGCCTTTCTGTGTTTTTTCCAACTACATTCAAAGCGTTTTACATATTATATACAGGTACTTATTTGTACCTGGGACAATGGGAGGGTTAAGTGACTGCCCAGAGTCACAAGGCGCTGCAGTAGGAATTGAACCCAGTTCCCCAGGATTAGAGTCCGCTGCACTAACCACTAGGTGACTCCTCCACACGGCAGAATTAGAAAAGGTACAGAGAAGGGTGACCAAAATAATAAAAGAGATAGAATGACTTCCTTATGAGGAAAGGCTATAGAGGTTAGGGCTCTTCCGCTTGGAGAAAAAAACAGCCGAGGATAAAGGTCTATAAAATAATGAATGGATAGACATGACTAACTTGTTTACTCTTTCCAACAATACAAGGACAAGAGGACATATAATGAAGTTACTAAATAATATATTTAGAACAAATTGGAGAAAGGATTTCACTCACTCCCTGCATTCAGAGCCCAACCTGACAGGAGCCAGCTTTGTCAGTCTCTTATATGTACAGTGCCTGCTGCCTCCACCTAAAAGGGTTTTAGCAGGTAAGAATTCCACCCGCCCGAACAGAAAAATCCTCATGAGAGATTCTCTCACCTCCTCCCAAGCACAGGTTGCTATGGAGAAGCGAAAAAGATATATTTCACTGACAACCAGTCTTCAGCACGCAGATATAGCTCATCAAAACCGACAGAGAAATCTCACAAACCAAAATGCCAGACTGCTGAAAATCTTACTCCATAGAGCTCCATTGGGATCTTGTGGGGTATAAGAGTCTCATGTAAATTTCTACACATTGCCATATCAAGGACACTAGCATTCCAAAGAGCATCTGTACTTCATCTTTGTGTGTGAAGTTGGTAACAAGACAAATTTACACTGACACAAGTACGAGATAAGATTTGTGGGCCTCCTTGGTTGGTGATAGTACTTGCAGGGAGTGTGTCTGAAATAACTATGAACCTAATTGTTCTCCAGGCCTGTATTTCACCTGCTGGACAGGAGGAATGTGTTATCTAATTGGGCCAAAAGAGTCACCTGAGGACAAAAATGTCCACTCTATCAAAAACCACCACACAGTAAACTTAGTAACATAGTAGATGACGGCAGAAAAAGACCTGCCCGGTCCATCCAGTCTGCCCAACAAGATAAGCTCATATGTGCTACTTTGATTTGTTTCTGCCATTTTCAGAGCACAGACCGTAGAAGTCTGCCCAGCACTAGGCCCACTCTATCAAAAACCACCACCCCTGACACATTCTCTGGGCTTACCGAGGGTGAGGAGGATCCTCAGGTTTAGTGAGGCAAAAGTGATAGCCACTTGCTCCCACCTTGATGATTCCCGCTCTCAAATTAGCGGTGCGACCTCTAGTGGGAATATTGCCGAATTACTGCTAGGGGGTCAGAAGTCCATATACAGTGATGTGAAAAAGACCTACATCACCTGTGCGATACTGATAACTTTCATCTCTGACCAGCTTTCTGCCCAACTGTAAGGTGGAAAATATTGCATATCATATGCCATTTTCAGAATTCAAGTTTGCATCAGTTGAATGCTTTTCTGATATTTTTCAGTGCCTGTAATGGTTTTTATCCCGCCCATTGGTGTTCCAATAAATGTACTCACTCTGCTGCTCCCCAGTATCTCTCCACACTCGTCCTTCCCTACACCCCTTCCCGTGCACTCCGCTCCATGGATAAATCCTTCTTATCTGTTCCCTTCTCCACTACTGCCAACTCCAGACGTCGCGCCTTCTGTCTCGCTGCACCCTACGCCTGGAATAAACTTCCTGAGCCCCTACGTCTTGCCCCATCCTTGGCCACCTTTAAATCTAGACTGAAAGCCCACCTCTTTAACATTGCTTTTGACTCGTAACCACTTGTAACCACTCGTCTCCACCTACCCTCCTCTCTTCCTTCCCGTTCACATTAATTGATTTGATTTGCTTACTTTATTTATTTTTTGTCTATTAGATTGTAAGCTCTTTGAGCAGGGACTGTCTTTCTTCTATGTTTGTGCAGCGCTGCGTATGCCTTGTAGCGCTATAGAAATGCTAAATAGTAGTAGTAGTAGTAGTAGCTTCTAAATTTGATGCATTTTTGGATTAAAAAGAACCAAAGGTGTTGAGAGTTTTTTGACCAATGAATATGCTTTAGTTTATAGCCAAGTATTAAAGCTGATAAATTGTTTCAAACGATCCTTTTCAGGGCCACAGAATTAATATAAAAAATAATTAATAAAAAAGTAAAAGTGCTACTCTAACACTTGAACTTATGATCTATATAACACACTTAGCATCATACTATACATGGCTCAGAAAATAGGACAGACGGCACTAAATAAAAAATGTCAATGCTAAGTACGTGCAAAATTGAATTTACAACTTACTTATGAACTTAATACTGTATATGAATTTGGTTTCATTAACTCATAGAAGAAAGAGAAATAAACGAAAACATGATTTTCTGAACAGGTGATGCAGGACTTTTTCACACCACTGTATGGGCATTTTCCTGCAGGGCTTTTGGCTATATATGGACATTAGCATTATAGGCCCACCCAGGAAACTCTAACCTGTATTTCAATTAACAGACGGTAAACATCGACACAGCTGTATTTCAAGTAACTTTCACTGTTTACACAGTTTAAACACTGTCATGAAAAAATATTTTGCTTAATATACTTGACCGGTTTTAACAGGAGAGGTGGTGGAGATGAAAATGGTAACGGAATTCAAACATGCGTGGGATATACATAAAGGAATCCTGTGCAGAAGGAATGGATCCTCAGAAGCTTAGCCGAAATTGGGTGGCGGAGCAGGTGGGGGAAGAGAGGTTGGTAGTTGGGAGGCAAGGATAGTGGAGGGCAGACTTATACGGTCTGTGCCAGAGCCGGTGATGGGAGGTGGGACTGGTGGTTGGGAGGCGGGAAGTACTGCTGGGCAGACTTGTACGGTCTGTGCCCTGAATAAGTCAAGGTAAGGTATACACATATGAGTTTATCTTGGTGGGCAGACTGGATGGACCATGCAGGTCTTTTTCTGCCGTCATCCACTATGTTACTATGTTACTGGAGTTTATTTTTACCTATGACTAATATGTGCCAGTTCGTGAGGAGAGACTATCAATTGCTGGCTATTTTTTTTTCTGATGTGATCAATTTGAGTGTGACAGTGATTCTACATAATTTTATTTTTGAGCATTTAACATATTTGATTTTCTGTGTGACTTTTTGCTCTTTGTTTGCATTTTGGCTTTATAATGATGCCCTGATACTGCTAATAAAAACAGAAAATGATCCCTTACCCAATGAGATCAGGGTCTGATAATTCTCCTTCATCACCTCCCTGTAAAGTTCTTTCTGCTCTTCATCTAAATACTCCCACTCCTCCTGGGAGAAAGAGACAGTGATGTCCTCAAATGTCACCTGCATCTGAAATGCAAACCAGAAACTCACTCAGCATCTTCTGCATCGTATCCATCAGGAGCACCAAAGATAGTGTTCATTAGGTGTTGCAAAATAACTCTCCTCTCGTGTGTCTGGGCAAAAAACTCTTTATTTGGGAGTCAATCCCCTTCTTATATACTCTATGAATATTCATGGATATTACATGTATTATCATTACTATTGGTTACATTTTGCTTACACAACCATGATCATGCATTGCTTACAAGAACAACTCTACATGAACAGCTCGTGAACCTGCTCAGGAATGTACAAACATCACCTGCTATTCTGCTACTTTCTCAGGAAAGAACAAAAACATCACATGCTAGATTCTCAGGAATATACAAAACATCATCTGCTGCCTGTATCCAAATACATTCTATCTACATCTCCACCTTTTTTTTTTTTTTTTTTTTTTTTTTTTTTTAATGAAATCTCCGTGGTGTGCCAGCTGGAGATGGAGGTGGAGATGTTTGTAATAGCTTATAAACATATTGAGCAGAGTGACGTGTTGGAGCGAATGGACGAGGAAAACATAAAGAAAAAAGGTTAGGAATGCATTGTATACAACAGCAAAAAATAGTGAAAACAAAAATACCAATGACTAAATACTGGATAATAGGGCGGAGCCAGGTCCAAGGGATCCATTGCCACAATTGATCCCATACATCAGAGAGTAGGTTATTATGAATAGTAATATGAGTAGTTAAATTCCGTAGGAAAGCTAATTGTTTGTCAATGGCCTTTGAATTGTCAGATAAATTAAAACAGCACATGTCCTGAAACTCTTCGCAACCATGATGGTTAAGTAATAAAAGATAATCAATGGCTGCTCGATTTTGTAAAACTCCATGACGTAATTGCTGTTGCTCAGCATTAAGTAAACTAATAGCAGTGGAGGTTGCATTGATTGATTTAATTGCCCAACAGGCTAATTCACGAATATTTTTTGCATTTGCCGCTGCCAATGCAGGGACACCTATTAATGAAAATGCAAGTGCCAGATATTCAGTTTGACTCAGAAATTTAACATTATCATTGCAATTGGCAGCAAGGGTCATACGCTTGGATCGCATATGTGAGGAGTTAGAAAATAAAATATGTTTACTGGGAAGTACCATAGTGAGTCGACTTAGACAGCATGTAGTACCATCAGATATATTAGCTGGAATATAATTAAAGGTATACATTCCACATGACCAAAACCAGCCAGGGGGTAAATGAGTAAATTTATAAATATATGAAACATTTTCGTAGGAGCTACAATTTAACAAAGTTGGTCCAAAATTAACACAATTTGATCGGGTACAATTAACCATACGAGCACATGTCATATTGATACTAGCTATTTGATTGGTTCTCACATGCATTGCCAAAGTAGGCGGCAACAGGGTTTGTGTTCCCCAATTATGGTATTCATAAGAAGCATTTCGATAGGATGAATTAACAGGAAGCTGTGAATAAAACCAAGTATCATTTTGCATATCTTTAGGATCATGACATACTGGAATCAGGCAAGTTGCCAAAACTTCTCCAACTGCCTTTTGATGAGAAAGACAGAAATCAGTTTGGTTCAGTGAAATTGCAAACGCTTCCCAAATATTTTTTGTGGGAAGTAATTGTGACTGTCCACAAGGTATGTACAAACAACAACACAGTAGAAGCAATGTAATGGAATTAGCATTAAGCGCTGCAATAATAGCCACTACGAAGTTATCATCAGTCTTTTCAATATGAGCTTTTTCTAAAGTCTCTGTAGCTTGTTGACTCAAGGCTTTAATTTGTCCCCAAGTAACAGGAGCATTAGGTTGACGAGTCACTGACCGTTTGCGTGTTTGCATCTGCGGTCCTTGAAGGGTGAGTGTGAAATTGGGAATTGGGTTGTGAAGACCTTGATGCCACGACATGAGGTTTCACCCACTTTGCTGGAATCCACACCGGGCCAGAATCTGTTTGAACAGCAGCGTAACCACGACCCCAGGTAAGGAGAGGCACAGGGGAACTCCACTGATCAGAAGGTAGTTGTCGGTATATGACCAAAGGACGAGATAAAGGTGGGGCAGGAGTACGAAAATGTTGTTCAAATCTGGAAGAAAAAGTTTTTGTAGCAGGATTATTGATGAGATTGAGATGATTCAGTGTGTAAAGGATTTGTGCTAAGCATTCATCAATGCTTATTCTATGACGGAGAATACCGTCTTTTTTTGTAGTCAGATTACTTAAAGCAGTTTTCAGTGTGCGATTAGCACGTTCAACAATAGCTTGACCAGTGGAGTTATAGGGGATACCAAAAAGGTGCTCAATATGCCAGAGGGTCAGGAACTCCTGTAAGGAGGTGGAAGTATAAGCAGGGGCATTGTCTGTCTTGAGAGTTTTAGGAACACCCATGACCGCAAAAGCTTGGAGAAGATGAGAGCGGACATGAGATGTAGTTTCCCCTTTTTGTGCAGTGACCCACAAAAATCCAGAATGAGTATCAACAACCACATGAAGCTTAGACCATTGACCAAAAGTGGGAAAGTGAGTAACGTCCATTTGCCAGAGGCTATTAACTTCCAGACCACGAGGATTAACTCCAGGAAAAAAGGTAGTAGGAGCTGAAAAGGAACATTGTGGACAATTTTTGATAATAGCTCTAGCTTCTTCTAAAGAAATTTGAAACTGGCGAGCTAGGCTAGGTGCATTTTGATGATGAAGTTCATGACTGCAGTGTGCTGTGGAGAAAAAATGAAGATGGCGATCCGCTCGAGCATTCCCTTCAGACAGACCACCAGGAAAAGGTTGATGACTGCGGATATGACCTATAAAGAGAGAAGAAAGGCGATTCTCCAAGTAACCTTGGAGGGTTAACAGTAAAGCATAAAAAGAGGCATCCATTTTGAATGATACATAACTGTCGGGCATGCGACGGACAAGATTAGCACAATATTGACTGTCAACAATAAGATTCAGTGGTTGATCTGAAAATAAAGAAAGAGCCAGGATGATGGCAGCAAGCTCTGAACGTTGAGCAGAGGTTTGTGGAGAGGTAAATTTGACGTGCCATTTGTTCAGATTGTACCAAGTAACCACCCCACGAGTGGGACTACCATCTGTAAAGACGGTGAGAGCAGTAGGGAGTGGACGTAAAGAAATGGGATCATGAAGAGTGATTGGCAAAATGGATGTGCCCTGTATGCGAGGGTCTTTAGGATAGTGGCAATCTATAATACCAACATAAGTGGCTAAAATAAATTGCAAGTCGTCGGAGAACTGAATCATTTTTTCCCACTGCCACAAAGAATGAGGAATGATGAGTTTAAGAATGTCGAAACCAGTCATGAATGTTGCTCGCTCTCGAGCTTTAGTAATCAGCAAGGCTAGTTGCTGGGGCCATTGTGTAATAGTAGAATGGAGAGTATTCTGTAAATAGACCCATTCTATCAATTTCGGAGGAGTTGTATCTTGATATAAGACACCAAACGGTTGTCGGTGGGTGGGGTCTTTGAGAACGCAAAAACAAAAAAGGGCAAATGCATCTCGTCTATCTGTCCATTTTGTTTGTAAGATTTGATCCAATTGTGACAGAATTGTTTGTTGCGATGCAGTGAGTGTAATTAATTCAGCAGGTGTTTTATGACCTTTTAATGCGAGAAACAGGGGTTGTAAAAATTCTGTAGGAAGTTTCAAGTAGGGACGTAACCAATTGAGATTTCCTAAAATCTCTTGTAATTGATGTAATGTCGTGGGAGACTGTAAATTGAGATGAGGAGCGACAGGTTGGGCTGCAGCTTTAGTCATACGGAAACCTAGATATAAATAGGGTTCCTTTTCTTGAACCTTCTCTGAGGCAATTGTTAATCCTGAGGAGGCCAAGATAGAAATTAAAGTAGATTTCCAAGAAGGGGGAAGAGTTATCCCTGCAATTAGTATATCATCCATATAATGATATACCAAAGTTGAGGGAAATAGGCACGAAATGGTTGCAAGGCTTGATGAACATAGTATTGACAAATAGTGGGTGAATTTAACATTCCCTGGGGCAAAACTTTCCAACAATACCTAGTAGTAGGGTGTGCATTATTGTAAACAGGTACAGTAAAAGCAAAGTATTTATAATCTTTTTCCTGGAGAGGAATTGAAAAAAAACAATCCTTCAGATCTATAATAGCTAATTGATAATCATAAGGAATCAAATTAGGATTTGGAATACCACATTGTAACGGGCCCATTGGTTCTAAAATCGCATTAATAGCTCGTAGGTCATGTAAAAATCTCCATTTTCCGGATTTTTTCTTGATCACAAATACCGGAGTATTATATGGAGAATTGGTAGGCTCAATGTGATTTAATTGTAATTGTTCTTCCACCAATTGATGTAAAATCAACAGTTTTTCTCTGGTAATCGGCCACTGCTCTACCCAAACAGGTTTGTCAGTTTTCCATTCCAAAGGAAGAGAAAAAGACATATTTATGAACTGTTAATCAGGTAGGATCAATGATGCATCTAATTGTTCCAAAAGGTCACGACCCCATAAATTAAAGGGTACTTGTAAAATACAGGGCTTAATATGTCCTAGAACCTTGGTATCGTTAGGATATGTAATAGATAACCATTGAGAACTTTGGGAGGCTGACTGAGTTCCCCCTATTCCTGTCACATGTGAAGTATCTTCAATGGGCCATTCCACAGGCCATTGTTTATAAGCTATGACAGAAACATCCGCCCCGGTATCTAATATACCAACAAAGGGCTTTTGTTGCAATAAAATTGAGCAGTGGGTCGTGCATTAGAAACCGGTTTTAAAACTGCACTTACCTGTCGCGTAGATCCAAAGCCCCCTGTACGAGAGACAGTAGAAGGAATAGGTGCTGTAAAATATGGTAAAATAATTAATTGTGCCCACGAGTCCCCGGGAGAAATTGTTAAAGGTGATGAGGACCATACTTGAATTTTAACAATGCCTGTGTAATCAGCATCAATAACTCCAGGGATAACATGAATACCTGCCTTCGATGCAGAGGAGCGAGGTAATACTAAACCTACAGTAGCCGCTGGAATGGGTCCTTTAAAGGTAGTATTATATACCAAAACTTCATGAGGTAAGATGGCAGTTTTACATTCCGCTGCAATAAGGTCAATTCCTGCACTACCTTGTGTAGCAGTAGTACTATGAGCAAAAGACCCTTGCACTCCCTTTGGACCGAGGTTAGGAGTTAACCCGGAGCAAAGTTTTTTGGGGGTGGCGGTGTGGAATTAATTGGATTAGAGCGACATTGATTGGCCCAATGATATCCTTTTTGACATCGAGGACATTTTCGAGAAGGTCGTGAAGGTCCTTTTGCAAAGTTGGCACCCCCTCCTGGGGCTCTACACTGAGCTCGAAAATGTCCTGGTTTCTTACAATTAAAACACGTCCCCTGTGGCTTATTACCTTTTTGTATAGCTCCTGCTAACAAATTCATAGAATAACCATGAGTCCCCACATCTGCACATGCGCTCAATAAATCTGCTAAAGTAATTCCTGGGCGATGAGCTACAGTCTGCAATGCCTTTTTGCAATCTGAATTTGCATTTTCTTGGGCTAATTTAATCAATAACTCTGTTTGCGCATCAAGATTATCAATTTGCCTAGTTACAGCTTCCTGCAATCGATTAACAAATTGAAGGTAAGATTCGGTTGCACCCTGTTTAATTGATGCAAAAGATTTTGTTGGTTTATTCCCTTCTGGTGTTCTTTTAAATGCTCGCAAGATACAAGTGCCTATGGCTTGAAAACAGGTATCGTTTTGTTGAATTTGCATATCAAGGGTTGAAAATGGTCCCGATCCATAAATTTGATCAGGCACCAAATTAGTCCCAGTGATAAGTTGTGCTGCTTGCTTATATTCATTATCCCACACTACATATTGCGCAGGAGTTAACAGCATACGGAAAAGGTCTTTCCAATCTTTTGGAGTCATTAAGTAACCGTTACTAATCCCTTCTATCATGCCTTGAACAAATGAACTTTTTAAACCTGATTCTACGATAGCTCTACGTAATTCTCTCAAAACTTGATAAGGTAGAGCAGTCCATTCTGCATGATGTGTTTCGTTCCCTGCCTCTATTGTTGTAGTTCTAGTAACTGGGTATAAATTAGGATTAGGTTCCGAATTATCCCATAGATCATCGTTCCAAATGAATTCACCATTTTTTCGTGCTTGCTCTATACCTAATTGAATTAAACTAGGTCGTTCTACGCTCTTTGGTGTTTTGGTAATAATAACGCTATCATTAGCGTTGTTGTTTTGGATATTTTCAATTGGTTTATTAGGGGTAGTAGTAGTAAAGTCAGGAGTTTTGTTTTGCTCTTCCCTTCCCATATCGGTGGCCAGCCGACAAGAAGGAGGAGAAGGTGTAGGTCCAAGAGTCGCGGGAGGTAAAAGAGACCAGGTCTTGCCTGGCAATTTGTTGGATATATTTTCGTTAGTAATGCCTGTCAATCCAGAAGAGAGAATTACTATAATAGAATATATCTCTCTCCAAGTCAATAATATAGGAGTCGAAACTCTAGGCTCTAAACGAAACTGCTGCCCTATCTTTTCCCATGTTTGAGGATCGAATGATCCCTTCTCTGGATACCAGGGACATTGACAAACTATTTCCTCAATTAAACGCTCTATATCTTTAAGAGTTATTGGATTTCGGGAGGAACCATATCTTTGCGTTATAGTATATAGCTCCTGTGCATGTTGTTTATGTGATGATGTTAAATTTCCCCCCATACTTACAGTGTTCCGTAGAAGGAATGGCGCGCTGACTGTTCCAGTCGTAGTAAGTACGTCACGTTTTCACCGATCACGTCGGGGATCACCAGATGTTGCAAAATAACTCTCCTCTCGTGTGTCTGGGCAAAAAACTCTTTATTTGGGAGTCAATCCCCTTCTTATATACTCTATGAATATTCATGGATATTACATGTATTATCATTACTATTGGTTACATTTTGCTTACACAACCATGATCATGCATTGCTTACAAGAACAACTCTACATGAACAGCTCGTGAACCTGCTCAGGAATGTACAAACATCACCTGCTATTCTGCTACTTTCTCAGGAAAGAACAAAAACATCACATGCTAGATTCTCAGGAATATACAAAACATCATCTGCTGCCTGTATCCAAATACATTCTATCTACAATTAGGGAAGGAAAAGTTTGCTGAATGCATATAATTTAGAATTACATAACACACAATCCCACAGGTTATGAGACCAACAGAGCCGAGGAAGAGCTGTCTCCATGTACATACTTTGTAGTCACAGTCAGAGAACAGAGTTCCAGTAACTAGAAACCAGTTACACACAGAACCTGGGACACAAAATCTCCCAGGGGCAATGTGTCCAAACAGGACCCCTGATCTCTCTCATTCTCCATAGCAGTGTCTCAAGGTGTCACTCCCTACCCCTGGGTCTACTTGGCGTCCGGACCTTGCAGCAGTGCTTGTCCTCATCATCTACCTGAGCAGAAGCCCCTTTAGGCATTTTATGCTCTGCTTTTGTAGTCTGCAGGATGGAAAAAAAACAGCAAAAAGTTAAGATTTAGAGCAGGAAGTTCCTGGTTAACCTCTTGCAACAAACAAAAGACTCAGCGTCCAGCCGCCTCCTGTCCTGCACAGGCTGATGACATCACAAGGGAGGGGCGGAGCTGTAAACCGAGCTCAGCTGAGGGAGGTTTTTTCTGGGATCTACTACTCCGTTTAGTGCTGATTGGTCAGAATGGTACATGGGGCGGGTAGGCTAGAAGGGTACGCCCCTATCACGTGTAAAAGAGGAGAAAGAAAAGCGAGTTTCAGCTTAAAACGTTCATGGGTTGGGACTGGAGGGATTGTGTGGTAAGCAACTTTTATTTCTCCCTGGAGAGAGTATCTTGCAGCCACACAAGTGAAGATTCCCAAGCTATACAGGTAGCAGATTGGAAAAAAACATACATATTCAATGTTCAAAAAGGGTAGCTGGTACCTGTGTCAGGAGGAGGTGGTAGTTGACCCTTCAATTTACAGAAGAAAGGACAGCATGACCAAAGGCTGCATCAGTAGATGATGCTGTATCCATGCACTAATGTTTCACAAAGGTGTGCATAGTTGCAGTGGCGTAGCTAGGGTGGTTGACACCCAGGGCCGGTCATTTTTTAACACCCCCCCCCTCCAAAATCTAGTACTAGGCATGCCGAGAATACAAAACACTCAGGACCTGTAGAGCAATTCTACCATACCATAAGCAGTCATTTCTACGAGTCACACAAGGAAAAGGAAAGCATCTTAAACACTACAGTGAGCCCTAGAACATCAATTCACCTATTGTAAAATTAAACCAGGCAGAATAATACAGATTGTTGATCTTGCACAGTCAATGCCAACTGAAAGCCATGTCTTTTTCACAAACACAGATACACCCTAATCCACTATAGATTTACAGGGGCGTAGCCACGGGTGGGCCCACTCATTTCCACCCAAGGCCCACCCAAAAATAGTGGATCACGATCACAACCGCAACCACAGGTGAGTCTTCTTTGCCCTCCCTCACCCCCACCGCAAAGCATCTGGGCGCCGACCAGCAGCGTTTCAAACCCACTCCGGAGCCTTCCCTCTGTGGCTGCTGAAATGAATCTCTTTCCCCTCCCTCACCCCTGCCATAAGCATCTGGTTTAAATTAAGGGCGTGGCCAGCAGTGATTCGCTGAGCACTCCGGAGCCTTCCCTCCGCCACGATCTGCCCTCTCGGAAACAGGAAGTTGCGCTGAAGAGAGCTGATCGTGGCGGAGGGAAGGCTCTGGAGCAGGTCTCTTCATCTGTGATAGGGAGGAAAACGGAGTGAGTGGCTGTACCTGTAGGGTGGGAGAGGGACATGCTGGGAGACAGTGGCTTCACCTGCGTGGGGGTGGGGGTGGGAGGTGGGGGGGGGGGCTTGAGGCCATAGGGAAGGGATTGGAGAGAGGTTCTGGACCTTCAAAAGGAGGGGGGGTTGGCTGGAGAAAAGGGAGAGAGATTCTGGACCTGCAAAATGGGGGAGATGGCTGGCTGGAGGGAAGGGAGAGAGGTTTGGGACCTGCAAGGGGGGGCTGGCTGGCTAGAGGGAAGGGAGCCAGGTTTGGGACCTGCAAGGGGAGAGGTTGCTGGCTGGAGGGAAGGGAGAGAGTTTTGGATCTGCAAAGGGGGGGTGGTGGCTAGCTGGAAGGAAGGGAGGTTCTGGACCTGCAATGGAGGGGGGGGGTGGCTGGCTGGAGGCAAGGGAAAAAGGCAAGGGAGAGAGGTGCTGGACCTGAAAGGGGGGGGAGGAAGATGGAGGGAAGGATGAGAGGTGCTGGACCTGCAAGGGAGAGAGGCTGGGGGCTGGAGGAAAGGAAGAAAGTTGTTAGACCTGCAAGGGGGGCAGGCTGGAAGGAAGGGAAAGAGGTGCTGGACCTGTGGGGAGGGGGGGCTAGAGGCTGGAGGGAAGGTCTGCAGGGGAGGCTTGAGGGAAGGGAGAGAGGTGCTGGACCAGGAGGAGAGATTAGAGGGAAGGGAGAGAGATGGCGGATCAAGGGGATGAAGGAAGACGGAGAGAAATTGTTTAACCCACAGTGGGAGAAAGAGCCAAAAGCTGGAAGAGAGAAGCAGAGTAGCTGGATAGGTGGGATCGGAGAGCAGAGAGTGGCATTGGTGTGAGTGAGGAAGAAAGGGGAGATACAGAAACAGATGTGAGATGCTGTATTGGAATGACATATGAACACAGAGGGGTAATGCCTGACAGAGAGAGGGGAATATGGGAATAGAGAGGCTATGCTGGACACTGGGAGGGAGGGGTATATGGTCACAGGGGAGAGATACTAGACATAAGGGACAATAGGAACTCAAAAGGGAGATACTGGGCATGTGAGGGCATAGGGACACAAGGGGTGATGCTGGACACAGGGGTAGGAGATAGAAGGGTGGTGATGGATGCAGGAATTTGAAGATAGTGGAGATACTGGACAAGGAACTATAGGGACACAGAGATGGGAGATGGATGGTGGACATGGAGAGAGAAGAAATGACAAATAGACAGGAGACCCTGGTAAGTGAATTAAGCAGAAACCAGAGACTAGAACCCAGCTGATTTGAAAAATAAAATAACCAGACATCAAAAGGTAGAAAAAATATTTTTTTTCAATTTTGTGATTATGTCACATTTGGAATGTACATCTTGCCAGAGCTGGTGTTAGACATGGCTGGAGCCCAGGCCATAAATTTGGGAGGGAACCCCAAAGCCCATCACCAGACTGCACTGCCTTCAGCTTCCATTATGCTTGTGGCTCTCTCTGGCCAGGCCGCCAGGGGACCAAGAGCAATTGCTCTAGTTGCACTCCAACACCATCCCTGGCACGTACTATGTTTATATTTTGCACAGGAGGAAATGCATTTCTTTCTGTATCTCATGCAAGGTTTGGCTTTTTGGGGTTTTGGTTATATTTATGTTTATACTTTTTAGTCAATTATTCTATATTTGGCATTTTTATTCCGTGTTTGGTTTGTTTAGTTTTCCTAATAGATGTATTGATATTTTACAGCCCCACTGTAATATATAGGGCAATGCCTTTTTCATAGGTAGGATCCTTCTTTTGGAAGTTAGTGCTGGTATTGTAGATTTGCACTAGGTTATGAGTGACATTTTGTTTTAAAGATTGTTTTATTTACTATATGGCGGCTGTTGAGATTACGGTGAGTTTTATGGGGAAATGTCCTAACTCTGCTCTGTACCCATTGGGGGAGGGACAGGGGGTTCTGTGGATGCAGAATTTATTTGCCTTTAATACTAGACTATACTTTCTGGGATCATTTCTATAGCGTGTAACTGGAAAGATATGTTGAAAAGTGTTTGGTCTTGCTATACCCTTCCCTCCCATTATTTCCAGCGATTCTCCGCCTCTCCCCTGCCCTCCCATCGACGTGCAGCGATTCTCCGTCCCTCCCCTGCCCTCACCTCTCCCATATCCAGCGATTCTTCGTCCCCCAGCCATCCCTTTTCACTGCCTGCCAGCCAGCGTCGGACTCAGAAGCGAAAGGTGCAGGCAGCGATTGGCTGGCAGCGTCGTAGCTTCCCTCTGCAAGTCCCGCCTATGCGTAAACAGGAAGTTGTAGGCGGGACTTGCAGAGGGAAGCTACGATGCTGCCAGCCAATCACTGCCTGCACCGTTCGCCTCTGAGTCCAATGCTGGCTGGCAGGCAGTGAAAGAGGACGGCTGGAGGACAAAGAATCGCTGGATATGGGAGAGGTGAGGGCAGGGGAGGGACGGAGAATCGCTGCATGTCGATGGGAGGGCAGGGGAGAGGCGGAGAATCGCTGGAAATAATGGGAGGGAAGGGCAGGGGAGAGAGAATTGCTGGAAATCAATGGGATGGGAGGGAAGGGCAGGGGAGAGAGAATTGCTGGACATGGGATGGGAGGGAAGGGCAGGGGAGAGAAAATTGCTGGACATGGGATGGGAGGGAAGGGCAGGGGAGAGAGAATTGCTGGACATGGGAAGGGCAGGGGAGAGAGAATTGCTGGACATGGGATGGGAGGGAAGGGCAGGGGAGAGAGAATTGCTGGACATGGGAAGGGCAGGGGGGAGAGAATTGCTGGACATGGGATGGGAGGGAAGGGCAAGAGAGAGAATTGCTGGACATGGGAAGGGCAGGGGAGAATTGCTGGACATGGGATGGGATAGGAGGGAAGGGCAAGGGAGAGAGAATTGCAGGACATGGGATGGGAGGGAAGGGCAGGGGAGAGAGAATTGCTGGACATGGGAAGGGCAGGGGGGAGAGAATTGCTGGACATGGGATGGGAGGGAAGGGCAAGGGAGAGAGAATTGCTGGACATGGATGAGAGGGGGAGAGGAGAAATGCTAGAAATGGATGGAGAGGAGAGCAGGAGATAGAGGAGAATTGCTGGACATGGATGGATGGAGGAGTTGGCTAGGAGAGAGGAGAAATGCTGACTTGGATGGCGGAGAGGGGAGAGAGAATTATTGCTTTATATGGATAGAGGAGGGAAGAGAGATGAGAAATGCTGGACATGGATGGAGGGGAGGAGAGAGGAGAAGTGCTGGACATGAATGGAGGGGAGGAAAGAAAAAAGAAGATTCACATGGATGGAGATGAGGGAAAGGGAAGAGGAGAAAAACTGCACATGGATGGAGAAAATAGGCAAAAGCTGGATCCATGTTATACCTCCTCCAGTCAATTCCATGGAGGAGGACCCAGCTTTTACTTATGGATGCAGGGCAACAAAAGAAGAAGAAAGGAGGAAAGTAAAGAAATAAATGGAAAGGAAGCCCTGGAAATGGAGTTAAGAGAACAGATAGAGAGCAGCAGAATCAGAGACTGGGACCAATATGGATAGAAAAACAAAGTCACCAGACAACAAAGGTAGAAAAAATCATTTTATTTTCATTTTAGTGTTTGGAATTTGGCTTATTTTGCACTGGGTATACTGGAGCTGTAACAGCTTACAGAAATTATTTATAATGAAAAAAAATCACATTATTTTTTCTTCTATACTAGTATAATATTTTCAATGATGTCTGTTTATATGCGCCATGGCTGGTATAAGGGGTGTGGCTAATGTGGGTGTGGCTATAATAGGGGCGGTGCCATGTGTGATGACCCCGCCCACAATGAGTACCGGCACCTTTTTTTCTACAAAAAAAGCACTGGAGGTATCTAATCGGAAGCCAGTGAAGTGACTTGAGGAGAAGGGTGATATGAGTATATCGGTCAAGGCGGAAGATAAGACGTGCGGCAGAGTTCTGGATGGACTGAAGGGGGGATAGGTGGCTAAGTGGGAGGCCGGTGAGGAGTAGGTTGCAGTAGTCAAGGCGAGAGGTAATGAGAGAGTGGAGGGTGGTGTGCTCAGAGAGGAAGGGGCGAATTTTGCTAATGTTGTAGAGGAAGAAGCGACAGGTCTTGGCTATCTGCTGGATGTGCGCAGAGAAGGAGAGGGAGGAGTCGAAGATGACACCGAGGTTGCGGGCAGATGAGACGGGGATGATGAGGGTGTTATCAACTGAGATAGAGAGTGAAGGGAGAGGAGAAGTGGGTTTGGGTGGGAAGACAAGAAGCTCGGTCTTGGCCATGTTCAGTTTCAGGTGGCGGTTGGACATCCAGGCAGCAATGTCGGATAAGCAGGCCGATACTTTGGCCTGGGTTTCCGCAGTGATGTCTGGTGTGGAGAGATAAAGCTGGGTGTCGTCAGCATAAAGATGATAGTGGAAACCATGAGATGAGATCAGGGAGCCTAAGGAAGAGGTGTAGATTGAAAAAAGGAGGGGCCCAAGGACAGATCCCTGAGTAACTCCAACAGAGAGCGGGATACATATGTTCTCAGAGGTAGTGAGTATACTACCCGTACTATCCCTCACCCGGGTTATCGTACGATCTATTTTTTGCCTGCGTAATTTCATAGCAAGTCTGCGCCCTGCTTTATTGGTAAACTCATAAGTACTACTTTTAATTCTCGATTGTGACAGACTTAGCTGCTCTGAGTAGATGGAATCCAGCTTAATTCTCTCGCCCCTCAGTTCTTCAAATACTGCTGGTGACCTCCCCGCCTTGTGTTGCGCCTATAGGCGCTGAATATTTCCTAGACAACTTGCCACTTGAGCTCTGCGGATTTTCACTCTCTTGCTTGCTAATTGTAGAAAGTAACCTCTCGTGACTGCTTTCATAGCATCCCATACCGTACTAAGGGGAGGCCCCAATTCCATGTTAAGCTCCAAATATTCCTTCAAAAGTCTCCTGCAACCCTCCACCACCTTTTCCTCTTGGAGCATAGTCGTGTTGAGCGTCCACCTTTTCTCCTTAACCTCTGTCCTGATGGATGACAAAGTTACCCAAACTGGGGCATGATCAGATAAGGTCATATTACCTATCCCTGCCGTAGGGCCCCTTTCTACCAGCCCAATGTCCAGAAAAATACAGTCAATACGGGAGTAGGAATCATGGACGGAGGACTAACACTTGTAATCCCGCTCCCCCCCCCCCCCCCCCCGTGGCTTATCCTCCACACATCCAACACACCCAAGGAGTATGCCAGTGCTCCTAATGCTATTGACTCCCTATTGTCCCCAGAACGACTGACTCCTGACCTATCCAGTGCTGGGTCCATTACAGCATTAAAGTCACCACCCAGAATTAGGGAACCCTGTACAAAAGTGGCGAGTGTATTTTTCACCTTAGTAAAAAAGGCCCCTTGTTGCTCGTTCGGGATGTACACAGAGGCCAGGGTTAGGTCTACTTGGTCAAGCACTATGTGCACAAACAAGAACCTTCCCCCGGGGTCTCGTTTTATTTTTTTTTTAATTTTTTATTTATGAATTTTCATTTTTCATTCATGCATATACATAAATTTGGAAAATAAGAAAACAGTCATATGATTACAATATTAATAAAGAAATAGTTATACAATTCTAAGTCCACAACAATTTTTGTCCAAGATCAAGGAAATAAAATAAAATAAAAAAGATGGAAATTAAGAAATATCAGAGGCTGAAGGCTTCTTCTTAGAACGCAGCCGATGCATAGTACAGTATACAGGGCAGGGGCGTAGCCAGACAACAGATTTTGGGTGGGCCTAGGCAAGAATTAGATGGGCACCAAGTGTTCTCCCTCCCCCCTGCCTCCAAAAAAAAAATTATCTCAGCTGGTGGGAAAACGCTTCTTTCCACCTTGGCAGCAGGCATGCACTGAAAACTGAGCATGCGCAGGTGCCAGTGCCATGGAGAGTAGCGTTTTCATTACCATCGGGAAAATTTTCAGCTGGCTGAGCTTGGGATTCCCACCAGTTACCACTAAACATGTGCTACTGTTGGGTGGGCCCTGGCTCACCCAAGCCCACCTGTGGCTATGCCACTGATACAGGGACTAATTCACTCTTCCTTACTAGTAACAAATTCAAGAAGTTTCTCAGGTTCAAAGAACATATAATTTTGGGAATTAAAAACCACAACACCGACAGGGATACTTAAGCAGAAAAGTTCCTCCTATAGCTAACAATCTAGATTTAAGCTGTAAAAATGCTTTTCTCCGCTTTTGCGTATCTCTGGATAAGTCCGGAAAAATTTGTACCTTTGCTCCTAAGAAATCTTCATTTATATGACGGAAATATAACTTGAACACATTATTTCGGTCCATCTCGAAGGCAAATGTCACTAGCATGGTGGTTCGCTCTGTAATTATCTCAAGGGAATCTTGAAGAAATTCAGTTAAATTAACCTGTGCAGGAGTTCTCCCATCTCTAACACCAGCAATATATTGTATCCTGGTGATAGGTGGGAGATTCTCCTGCGGAATAAGCAATATCTCCTTCAAATATTTTTTAAATATCTCCAACGGTGAAAATAAAGGTGACTTAGGAAAATTCAATATTCTTAAATGATTTCTACGAAGCTGATTTTCTAAATACTCGATTTTCCTAAATTGAATCAGTTTTTCTTTGGAGAATAGTGAAGAAACATGGGTCTCGTTTAATCCGCATTATCTGCGCCGCCACGGATGCATGTAGCATCACCGCCACCCCTCTCTTTGACCCTTCAGCAAAGGAGGCAAAAAGAATGAGCGGATAATTGGGGTGGGAGAGGAGTTTCTCATGCTTATGGCGAAGGTGCGTTTCCTGTAATAAAACTATTTGCGGCTTTAGGTACAGCAGCTCCTTGAAAAAGTTTTGCCTTTTCTGAGGCATGTTCAGGCCCCTGACATTGTAGGACATAATCTTTAGGTCAGCACTCATGTATATTTAGTAACGAGGTCCACCGCATTTCCTGCCAGTGAATCCGGTCCACATCATAGAAGCAGACCACGTTTTCCAAGCGATAGGCCAGACCTAACCTTCCCTCCCCTCCCTCCCCCGGTACCCCTCCCTCCCACCCCCCCCTACTGAAACACCAACCAGAGGACACATTTCCCCTGAATGGGAATGGAGAAAGCAACCCATCAACTCCTGACAGCCCAACCCACTACCCGCCCCCGCTCCCCCAACCCCACTCCCTTTTTATCCCGTAACTCCCCAGTCCCATACCATAACACCTCACAGCTCACTACAGTCGGCCCCAAGTCACACATGTATTCCCCTCCCTCCCTCCACCCTCTGTTCCCTCCCCTCCACAACGTACACTCCCCAGAGCCCTCTTACAGCCCCACTACCTATATCCAATTGTACCCCAGAGCCCAGGCTTCAAACAGGGCTTTACCCAGCACAACAAAACAGTTCAAGTCTCCCCAGATAGAACTTCAGTTCCCTTAATGCTGTCCAAAGGCTCACGAAGCCCCAACCAAGCTTGTCCCCTGAGCTAACAGTTCCTTCAAACCTTCCTTGGGGTAGTTCAGGTCTCCTCTGCCCCTCCACGTTTTTTCGGGTTGCGCGGTTAGCTCCAGCATACTCAAAGTCCTGCACCTTCTGCGCTAGATTAAAGATCTCTTTCACCTCATATTTGTGAAATCTTGTGATGAAATCCCGCATTCTATTGTCCTGCCTTTTGCCAAGTGCTCTATGTGCCCTGTCCAGGACAATCTCGCTTCGATTTTGCTCTAGAGACAACGGAGCTCACTGATCAAGCAGCCATCTCTTCAGCTGACGTCACTTCCTCCCTGATAGATGTAATCTTATTGAAGAGTATGATAACCCTGATTCCAAAAGATGGAGAAGGCAATCCAACAGACGAGATATTGGGGCAGTGTCAGGGTGGAGATGGTAACAGATCCTATGAATTCGATCCTTTGAACTGCGAGAAGTTGAGATTTCTCTGAGTTGATGAGAAAGCCGAGAATCTTGAGGAGAGAGGTGGTCTTCTGTAATGTTTGGAGAGCATCTTGAGCAGTTGGTGATGAGATGAACCAATCGTCTAGGTAAGGGAAGATCGTTATTCCCTGTTGTCGAAGATGAGCTCTGATTGTGATAACACATTTTGTGAACACTCTCAGCGCTGAAGAGAGGCAGAAAGAGAGAACACGAAATTGGTAATGGTGAGATTCCAATTGAAAACGAAGATACCTTCTGGAAGAATGGTGAATTCGAATGTGTAAATATGCATCTTGAAGGTCGAGAGACACTAACCAGGCATTTTGATCTATAAGTGGGAGAATCATTTGGAGAGTTGTCATTCTGAATTTTTCTTTCTTGATAAATTTGTTCAGGGATCGTAAATCTAGGATAGAGCATAGGCCACCCTTCTTTTTTGGGATAAAGAATTTGGAATAAAAGCCTGTGTTCTGGTGAGATTCCTGTACCTGTTCGATTGCATTGATTTGCAGGAGACGATTGATTTCTTCCTGAAGGACATCAAGGTGATAGGAAGGAACCTTTTAGGTGACAATGTGAATGTGAGGTGGAGGGTTCGCAAAGTGGAGACTGTATCCCTGTTGTACAATTGAAAGAATCCATGTGTCTGATGTTATTAGGGATCATTGTGGAGCGAAAAATTGAAGTCGGCCTCCAACTGATAGCTCTAGTGATTGCCGTGTCAAAAAGAAGATAGCGGTTTAGGCGCCATAGTGGGTGCTGGCTTAGGCGTTCTTCTTTCTCTATAGGACTTCTTTGATTGCTGAGGTTTATTTTGCTTATTGCTGTACTTGTAGTTTGAGTTGTTACTCTTGAAAGGGAATGGTTTATGAGAATTGTATCTCTTTTTAGATGTGTAGTATGATGAACATTGAAAAGAAAATCTGGGTTGGTTTAAGTTGTCATCTTCTAAAGTATCTAGGATTGTGCAATCTTGTTTGATGTTATCTATCTTTAACCCTGTCGCCAAAGAGGTTATCCCCTGTACAAGGAGCATCAGCTACACGGTTGTGAACATCTTCGCATAGACTTGATGCCTTTAGCCAAGCCAAACGTCTGGTGGAAATGCCCACAGCCGCACCTCTTACTGAAGTGTCATAAGAGTCGTGGGCAGCTCAGATTAAGTTAGTTGCACATTCCTCCAGGTTTTGTAGTAACGGTTGCAGTTGATGTTGCATTGTAGCTGGGGGAGGGTCAACCGCTTTGAATAAATTGTCCAATATGGTGAATTGATAATCAGTATAATGAAAAATATGAAGCCCTATCCAGGCATTGAGCATGGCGCTTTGATACATTTTTTTGCCTAAAAAGTCCATTAGTTTCATTTCTTTAGTTGGTGGAAAATTAGAGTGGTCCCGTGAGCTCTTATGCTTACAAATGGCCGAATGAACTACAATGGATTGATGAGACAACTGAGACTTACCAAATCCCAAAATGTCCTGAACTTTGTATTTTGTATCCAGACTTTTCTTTATTGGTGTAGAAGTAAAAGTTGTAGACCAAACAAGTTTATGCTGATCTGCTAGAACATCATGTAATGGCAAAGCTATTATTTCTTTTGGCGCTTCCTTGTAGCGAAGAGCCTGCAGTTTCTTTGAACGTGGATCAGGTTGAGAAGTTGAATGAATTTCTAAGGCCTGCACCAACTTTAGGAGAAATTTCAGATAAGATATATCCTCAAGTTGAGAGGATTTAGATGATTGCGGAGGAGAGGGGTCTGAAGGTAAACCCAGAGTGTCCGCATTGTGGTCGGAAGGATAATCAGGAGAGGAACACCTGGAGTGATACTGAGAATGTATAGGAGAAGAATCACAGTCTGAAAAAATTTCTGCTGCCATAGATTCTGATGTAGACACTGACCATGAACGTTTTTTATGAGATGGAGAAGGACTCGAATGTGGCAGGGCAGGTGCAGGGTCCGAAGGTATCTGAGAAGTAGAGTGCTGGTGGTGATACTGCTGGTTCTGATTTTTTAAATAAAAAATCACGAAGGAGCTGAAAAAGTTCCTGATTAGATTGTGCCACTTGAAAAGGAGAGGAGACATTGCCAGTCGATACCATATCTAAACCCACTAGTTTGTGCATAGGAGACACATCTTTATTGTTTGATGTCTGCCTGCATTCTGGAGAGAAAGATGGTATCTGAATTGGAGAGGCTTGAGTATGAGAAGGAGAAGAGGAGCCATAAAACTGCTGAGATGAAGCATTGTACTGATGAGAAGGGGAGGAGCTAGTTCGGTTCCAATGAGAAGGGGAGGAGCCAACTCAATGACAATGAGAATGGGAGGAGCCAACTCTGTGATAAGGGGAGGAGTTATGCCAGTGCCGATGAGCAGGAGAAGAACTACTTTGGTGCTGAGAGTGGTGATAGGAATGACGACAGTGCTGAGAATAAGCTCGGTGTCGATGAGGCTGGGAGGAGTCAGACCGGTGTCGATGAGAGTGAGGCGATTCACTGCTGTGCTGAGGAGAAGTGAGCATTCTAGCTTGTTTAGCAGGAGATTGAGTCAGCTCTGATGTAGGAGATATGAGGGATGTGCATTGACTCTGAGTCTCGGCACCGACAACTGATATAGCAAGTTCTCCCTGGACAGATTTCTCTTGCAGCCACACAAGTGAAGTGACTCCCCCATGACGTCACGGACCCGGACCTATAGCAAAGCTTAAAGCTTTAATTCAAACGTAGCTTAATACGCCTGCATGCAGCTTCCCGCTGTATCCCCCCCATAACCCCCCGGTAGTCACCGCCCCTTTCCAGTTTTATTCTTCCCGCTCTGGCGGTCAGACCCGTTGACTAATCGTTTTGTTTTTTTTTTTCTTTTGTTATTTTTATAGTTTTTCTTTTTCTCAACAATTAACAACGAATTTAATTTAGCAGCTCTCCTCTTCCCGACCATGTCGGCGAAGAAGCATGGATTTAAACACTGCTCACGGTGTACCAACAAAATGTCCCTCACAGACCCGCATGATCTGTGTGTCCACTGCCTAGGCACGACGCACTTAGACTCCAGTTGCGATAAATGTGCAGCCATGCTCCCTCGGGCGAGATAGATAAGACACTTAAAAATGAAAGCAGTAGTGGAGGACTTACCTCAGCAGCCCAGTAAGAAGGCAAAGAATAAAAAGCGGCACTGTGAGGAACCCCTGGAGAGTGCCTTGCCTAGCAAAAGGCAACAGTCTCTGCCACCACAACTCCAACTAGTTGTCGGTGCTCAGACTCAACCCCAGCAAACACCATCTGCTGAGAAAAACCAGCATGGTCGTTCTGGGCACCGCAGCACCTCTTCCCCACTGCATCCTCGGCACCGGGAGAGTGCCTCCGATCAGATTCGGCACCGGGAGAGCCTTTCCCCTGGCCATAGGCACCGAGAAAGCCTTTCCCCTGTACGTCGGCACCGAAGCAGCTCCTCCTCTGCTCGTCGGCACCGTCAGGACTCCTCCCACTCGCATCACAGAGCTGGCTCCTCCCACTCATCGCATCACACAGCTGGCTCTGCCCACCCTGTGCATCACAGCCACAGCTCCTCCCCTGCTTCACATCATCAGGGTTACTCCTCCCCTCCTGAGCTGCAGACTGCTATAAAGCATTTTTCTGACACCTCTCCTCCTGCTCAGGCTCAGGCAATGCCACCTCTCTCTCCACAGGACAAACAGGCGGTCACTGATCAAATACTCTCTCCTCACCATCATTCAGGAGTTCGGGCAGCAGTCACTCCTGCGGACTTTTCCTCTATGCCACTGTCCCAATCAAACCAGGATATTCTCAATCTGCTGCGTGCTTTTTTGGCTAATCAAAATCTCTCAGCTCAACAGCACCTCACGACCAGTCAGCAACCGTCACGCCCAGCGGCAGGGGTTTCGCCCCCGGATCGGCCAGCCCCTCGGCAGCGCTCACGCTCCGAGTCCTTTTCAGACTCTCTGGCTGCAGACAATTTTTCAGACTCTGGCTCTTCCCCGCCCCCATCTCAGGGATGCTCCAGATCTTCCTCTCCTGATGCCCACTCCGATCTCATCGCGGGCTCTCCTGGTCTACCTTCTGACCCCTCTCCCCCGCTACCATCTAAGTCATCTCAACCAGAGGATACTTCCTATCCAAAATTTCTCCTCAAATTGGCATCAGCCTTGGATATTCCCTCCTCTTCTCAACCGGATCCCCGATCCAAGAAATTACAGGCTCTGCGCTATAAGGAGGCACCGAAAGACATCATCGCGTTGCCTTTGCACGAAGTGCTGGCGGACCAGCACAAGTTGGTGTGGTCTACCCCATTCACATCTCTCCCTACCAAGAAGAGTTTGGATACCAAATACAAAGTCCAAGATACCTGGGCTTCGGTAAACCACAACTATCTCACCACTCCATAGTGGTCCAGTCCGCCATGCGTAAACACAAAAGCTCACGAGACCACTCTAATTTTCCACCAATGAAAGACATGAAACTCATGGATCTCATGGGTAAGAAGATGTATCAAAGCTCCATGCTCAATGCCCGCATAGGGCTTCACATCTTCCATTATACCGACTACCAATTCACCATACTAGACAACTTCTCTCGAGCACTGGATTCCCTCCCTGCTGCACTGCAACCTCAATTCCGGCCACTGCTTCAAAATCTGGAAGAATGCGCCACCAATTTAATCAGAGCCGCCCACGACTCATATGACACGTCGGTTCGAGGGGCCGCGGTAGGCCTTTCCACACGCCGGTTAGCGTGGCTAAAAGCATCCGGCCTACGGGAGGACGTTCATAACAGAGTGGCTGATGCTCCCTGCACAGGGGATAATCTTTTTGGTGAGGGAGTTAAGGACATCATCGATAACATCAAGCAAGATTGCACCACTCTGGACACCTTGGAAGAGGACAATATTAATCAGCCCAGGTCGTCCTTTCATCGCTCGTCCTATGGCACGCCTAAAAGGAGGTATCAACCTCGGCGACAGTACCCCTTCAATAAATACAACCCGAACTACAAGTTTAACAACAAGCAACATAGACCTCAGCAGTCTAAGAAAACATATCGTGAGCGGCGGACATCCAAGCCAGCGCCCTCGACGGCGCCCAAACCCTTATCCTCTTTTTGACAAGCAGATGACTATGCAGCTACCGGTGGGAGGTCGTCTTCAGTTTTTTGCCCCTCAGTGGCCCCCTATAACATCAGACAAGTGGGTCCTCTCCATTGTCAATCAGGGGTACCTTCTTCACTTTATGACCCCCCCGCCTCTCCCCCGCATAGTCATTTCACAAGTTCCTTCGTCTCACATCCACCTACTTCACGACGAAATTTCCCGCCTCCTGCGCATCAAGGCAATCGAACCGGTACCAGAATGTTCCCGGAATACAGGATTTTATTCCAGATTCTTTCTTATTCAGAAGAAGAACGGCGGTTTGCGTTCTATTCTGGACTTACGCTCCCTGAACAAATTTCTAAAAAAAGAAAAGTTCCGCATGACGACTCTCCAAATGATTCTTCCACTGCTCGATCAGAACGCATGGCTCGTGTCCCTGGACCTGCAGGACGCATATCTCCACATCCCGATCCACCCAGCGTCCAGGAGTTACCTGCGGTTTCAAGTCCACTCTCACCACTATCAATTCCGAGTCCTTCCCTTCGGCCTCTCCTCAGCACCACGAGTTTTCACAAAATGTGTCATCACCATCATCGCTCACCTTCGCCAGCAAAGGGTCACAATCTTCCCTTACCTCGACGACTGGCTCATCGCGTCGCCAACTGCTCAGGAGGCCCTCCACTCTCTAGCAAAGGTCACCTCACTTCTCCAGACTCTGGGATTCCTCATCAACTTGGACAAATCTCAACTCATTCCCATGCAACACATCGAGTTTATAGGAGCTGTCCTCCATACTCCGCAGATGTTAGCGTTTTTGCCCCTCAACAGGGCCACACGGATTTCCATCCTCATCGCCCACCTAACCCAGGTCTCAGTCACCACTGCCCGAACGTTACTCGTGCTTCTGGGTCATATGGCGGCTACCATTCCAGTACTCCCGCTAGCCAGGCTCCATATGAGACCGCTACAGTGGCACCTCCGGGACAAGTGGATCCAAGCTCTTCAGCCGCTATCTGCAAAGATACCTCTCTCTCACAGTCTGAAGACCTCGCTGCAATGGTGGGCCCATGCCCCCCATCTCCTCCAGGGTATGCCCTTCCGGCCTCCCCTGCCGTCCGTTTATCTAACAACCGACGCCTCCAAGCAGGGGTGGGGAGCGCATCTGGGCTCCTACATGACTCAAGCACATTGGACGCCCAAAGAAATGACATACAGTATCAATCTGCTAGAGTTGCGAGCCATCAGATTAGCACTTCAAGCTTTTCAGCCACACCTCTTGCACCAGCGAATTCATGTGCAGACAGACAATCAGGTGGCCATGTACTATGTGAACAAGCAAGGCGGCACCGGCTCCCGACAGCTGTGCTGGGAAGCTCTACATCTTTGGCAGGTGGTCCTGAAGCTCCAGTCCACCATCTCGGCCTCCTACCTGCCCGGAGAGCAGAATACCTTGGCAGACTCACTCAGCAGGAAGCTACAACCGCACGAGTGGTCACTCAAGACCACTGTTACGCAAGATCTGTTCGACAAGTGGGGTCACCCTCTCGTTGATCTCTTCGCGTCCCCTCTCAACGCCAAGTGTCGCAGATTCTGCTCCAAGTTTCCCAGTCCACGCAGACTGGCAGAAGATGCCTTTCACATTCCGTGGACAGAAGGCCTCCTCTACGCATTTCCCCCAATCCCACTCATCTCCAAGACGATCCAAAAGGCCAAATCCGACGTAGCATCTCTGTTGTTAATAGCTCCGTACTGGCCGAGACAAGCCTGGTTCACAGCTCTCCTGAACCTCACGACATGCCCTCCACTTCCGCTGCCGCTGGAACCAGACCTTCTCACACAGCAGCAGGGCAGTCTCCTGCACCCAAACCTCGCATCCCTCCGCCTCATGGCGTGGCGGATCAGCCCCACTCCAGCCTGATTTTCTCACATGGGGTGCTGAGGGTCCTCCTCGCGTCCAGGAAGGACTCTACTCTCAAGTCTTACAATGCCAAATGGCAGCGTTTCTCTAGCTGGTGTTCCTGCCATCACCTCCACCCTGCCAACGCTCCTCTATCCCGTGTCTTAGATTACCTTCTCCATCTTTCAGAATCACAGCTGTCTTACTCCTCCATCCGGCTCCATCTCTCAGCTCTCTCGGTGTTCCATGACCCGGTGGATGACTTAACCCTCATGCAGCACCCTGTGGTGAAACGCTTTCTCAAAGGGCTCATGCATCTCTATCCTCTCATTCGCTCTCCAACTCAGGCATGGGACCTTAACCTGGTACTCAATGCACTCACAGCCTCTCCATTTGAGCCACTTCATTCAACGGACCTCAAATATCTCTCTTGGAAAACACTGTTCTTGATCACGTTGACTTCGGCGCGGCGCATCGGCGAAATCCAGGCTCTTGTCCACTATCCACCCTATACTCAATTACTACACGATAAGGCTGTGCTCCGTACTCATCCGAAGTTTCTACTGAAGGTGGTCTCACCTTCCCATCTGAATCAAACCATCATGCTGCCCACCTTCTTTCCTCCTCCACATGTTTCCGAGGACCATAAGAGATTTCATACGCTGGATTGCCTGAGAGCCCTTACCATCTATTTGGATAGAACTAAATGCACCAATAGACCTTCTCAATTATTCCTTTCACTCCGCTCTCCTCACCACCCACGGCCAGTAACCAAGGGGACTCTATCCCAATGGATTGCGAACTGTATCACCTTATGCTACCAGCTCGCCGCAGCCACTCCCTCACAGATTCCGCATATTACAGCTCATAATCTGAGGGCCATGGCGGCCACGAAAGCTCATCTGAAACGAACTTCCCTGCAGGATATTTGCAGAGCAGCTACGTGGTCCACTGTGCACACTTTTGTGAAACATTACTGCATGGATACCGCTTCAGCTACTGATGCGGCCTTCGGCCAGGCGGTTCTTTCTTCTGTGTCCTGAGGCGACAACTACCACCTCCTCCTCTCACAGGTACCAGTTTTACCTCTTTTCTTCTGTTCCTTTTACAGTACCATGTGTGCCTGCAGGGGCGTCTTTTTCACCTGTTACCTGTGGAGCTGGAGAATCTTCACTTGTGTGGCTGCAAGAGAAATCTGTCCAGGGAGAAATAGAAGTTGCTTACCTGTAACGGTAGTTCTCCTTGGACAGATGATCTTGCAGCCACACAATCCCTCCCAACCCTCCCTTAAGTTGCCGCTAGCTTTTTTACCAAACTGGAAAGGGGCGGTGACTACCGGGGGGTTATGGGGGGGGATACAGCGGGAAGCTGCATGCAGGCGTATTAAGCTACGTTTGAATTAAAGCTTTAAGCTTTGCTATAGGTCCGGGTCCGTGACGTCATGGGGGAGTCACTTCACTTGTGTGGCTGCAAGATCATCTGTCCAAGGAGAACTACCGTTACAGGTAAGCAACTTCTATTTGTGGTGGCGGAGACTGAGGAGAGATCAACAGCTGTTGAACTGGCTGCTGATTCTGGAGAGAAACTGCAGCATCCGGGTTTTTAACAGCAAGAGGGTCATCTGAATGTTTTCTTTTGCTTGTAGCTTTTTTTTCCAATGTGCTTAGAAGACGTCTGATGAAGTCGTTGGCGACGGCTTTCATTTTAAGATCTCTGATTTTACATGTTCGAGGGAGCATGCTAGCACACTTTCCACAGTTGGCATATACAGTGGGGGAAATAAGTATTTGATCCCTTGCTGATTTTGTAAGTTTGCCCACTGACAAAGACATGAGCAGCCCATAATTGAAGGGTAGGTTATTGGTAACAGTGAGAGATAGCACATCACAAATTAAATCCGGAAAATCACATTGTGGAAAGTATATGAATTTATTTGCATTCTGCAGAGGGAAATAAGTATTTGATCCCCCACCAACCAGTAAGAGATCTGGCCCCTACAGACCAGGTAGATGCTCCAAATCAACTCGTTACCTGCATGACAGACAGCTGTCGGCAATGGTCACCTGTATGAAAGACACCTGTCCACAGACTCAGTGAATCAGTCAGACTCTAACCTCTACAAAATGGCCAAGAGCAAGGAGCTGTCTAAGGATGTCAGGGACAAGATCATACACCTGCACAAGGCTGGAATGGGCTACAAAACCATCAGTAAGACGCTGGGCGAGAAGGAGACAACTGTTGGTGCCATAGTAAGAAAATGGAAGAAGTACAAAATGACTGTCAATCAACAAAGATCTGGGGCTCCACGCAAAATCTCACCTCGTGGGGTATCCTTGATCATGAGGAAGGTTAGAAATCAGCCTACAACTACAAGGGGGGAACTTGTCAATGATCTCAAGGCAGCTGGGACCACTGTCACCACGAAAACCATTGGTAACACATTACGACATAACGGATTGCAATCCTGCAGTGCCCGCAAGGTCCCCCTGCTCCGGAAGGCACATGTGACGGCCCATCTGAAGTTTGCCAGTGAACACCTGGATGATGCCGAGAGTGATTGGGAGAAGGTGCTGTGGTCAGATGAGACAAAAATTGAGCTCTTTGGCATGAACTCAACTCGCCGTGTTTGGAGGAAGAGAAATGCTGCCTATGACCCAAAGAACACCGTCCCCACTGTCAAGCATGGAGGTGGAAATGTTATGTTTTGGGGGTGTTTCTCTGCTAAGGGCACAGGACTACTTCACCGCATCAATGGGAGAATGGATGGGGCCATGTACCGTACAATTCTGAGTGACAACCTCCTTCCCTCCGCCAGGGCCTTAAAAATGGGTCGTGGCTGGGTCTTCCAGCACGACAATGACCCAAAACATACAGCCAAGGCAACAAAGGAGTGGCTCAGGAAGAAGCACATTAGGGTCATGGAGTGGCCTAGCCAGTCACCAGACCTTAATCCCATTGAAAACTTATGGAGGGAGCTGAAGCTGCGAGTTGCCAAGCGACAGCCCAGAACTCTTAATGATTTAGAGATGATCTGCAAAGAGGAGTGGACCAAAATTCCTCCTGACATGTGTGCAAACCTCATCATCAACTACAGAAGACGTCTGACCGCTGTGCTTGCCAACAAGGGTTTTGCCACCAAGTATTAGGTCTTGTTTGCCAGAGGGATTAAATACTTATTTCCCTCTGCAGAATGCAAATAAATTCATATACTTTCCACAATGTGATTTTCCGGATTTAATTTGTGATGTGCTATCTCTCACTGTTACCAATAACCTACCCTTCAATTATGGGCTGCTCATGTCTTTGTCAGTGGGCAAACTTACAAAATCAGCAAGGGATCAAATACTTATTTCCCCCACTGTAGGTGTGCCTTCCCTAAGCACCGAACACACTGATCATGAGGATCTAAGTCAGATATCTTGTTATTACATTTGCTGCAGTGTTTGAAACCCTGTTTCTTTGCCGACTTGACAGGGAATATAACAGCTGCTAAATTAAATTGTGAAAAACGAGAAAACTGCACTGTGAGGAGATATTGAGTCAACGGGTCTGACCGTTGGCGTGGAAAGAAATAAACTGAAAGGGGGTGGTTCTTACATGACAGTATATAGTGTTGACTAGAGTGGGAATCTGCATGCACACGTATTGTAATATAGCTTTACAAGCTTTAATGCTTTGGTATTGGTCCAGGTCAGTGATGTCACGGGACAGTCACTTCACTTGTGTGGCTGCAAGATACGCTGTCCAGGGAGAAATGATTATTATTAGTAGTAATTCCTGGACTACTCTTTTGTCCCTTCTTTCAACACTGCAAAAGATAAAGCCTCAGAGAATGACACGGGGACAGGGTCATAGCTAACAGGGACAGAGACAAACTTTGTCCCCTTGTCATTTTGTCAATGAACTGGACTGTTATTTATGTTTGAGTGATGCCTAGAAAGATATTTTGATGTTTTGGAAAAACAAGCAAACATACTGGCCACAACTAGCAAAATTTTTATGAGGGATCCTGTACATCCTGCTACCAGCATATCTTCTAAGAAGACAACTTCTATTCCAGGAAGGACTGTGGAAGACAGGAGAGCTAGATTGAATCCTGAGATTGTTGATGACTTCTTATTTATCTAGACTGAAAGCCCACCTCTTTAACATTGCTTTTGACTCGTAACCACTTGCCTCCACCTACCTTCCTCTCCTCCTTCCTGTACACATTAATTGATTTGATTTGCTTACTTTATTTTTGTCTATTAGATTGTAAGCTCTTTGAGCAGGGACTGTCTTTCTTCTATGTTTGTGCAGCGCTGCGTACGCCTTGTAGCGCTATAGAAATGCTAAATAGTAGTAGTAGTAGATTATAAAACCGTAACAGTGCTTCATAGGGCATATTTTTCTCCTCTAGGGCATATAGAACGGGTGGTATTTTATACCCCTAGACATTTTAACAGTGTGAATTAGGATTCCTTGGTGTAGTAGAAATCAGCTATTGTTAGGGTTGGAAGGATAGAGGGTGGTGGTGGGAAGGAGGGTTATTAAAGCTGCTCATTGTTATTGTTTTCTATTTGTAATTTATGAACAACAGTTGCGCAGCATATTGTTCCTTTTTATACTTTAATAAAAAGATTTAAATATAAAATCATAAGCGTTCAAGGCTTCTGCAGATGAGGAGAGAGCCCATGGGGATGGGGCGGGGGCGGGGACAGAAACAGGGCCTGTGGGGACGGGACGGGGCGAGGACAAAACTTTGTCCCCGTGTCATTCTCTACTCAGTTCCTCTCCCTCAGTACAACTACCACTACTTAACTTTTCTAGAGCGCTACTAGGGTTACGCAGTGCTGTACAGATTAACATAAATTGACATAAAGGACAGTCCCTGCTCCAAGGAGCTTACAATCTAAAGGGCGAAATGTCAAGTAGGGGCAGTCCAGGTTTCTTGAATAGAGGTATAGTGGTTAGGTGCCGAAGGTGACATTGAAGAGGTGGGTTTTGAGCAAGGCTTTGAAGATGGGCAGGGAGGGGGCCTGGCGTATGGGCTCAGGGAGATTATTCCAGGCATGGGCGAGGCAGAAAGGGCGGAGCCTGGAGTTGGCGGTGGTGGTGAAGGGTACTGAAAGGAGGGATTTGTCTTGAGAACGGAGGTTACGGGTAGGAATGTAGGGGGAGATGAGGGTAGAGAGGTAAGGAGGGGCTGTAGATCGAGTGCATTTGTAGGTTAAAAGGAGAAGCTTAAACTGTATGCGGTACCTGATCGGAAGCCAGTGAAGTGACTTGAGGAGAGGGGTGATATGAGTGTACCGGTTCAGGCGTGAAGATAAGACGTGCAGCAGAGTTTTGAATGGACTGAAGGGGGGATAGGTGGCAAATTGGGAGGCCAGTGAGGAGTAGGTTGCAGTAGTCAAGGCGAGAGGTAATGAGAGAATGGATGAGAGTTCGGGTGGTGTGCTCAGACAGGAAGGGGCAAATTTTGCTGATGTTATAGAGGAAGAAGCAACAGGTCTTGGCTATCTGCTGGATATGCGCAGAGAAGGAGAGGGAGGAGTCAAAGATGACTCCGAGGTTGCGGGCAGATGAGACGGGGACGATGAGGGTGTTATCAACAGAGATAGAGAGTGGAGGGAGAGAAGTGGAGGAGTGGCCTAGTGGTTAGGGTGGTGGACTTTGGTCCTGGGGAACTGAGGAACTGAGTTCGATTCCCGGCACAGGCAGCTCCTTGTGACTCTGGGCAAGTCACTTAACCCTCCATTGCCTGCCGCATTGAGCCTGCCATGAGTGGGAAAAAGTGCAGGGTACAAATGTAACAAAAAAAAAAAGTGGGTTTGGGAGGGAAGACAATTAGCTTGGTCTTGGCCATGTTCAGTTTCAAGTGGCGGTTGGACATCCAGGTCGCAATGTTGGCTAAGCAGGCCAATACTTTAGCCTGGGTTTCTGCAGTGATGTCTGGTGTGGAGAGATAAAGCTGGGTGTCATCGGCATAGAGATGATATTGGAACCCATGGGAGGAGATTAGGGAACCCAGGGAGGAGGTGTAGATTGATAAAAGAAGGGGTCCAAGGGGGTGGAGGAAGAACCCTGAGAATGTACTCTGAAGGTACGGTGGGAGAGATAAGAGGAGAACCAGGAGAGGACAGAGCCCTGGAACCCAAATGAGGACAGTGTGGCGAGAAGTAAGTTATGATTGACAGTGTCAAAAGCTGCGGATAGGTCGAGGAGGTTAAGGATGGAGTAGTGACCTTTGGATTTGGCAAGGAGCAGGTCATTGCAGACTTTAGATAGTGCCATTTCCGTCGAGTGTAGGGGGCGAAAGCCGGATTGAAGTGGATCGAGGATGGCATGAGAGGATAGAAAATTGAGGCAGCGGCTGTGAACGGCGCATTCAAGTATCTTGGAGAGGAAGGGTAGGAGGGAAATGGGGCGGTAGTTGGAGGGACAGGTAGGGTCAAGTGATGTTTTTTTGAGGAGTGGTGTGACTACAGCATGCTTGAAGGTGTCAGGGACAGTTGCAGTGGAGAGAGGTTGAGGATATGACAGATGGGGGGGTGACAGTAGGAGTGATGGTGTTAAGTAAGTTGGTGGGGATGGGGTCTGAGGAACAGGTGGTGCATTTCGAAGAGGAGAGAAGATAGGCGATTTCCTCTTTGGTTATATTGGGAAAAGAGGAGAAGGAGGCCTGGGTTGGTTGGTTGAGGGAGTGTGTTATAGGGTGAGGAGGAGGAGAAGATGGTTTGGAGGTGAATTCGAGGTTGATTTTCTGCACCTTGTCGCGGAAGTAGTCCGCCAGTGCTTGAGGAGAGAGTGAGGGGGGGGGGGTGGGAGCTGAGGGCAATTTGAGGAGGGAGTTAAGGGTGGCGAAGAGACGACGGGGGTTAGAACTGAGGGAGTTGGTCAATTGGGTGTAATAGTCCTGTTTGGCGAGGAATAGGGAGGACTGGAAGGAGGATAACATGAATTTATAATGAATGAAATCGGTGTGGGTGCGAGATTTCCTCCAGAGGCGTTCAGCTGATCGGGCGCAGGAGCGAAGGTATCGGGTGCAAGGGGTCAGCCAGGGCTGGGGATTAGTACGCCTCATGAGACGGGAGATGGACGGTGCAAGGGCAACGAGAGCAGAGGAGAGGGTGGCATTGTATGTGGAGACAGCCTTGTCGACAGTCTCGGAGGATATGATAGAAGGGAGGAGATCAGAGATAGTAGAGGATAAGGTGGGAGGGTCGACCGCCTGGAGATTCCTAGAAGTAGTGGTTAGTATTGGGCGGGACTGAGGGGGGAGGGTGATGAAGTGTGGCATAGGGCCACGACTGAGGCAGAGTCATCAGGGGTGAGCCAGGTTTCAGTTAGGGCGAGCAGGTGGAGGGAATGGGAGATGAAGAGATCATGGGTGAAGGAAAGTTTGTTGCAGACCGAGCATGCATTCCACAGGGCACACGAGAAGGGGAGGGAGGAGGGGAATAGAGATGAGATTGGAGATATCGCGGAAACGTTTGTATGGATGAAGCAAGGACGAGGACAGGTGTGGGGGACCTGAGTTGGGATTGACGACTCCCGCGGATAGCAGGAGAAGGAGCAAGAGAGTGCAGAGGAGGATGGGGGAGGTAGGGCGACGAAGGCGGCAGAGAAAGAGAAAGAGGCTGAAATTGATTTCTAATTTTGCAAACTACAAAAGCGGAAAACAAAATGTCTTTAGTAGTTTCTGCTCAGGTAGGAGATTGCCATCAACTTCTTGCCCTCTTGCTTGCAAACACTGCTGCAGCTTTCTAACCTGGGATACTGAGCAGACATGGGACTGAGGAAAAGCACCTTGAGACCTGAAAGGAAGGGGAGAGATCTGGAGTCCCACAAGGGGAGATTTTGTGCCCCGGTGCTAAATGCTATTATCGTGCTCTGGGCCTGTGAATTAGGGGACTGCAAATTAGGGGACACAGAAATCTTGCACTCTGCCCTGCTGAACCCCAGTGCTGAGAGGTCTCCCGAAATATATCCCTAATACGGGATTGTGTGTTACATGATTATGAATTATATGCCCCCCTCATGCGATAACCCCCGTTCTGTGCCCATTAACATGTGCATACATCAAGCGGTAACAATTCTTCTGCTTGTAGTAGCTTTCTGCATTGGCTCCTAAGGCCCCAATGATCAATTCCCCGCACAGTTCCAAAATAGCGCCCTAATAGCACGGGGAATTAACTCCCCAATGATCAATTCCAAGAACATGCTAATTTAGGTGCGTTATTAGCACTGATCATCAGTTCAAAAATGCAGGATTGTTCCTGGGCATGTACTCGGGCATAACCCTCCTGCACTTGTTTGATAGGTCATAAGTACATAAGTATTGCCATACTGACACAGACCGAAGGTCCATCAAGCCCAGCATCCTGTTTCCAACAGTGGCCAATCCAGGTCACAAATACCTGGCAAGATCCCCAAAATGTACATAATATTTTATGCTGCTTATCCCAGAAATGAGCAGTGGATTTTCCCCGTCCATTTTAAGTTTCAACATTTTTTTTATTGATGACAAAACATCTAGAATACAGACATCATCCGGCTTGAACAAAACGCCAGCAAACAAACAAACAAACAGTCCCCGCATCTTAACTGACAAAGTCTGTCATCAACTTAGTTTTATCATATCACCCCCCCCCCCCCCCCATCCCTAGCCCCCTCGATCCGCCCTCCCCCTCTTTAGGATGCTTTATTATTTATAGTTGGTGCTAAACATGTCAAAAACTTGATTCATCCCATACATTAATTGATCTGAAGATATACCAACATTTTGATAGTTAACTGTTTATATGGTTTAATTTGTCAAAATAACAAAGATAAAAAGAACAGAACTTGGAGGCATAGCCCGGTAGCACTGCGACAGTAGCTGTTCTCTCGTTAACACTTAGTACGATCCATTCTGCCCAGCGTTTCTGTGAAGCACCCCCCTTCTCGTCCTGTGTTATTCACCATTAACTGCTCGTTCCCCAATTGAGGACCTGTTTTATACTTGTAGGAAGAAAAGAGAGGGTCTACAATTATGTAATCAAACCCTTATTTAACAGCTAAAGACTCTGCTGCCTTTGGTTAAGGTAGAATCCCTCTATCACAAATCAACCCGTGGGCTGACAAGATCTGATGAGCGTGCCCCTTCATCTCTAATCCATTGGCCTCATCGTTCAAGTCTTTAACATAAAGCTACCTAATCTTAACAATTCCTTCTTGCCCAACCACCTCCCCTCAACTACCCTCTCCCCCACCCCCCTGCCCCCTACTTAACTGCCCCACCCTCCCCGGAACCTTAGGGAATCAGGTTTGTTTGAGGTAGGAAGCTCCCCCTTCACTTAGTAGTAGATTGCGGCCTCTAGAGCTTAGGATTTGCAGGTAAGGGCCCCATATTGAGACAGCATGGGCATAATTATACATATATAAGAAATTATATTAAGTGTTAATTCTGTTTAAAGGTGGTCAAATACTATTTCAACTTTTTCATCCTGCAAGTGAAGGAATGCCAGCTGGATTTAATTACTTAGAAAGGTCAGAGACAGAAACTTTCTTTGACCCCTTGTGAGTGATGGATTGCTAATGCTACCACACATCTGTATACCATTAAATCTTGAGGGGATACTATTATGAACAAAGCATGAGCCAGACATGCTGTAGTTTAAAAGTAGTTTAAAGCTGGTTAAATAATTTTAGAAGTTCTTGATATGTAGATTTTGTTATAAGGAATACTGATTCTGTGTATTTTAGAATATGTCTTATTTTAGAATATGTTTATTCTGTGTAGTTAATATGTAGAATACCTTTTTAAATCTAATGTTTGTTCAACTCTTTGCCTTACGTTCTGAGTAGGGCTGCAGTGAAAAGGTCAGCATATGGTTTGAGTTTTCTGCAGTCCTGGCTGGTTCAATGTATGGAGCTGATAGGTGAAAAGGGTCAAGAAAAAGTCTTGATTAATTATAGGTAAATGTAGGAATGGTCCTGAAAGTAATAACAAACTATAGCTGTATGCTATTAAGTAAGACTGGCCCTTGATCCCTTAATGAATGCCAGAGTTGAGTTAGTAGTTAGTATGAAGTTGACTAGGAATATGAGAATGTCCCTTAGTCCCTAAATGAATTCAGTTTAAGCTATAGCTGAGAAGTTAATCATAATAAAATGTAAGAGATGGGAGCCACAATGTCTAGTGTGAGAGGCCCCAGGTCATAGGTCAGTTTGAGAAATATCAAACCTATGTAACTGATATTTTTAAAGTAATGATTGGCTGAGGCAAGGTAACCAATCTATTCTTTACCATCTGGAAAGTAAGGGGGGCTAGAGGTTAGAACTGTATATAAGAGGGAGCAGAAGCAGCTTACGTCAGAAGGAACAGACAGAAGAGGGAGAGACAGCAGAAGAAGAGAAGGAGCTGAGACAGAAGCCACGAGACACAGAGAGCTGAGAAAGAGAAGAAGAGACTTAATGCTGATGTCCTACTATGTTTGCTGGCAAATAAAGAAGATTTCTCCCTCATTCTGGTGTGTGCTGTTTGACTCCTGAAGTACCACAGATTCTGCTAACAATAGGGGTAATTCATGCATCAATTCCTGCAACAATTCTTGGTGTCAGAAGTGGGATTCTGAACCGGCACCCAACTGACTGAGGAACATTCGCCGGGTATGTATTCTGTATTCTGTATTGTAATCCTAGCTAGGAAACTGTAAACCAGCCCCTCACAAATTGAGGGAAGGGGAGTCTGATCAACTCTCAGCGAAGGCCTTAGTAGCTTTTAGTCTAGTGGAGATTAGAAGCGAAACCGCTTGAGCCTATCTGTATCTGAGAAATCTGAAATTGTTGGGTGGGATTTTCTGTATGGAATGTGTGATGCTTGAATGTTAATGAGTGCGGACTTCTTATAGCTGCGTTTCCAATTAACGCGAGTTCAATTGGCCAGCGACAGAAGGAAGCGATTGTTGTCTGTCTACCTAGTGTCTCGAGAGTGTGGACCCCTTACTGCACTCTCAAAAACTCCCTCCCTTTTTGTGTGTTGTAACTGTAAGCATTATGGGAGGGAAATCGTCTAGACAAATTGATACTCCCCTAGATTGTATGCTTAAGAATTTCAAGAAAGGATTTTTAATTAATGATTATGGACAGACTTTAAGCTCAAGTACTCTAAGAACCTTGTGTGAAGTTGAGTGGCCATCTATGGGAGTGGGGTGGCCCTCTAGTGGCAGCTTAGATATTGAAGTAATCCGGAAGGTCTACAGCATAATTGTAGGAGAACCAGAATATTCTGAACAACTCCCCTATATAGATTCCTGGGACAGCCTTGTGACTGACCCTCCCTCTTGGTTGAAAACTTATATGGGATCCCCAGTAAAATTCATGTTAGGCCGTGTTCACAGAAAGATTAGAAAATCTAAATTGGAAGAGGGAAAGAGCCCTAGGAAGTCTACCACCCAATCGGTGGCTTCCGCCCCTACCCTGTCCGAGAAACCTATACTCTCGGATGACCCCTCAGATCTTGAGCCACCACCTTATGGCCCATTGTTGGGGTTCCGTGCCACCCCCAGAGATCCACGCCGCCCAGCCCAAGCCTCTCCAGCACAGGCTTCTCCGGATAGCTCCTCTTCTGTGCAAACCCCGTCACATCCTAGGGTGGACCTTTCAGCCAGCCTCTACCCTTCTGTGCCACATCCTTCCCTGCTAACCTCCGAAGACCCGCTTTGGGCTCCACTCCCTGACTCCTCAACTCCCGACAGCCCAGCCTCTCCCTCTAATACCCCTACCCACTCATCAGGGGCCCGGCATCCCTTTCAATGGACTGAATCACCTGTGACCACCTCTCAGTCTATGAGTACCCCTCCCCATCCCTCAGGGGTTCAACACACCTCCACTGAATGGGTTAGACCTGTTGCAATCACCTTTGAGCATGATAGGAGGGTAGCTCCTAGCTCTACCTCAGGTTCCATTCCCACCTCCTCGAGAGTTCTGCCCCTGCGTCAGGTAACCACCACTCGACCGGATCCTAATAATGAGGGTCAGGTTATGCAGGCACAGGCCTACCAGTATGTACCCTTCACAACCACCGATCTCCTGAATTGGAAGACGCATTACCCCTCTTATACTGAAAAGCCTCAGGCAGTGGTGGACCTAGTGGCTAGCATTATGGCCACCCATAACCCAACCTGGACTGATTGTCAACAACTTCTCCTGACCCTCTTCACAACTGAGGAGAGGCGGAAGATTTTACAAAATGCTGAGGCCATCACGCGAGCGCGTGCCCCCGAGAGGACACCGGACCTAGAGGAATGGGTTAGAACTCGGTTCCCTCGTGCAGCTCCAGCTTGGGATCCAAATAATGAGCAGCATTATGAACTGTTGTCTGGCTATTGCCGGGACTTGCTGGAAGGTATGAGGAAAGGCATAAAGAGGCCCATTAATCTGGCAAAGGTCTCTGAAATTCTCCAAGGGGCAACTGAATCCCCTGGGGCCTTTTTAGAGCGACTAATTGAAGCCTACAGAACATACACCCCATTTGACCCTGAGGCACTAGAAAACCAGAGAATGGTGAATAGCGCATTGGTGGCCCAGAGTATGCCAGATATCCGGAAGAAGTTGCAGCGTCAGGAGGGATTCGCAGGGATGAATACCACCCAGCTAATTGAGATCGCAACCAAGGTTTTCATTAATAGGGATCAGGAGGTGCGCCGAGAGGCAGACCGGAAGATGCAGAAGAAGGCCGACCTTTTAGCGGCAGCCATTACTAATTCCACCCTTAACCGAGGTCGACCTCTAGCTAATGGGAAGCCAAAGTGGGACCCCGGACCACCAGCCAGGCCCCGAGATTCCTTCAATCAATCCCGGCCAAGGGGGGAGAATCCCAGACCAAGATTGGAGAGGGACCAGTGTGCCTATTGCAAGGAAAGAGGGCACTGGAAAGATGAATGCCCCCAGAGGCGCCAGGGACTGAGAAGGGGACCAGGAGATCGAGGAAGCCGAGGCCGAGTTCGAGAGGGAAGATATGAGCCTCCTAAATCTGACATCATCGGGATAGCCGAGATGGCAGAATGGGACGAATAGGACAGACCGGGTTCCTACAAACTGGGCTCCCAGGAACCTATGGTCAAGTTAACTATAGGGAGCCACTCAATTCCATTCATGATTGATACAGGAGCTGAACATTCTGTTGTGACGGAGCGATTAGCGCCTGTGTCTGGAAAAACTGTCCGAGTGGTGGGAGCCACGGGGGTGCAGAACCGGAGGCCCTTTCTGACGACCCGTAGATGCCAATTAGGCTCACACACAGTCACTCATGAATTCCTGTATATGCCAGACTGTCCAATCCCTTTGTTAGGTCGAGACCTGCTGTCCAAGCTTAGGGCCCAAATTTCCTTTGACTCTGATGGCCAGACTTCAGTCTCCTTTCGGCCCCCGATATCCAGCCCTAAGGGTATATTGAGTTTCTGCTGCCCCCTTGAAGAAGAATGGCGGCTGCATCAGTCGCATGGCCAAGTTGACCTACCCCTGGTAGACAGCTTTCAGGTCAGTGGGGTATGGGCAGAAGATAATCCCCCAGGGTTGGCCCGAAATATTCCTCCTGTCCATGTAGATTTACTTCCAAGTGCCCGGCCAATCCATCTTCGCCAATACCCAATTCCCCGAAAGGCTCTGGAAGGGATTCAAGCACATCTGAATCGTTTGTTATCCCATGGAATTATTCGACCTTGTCAGTTTCCATGGAATACGCCACTGTTGCCAGTTCAGAAGCCAGGGACTGAGGACTACCGGCCAGTCCAAGACTTACGAGTGGTCAACAAATCCACTATTTCATTACACCCTGTAGTGCCTAATCCATATGTCCTGCTGGGATTGATACCTTCTGGAGCTACCCATTTCACGACACTAGACCTAAAAGATGCCTTCTTTTGTATTCGGGTGGCCCCCGCCAGTCAACTGCTTTTTGCCTTTCAATGGGAAAACCCAGTAACAGGAAGGAAGCTTCAGTATACATGGACCCGCCTGCCACAGGGGTTCAAGAACTCCCCCACCATTTTTGGGACAGCCCTAGGGCAAGACCTTAAGACTTTTAAATCTGAGCCTTCCAGGCGAGTTTTACTCCAGTATGTAGATGACCTCCTGATTGCAGCAGTGACTCAGGAAGAGTGTTTTGAGGCTACCAGAGAATTGCTGGAGCTACTCTTGGATGCAGGCTATAAGGTCTCACGCTCAAAGGCCCAACTTTGTCAGTCAGAAGTGAAGTATCTGGGCTTTTGCATTTCCCAGGGAAGTCGGAGACTGGATGTCAGTAGGAAGCAAGCGGTTGCTGCAATTCCCCAACCCAAGTCCAGAAGGGAAGTTAGGGAATTTCTGGGAGCAGCCGGATTCTGCAGAATTTGGATTCCAAATTTTGCATTGATGGCGAAACCCCTTTACCAGGCCACAAAGGGGGGTGAAAAGGAACCATTTGAATGGGGACCTACTGCTCAACAATCCTTCATTGCTATAAAGAAAGCCTTACTCCAAGCCCCTGCGTTAGGCCTTCCTGATGTGGAGAAACCTTTCTCACTATATGTCCATGAGCGACAGGGGGTTGCTCTGGGTGTGCTGACCCAGATGATGGGATCCTGGCAGAGGCCTGTTGCATACCTGTCTAAACAGCTGGATGGAGTGGCTAAAGGATGGCCAGCCTGCATGAGGGCCATTGCAGCAACAGCCTTACTGGTCCAGGAAGCTGATAAGTTGACCTTGGGGCAAGAACTGGTTGTTAAAGTCCCCCATGCAGTTCTCACCCTCATGGAGTATAAGGGCAACCACTGGTTTACAAATAACCGTATGGTTAAGTACCAAGCTAGTTTGTGTGAGAATCCACGGATACATCTGGAAACAGTGGCTACATTCAATCCTGCCACTCTTTTGCCAGCATCTGAGGGACCACCGGATCATGACTGTATCCAAACCATGGATGAAGTGTACTCCAGTCGACCAGATCTTAAAGATGTTCCTTGGAGGGACCCAGATGTAATTTATTTCACAGATGGAAGCAGTTATGTGGAGAACTCCAAGCGATTGGCAGGCTATGCTGTGGTGACAGAGGACAAGGTGATAGAAGCAAGAGCCCTGCCCCAAGGAACTTGAGCCCAGAAAGCAGAACTTGTGGCCCTCATACGAGCTCTGGAGCTAGCAGCAGGACTGGTAACCAACATTTATACTGATTCCAAGTATGCCTTCACAACTCTACATGCTCATGGAGCTTTGTATAAGGAAAAGGGACTCATAAATGCCGCAGGCCAACCTGTTAAGTATGGACCTGAAATACTTCAGCTGCTAGAGGCTGTTTGGGCCCCTAAAAAGGTAGCTGTCATTCACTGCAGGGGACATCAAAGGATAGATACTCCAGTGGCCCGAGGGAATCGCCATGCTGATCGGGTGGCCAAGGAAGCTGCTCGAGGACCTTCAGCAAGTACTGTGACCCCCCTGTTCCAAATCCGATTGCAAGAATGGACGCCTATGTATACCCAAACGGAAGAGAAATGGGCTCAAGAGGAAGGTGCAGTAAGGAGACCTGATGGCTGGTTACATCTCCCTGATACCAGAGTTCTGGTGCCACGCCACCTAGCTTGGCCTGTAGTGTCTCAAGCTCATGACCTATCACACTTAGGGAAAACAGCACTAGCCCGCCTACTCAGTCAAGTAGTGGTGCTGGAAGGATTGGATAGTCTGGTTGCCACTGCCTCTGCCCGATGTACTCTCTGTGCCCAGAATAATGCTCGTCAGGGACCCCGTATTCCACCAGGAGTTCAGTCTAGGGGACTAACACCCTTTGAGTCCCTAGTTATAGACTTCACAGAAATGCCCAGGAGCGGTAGGCTCCGATACCTCTTGGTCATGGTCTGTACCTTTTCTGGGTGGGTGGAAGCATATCCTACAGTCACTGAGAAAGCCACAGAAGTAGCTCGAGCCCTCCTTAGGGATGTCATCCCCAGGTATGGACTGCCCCTTGCCATAGGTTCAGATAATGGTCCCGCCTTTGTTGAAGCTACACTTCAGGCCCTGTCCCGCGCATTGCGCATTACCTGGAAATTGCATTGTGCCTATCGTCCCCAGAGTTCAGGGCAGGTTGAGCGGGCAAACAGAACCTTGAAAAATAGCCTAGCAAAGATTTGTCAGGAAACCCAACTGAAATGGCCACAGGCACTGCCACTAGCCCTCTTCCGCCTCCGATGCACCCCAACTAAAGGAACAGCCCTCTCTCCCTTTGAAATTGTGTATGGGAAGCCCCCAGCCATTTTGCAGGGAATTAAGGGAGACATAGGGATTTTAGGGTCTGCTCAGGTGCAGGAGCAGGTAGCCCTCTTGGGCAGGATAATTTCTGAGCTTCAGTCTTATGTGAGAGAAATAAACCCTGTCCCCTTCCAGGCTCAGGTACATTCCTTCCTGCCAGGGGATAGAGTTTGGGTGAAAGACTGGAGGCTCCAGCCTTTGGGGCCCCGATGGAAAGGACCTTTTACTGTTTTGCTTTCTACCCCTACAGCTGTGAAGGTCGCAGGGATAACTCCATGGGTCCATTGGTCTCGAATTAAGTCTGCTGACCAGACTGAGCCCAGCACGGATCAGACGGAGCCTAAACAGTGGAGAGCAGAAAGTGATCCAGCGGAGCCATTGAAGTTGCGCTTGACCCGAACCAAAGAATCTACTAGCTGAAAAGAAGGGTCAACTGCATACTGCAGGAGCTGCTGAACTTCGGCTTCACACTGAGACTCTTTCTGTCCAGATTCTGGCTTTCTTGGAATTTGAGAGCTTGATCCTTGTCAGTTGAGGGTCTATCCCAACTGGTATAAGAACTCAAAGACTGAGAACATTATATTAGAGTAATCTGTGATTAGCACAGATTGTTGAAATATTATTGCTTAATTAGTTAGTTGTATTTGTTTTAGATTAGGAAGAAAGAAAATGTTAGTAGTTTGGATGCTTTTGTTGTTTTCTACTCCTTGCCTCCTTTTTCCTAGTACCCCAACTCGCTCCAATCTTTGGTTACACTCAGTCCAGGAACTAATTAGCCAGGCAAAGATTACTTCCCCTTGTATTGTGTGTTCCCGATTTTCTCCTTATACTACAGATGTCCCAGCTGTTCCTGTCCCTGTGCAGCTCCCAGCTCTTATACCTCCCTACTTTTCGAGTTCAGGCCCTTGGAGCCAGGATTATACTTGGTGGTCCTTTTATAATGCTACCTCCCCCTCTGAATCTTCTCTAAGGCCAGTCTTTACGTCTCCCTATCCAGCCTCTGGAGTGTTTTGTTTAACAAGAAGCATCTCAACTGTTCTTCCCATTCCCTGTAACTATACTAATGTTCTCCCAGAAAAAGGGGAATCTGTGTGGGTAGTCTCTCCAGGTACTCCTATGTGCCCTACTACCATACCTGCAGATTATGACCAGGGTGATTATCTGGCTCCTAACCGTACTACTGAGAAGACTATAGTGTCCCGGCCTATTTTCTACTTTCATAAGTCCCCGGGGTATGAAAGGGTTGCAACATATGAGCAGTCTGTCACAATTGGGGATTGGCACCTATGGTGTACAAAGTCTCCATTTCTTCTTAGTTCCCCCTGGGATAGGGGCTCGTATTATGGGCATCCTAATGTCCATCCTGTGCCAACATTTATTGGGAACTTTCCTCGCCCTCTCCTTGGTCATTACTGGCTCTGTGATAATGTCCTCCACATGATTCTTCCCCCCACATATGATTTTTGTGTATTGGTAACCTTGAATTATTTTCCTAAAGTTATTCCTCTCCTCAGGCCACCATCCCCGCACCGCTCTAAGCGAGAGGCCTTGTCCTTACCTTCCTCCGTTGCCACAGAGGATGAGGCGATTGAATTAGCCCTCCAGTATATTAACTCTACTTATCCTCTGACTAAAAAGAGACTTGTAGCCCTTTCTGCTACGGCCTGGATTCCAATTGGGGGTCCGGTAGCGGGTATTACTGAACTGGGCATGGCTACCCGTAGACTTCAGTCTCTACTCCATGTTTTAGTTCATGAGCTGAACGTGGTAGTCAATGCATTGCAGGATCAAATTAATGAATTAAGTATAGTTTCTCGGTATAACCGTATGGGTCTTGACTATCTCTTTGCAGCCCAGGGTGGCCTCTGCACAGTGCTAAATTCTTCAGAGTGCTGTACTATTGTCATAAATAGGACGCATGTAGTTAGGCATGCTATGGATAAAGTCCTACAGTTGGCCAGCCTTAATGTGGAGGATTACCGAGGAGGATTAGACCTTACCTCCTGGTGGTGGTCATTGACCTCCTGGATACGTCCTTTGTTTATTTCCCTAATAGTCTTAGTTTTAGCAGGGTTGTTGTTTTGTTTCCTGGCCTCATGTGCTTCGGCAGTATGCCGTCGAACCTTAACAAGTAGGGTAATGGTGATTCACAAGCCTATTCTTAGTTAGGATCACTATAATCTCCAGAGTTTGAGTTGTGAGACTTATCTCTGCATAAGCTGATTTTAGTCTCAAAGGGGGGAATGAGACAGCATGGGCATAATTATACATATATAAGAAATTATATTAAGTGTTAATTCTGTTTAAAGGTGGTCAAATACTATTTCAACTTTTTCATCCTGCAAGTGAAGGAATGCCAGCTGGATTTAATTACTTAGAAAGGTCAGAGACAGAAACTTTCTTTGACCCCTTGTGAGTGATGGATTGCTAATGCTACCACACATCTGTATACCATTAAATCTTGAGGGGATACTATTATGAACAAAGCATGAGCCAGACATGCTGTAGTTTAAAAGTAGTTTAAAGCTGGTTAAATAATTTTAGAAGTTCTTGATATGTAGATTTTGTTATAAGGAATACTGATTCTGTGTATTTTAGAATATGTCTTATTTTAGAATATGTTTATTCTGTGTAGTTAATATGTAGAATACCTTTTTAAATATAATGTTTGTTCAACTCTTTGCCTTACGTTCTGAGTAGGGCTGCAGTGAAAAGGTCAGCATATGGTTTGAGTTTTCTGCAGTCCTGGCTGGTTCAATGTATGGAGCTGATAGGTGAAAAGGGTCAAGAAAAAGTCTTGATTAATTATAGGTAAATGTAGGAATGGTCCTGAAAGTAATAACAAACTATAGCTGTATGCTATTAAGTAAGACTGGCCCTTGACCCCTTAATGAATGCCAGAGTTGAGTTAGTAGTTAGTATGAAGTTGACTAGGAATATGAGAATGTCCCTTAGTCCCTAAATGAATTCAGTTTAAGCTATAGCTGAGAAGTTAATCATAATAAAATGTAAGAGATGGGAGCCACAATGTCTAGTGTGAGAGGCCCCAGGTCATAGGTCAGTTTGAGAAATATCAAACCTATGTAACTGATATTTTTAAAGTAATGATTGGCTGAGGCAAGGTAACCAATCTATTCTTTACCATCTGGAAAGTAAGGGGGGCTAGAGGTTAGAACTGTATATAAGAGGGAGCAGAAGCAGCTTACGTCAGAAGGAACAGACAGAAGAAGGAGAGCTGAAGGAAGACAGACAGCAGAAGAAGAGAAGCAGCTGAGACAGAAGCCACAAAGACACAGAGAGCTGAGAGAGAGAAGAAGAGACTTAATGCTGATGTCCTACTATGTTTGCTGGCAAATAAAGAAGATTTCTCCCTCATTCTGGTGTGTGCTGTTTGACTCCTGAAGTACCACAGATTCTGCTAACAATAGGGGTAATTCATGCATCAATTCCTGCAACAATATCACCAGAAATGTAGTTCTCCTCCTCTGAGTAGTCTTTGCATCTGTAGCCTCCCAAGATGCCAGTAAATGTAACTGATTTCTCCAGTGCCAATATGCCGGAGGTTCTTTTACAGTCCAATACTGTAATATACATTTCCTAGCCACTAGGCACATCTTACGGAGTAGCAGGGTCTCAAATCAATTTTTACCTCTAAAGGCCCCCCGGAGCATCCAATACTAATTGTTCTACCGTTCCCAGCACCAAAATCCCCAATTTGTATTCCCAGAACTGCCGTATCTGGCTCCAAAACCTTCTCAAAATTGGACGGCTCCAAAACCTTTTCAAAATTGGACAGCTCCAAAACATGTATAATAGGGTATCCGGACTTCTCCCACACTTAAGACATTCAGGGCCCTGGACCCCTCCCATGTGTACCAATTGAGATGGCCCAATATATCCTCTATAAATGCATCTATATGCACATTCTCTCAGTCGAGTATCACTAGTTAACAGAGTTATTCTAGCTACTGTTTTAGTGATATCCCACTGCCTCACCGATGTCCCAAGCTCCTTCTCCCAAGCCCTCTTTAGGCAATCATACTCCCTGGGGGGTTGCCATTTAGTTATTGCTTTAAAGAGCAGTGAAATGGTAATCTTTCTTTTGCCAAAAGATTGAAAAAAATCCTGTAATTTGGTCCCCAACCTCTTCCACAATGCGTCCTTGGGCAGTGAAGCCATGTAATGTCGCACCTGTCTTATAGCAAATCTATCCCCCCAAGAGCCTCCTACCCGACCCACCAGGTCCTCATCTGTGAGGGGCTGCCCGTCTTCGCCTGCCAGATGTGCCAGACATGTGATCCCCCGTTGGGCCCACCCAACAAAGTGGCGGCTCGACAGCCCTGGTAAAAATTCGCAGTTACCATGTATGGTGAGCTGATCTGTCACCTCCGGGTCTCCCCCAAACTGACGGATTATCACCCACCACACCTCACGAAGCGGCCACAGCACGTTTTTGCGTACGCCTTCCGGAAGCTGTCTTATTTTATGATGTAATAGTGAAAAAAACTGATATGGTGCCAAGTGTGTAGCTTCTAGTGCCGTGGGGGTATATAACTGAGTGCCTAAGCACCAATCCCCTAAATGTCTTAATTGGCATGCTTGGTTGTATAGCACTATGTCCGGCATGCCTACCCCTCCTCGACTCCATCCACCTATTAGATGCGAGAAACGAATTTTCGTTTTTTTTTCCTCCTCCAACAAAACTTCGATACCAGTCTATAAAAACTCCTCAGTTCTTTACGCCGTAACCAAAGCGGTGCTATTTGTAAAACGTAAAGCCATTTGGGAAATATCACCATTTTAACCAAATTCACTCTGCCCAACAATGATAATGGTAAATCCTGCCATCCTTGCAAAACCCTGCCAGTCTCCTCCAGTAATCTGGTAACGTTAAGGTCCTGTATCATTAGTGGATCCATAGGCAACCTTATTCCCAAGTATCTAAACGAGGTATGTGTTCTCTTCAAAGAAAAGTCCCCCCTCCAACCTCTCCAAACCTCCTCCGAAGAAGCCATAGCCTCCGATTTCCCTAAATTTAATCGTAAGCCTGCATAATCCCCATATTCTGCAAAAATCTCCAGTAAAGAAGCTAACGAATCTTGCGGGTTTGTCAAATGAACCAGAAAGGTCTCCTTTCCTATCTCCACCCCGGCCACCGCTGGTTGCTCCTCAATATCTCTTAACAGCAGGTCTAATGTCAGCACAAACAGAAGAGGCGAGAGAGGACAGCCCTGTCTGGTTCCCTGATGAATTTCAAAGTCCTCTGTTTTGACCCCGTTAACTGATATTCTGGCTTTTGGGTTTGAGTATAAAGCTTTTATCCCTGATAAAAATCTTCCTGAGAATCCATACTTCTGTAATACAGCGTATAGGAAACGCCAATACACTCTGTCAAAAGCTTTCTCGGCGTCAAAGCTTACCAGTAGGGAGTCTATATTCCCCCCACGCCTGACCTCTAACGAGGTCAGGACTTTCCTCACATTTTTAACAATCGTCCGTCCTCTCACAAACCCTACCTGCGAGTCCATTAACAGTTTTGGCAGGACTCTCGCTAATCTGTTTGCCCAAATTTTGGCAAAGAGCTTAACTTCATGGTTTAACAGCGAGATGGGTCTGTATGATTCGGCTAGTTCTGGGTCTTTCCCCTTCTTGGGGGTCACTATGATGCGAGCTGTATTTAATACAGGGGCTATATGCGTCGCTTCTATTAAGGCGTTAAACATATTTGTCAGTGGTTCTGTTATCTCTTCTCCCATTATTTTATAAAATTCCACCCTGTATCCATCCTCCCCCGGAGCCTTCGTCAGTGGACTCTGGGTAATCGCCGCCGTTACCTCTTCGGTTATAGGGCCGTTAAGTTTTTGTTCGTCTCGCGGTGAAAGCATTGGCAGGTTAAGTTGGTTTAAGTATAGAGCCCCTGGCAGTCCGTCTTCTTGCGGGGTCTCATACAATCGTTTATAGTAATTACAGAAAATCTCACTGATTCCCCTGTCTGTATGAACTCGAGTTCCCTGACTTGTCCTCATTGTTAAGATCCTGGTCCTGCCCTGCTTGGCCGCTATTAGTCATGCCATCAGTCGACCCCCCCTTGTTCCCATATTTATAGAGCTGGTATCTATAATATGTCTGTGACTTCAACGCTTTTTGATGTAAAAGCTCATTTAGCACTGTTTGCAGTGTTAATAAATGCTGCTTATTTGCCCCGGAGGGTGCTTGGCCATATCGTCTCCGAGCGTTGCCTACTAATTTACTCAGTCGTAGTACATCCCGATCTCTAGCCTTACGTTTATGTGACATATAACTTATTATCTCACCACATAGCACCGCTTTGGCTGCCTCCTAATATAGTATCCTATCTCCCACCTGTTCTTGGTTATGAATCTTGTAGTCCTGCCAACTGTTATGGAGGAAAGCCTTGAAATTTTGATCATGATATAGTTCTAGGGGAAATACCCAACGCCAGTTCGTGTCTCCCCCTTCCTGTAATGTCCAACACATTTCCACCCATGCATGATCGGAAATCCCGTATGTCCCCAATTCTGATCCCGTTACTGACCCAGACATTTGTTCCGAAGTTAGCAAATAGTCTATATGAGCTTGGGTGCCGTGTGCTCGAGAGAGATGAGTATAGTCTCTCTCTTGGGGGTGAAGTGTTCGCCATACATCTACTAGCCCCACCTGGTGGCAAAGATTAGGCAGCCCTCAAGTCTCCTGTCCAAGTTTGTGCCTTCGAGTCCCCGTGCTATCAATGGATTAATCACCATATTAAAGTCTCCTCCTAATACTATGGGTAAGGAAGCCCCCGTCAACAATTTAGCTGTAAGCAGCCTATAGAATTTCCGATCATATTGGTTTGGGGCATACACATTTCCAACCAGTATTTTTTTACGTTTAATTGTGACTTCACATAGCACATCTCTCCCCCCCCAGGTCAGTATATCGCAGATCTACCTTATCTACTACTCCCTTTCTAAACAAAATGGCAAGCCCCCCTTTTTTCCCCTGTGCTGCAGCAGACACACAGTCCCCCACCCACCATGTTCTTAATTTAGCGTGTTCAGAAGTTGATATGTGAGTTTCCTGTATTAGAGCAATGTCAACTTTGTGTCTTTGCAAGTGCTGCAATATCTTAGATCGCTTAATAGGGGAATTAATGCCTCCTACGTTCCAGGTAACCACTTTCAGAGTCCCATATTTTTATGGGATTCAAGCCTGTTAGTTGCTAACCATTTCTGTGCTAGAGAGGGGCGTCCCAGCCACCACCCCCCTCCGGCTGGCCTAAGGAGCTTCCTGTTCTCCAACCAGTATCCAACCAATGTAGTCCCCCAGGTTCCTTCCCTATCCCTTCTCCCCCTCTCCCTCCCCTCTTATCCCTACCTAACTGCCCTACCCCAAAATACCCCTTTATAATCCCCCTGTCTCTAAATGAGACCATCATGATTGATACCACTTAGCCCCACCCCTCTTTTAAACAACCCATAAAAAATGTCTCCTCATGTCGATATTTCCCATCAATATCAACAACATTTTGCCCTTTTATCACTGTTATAATATTAAGAACATCACCACAACAGTAAGCAGAGAAAGAAATAAGTAAAATAAAGAAATAAATATATATATAAAATATATTAAAAAAAAAAAAAAAAAAGAACTCTCATGTTTGTCCTCTCACATTCTCTGGGTCCTTCAGTTGTTACTTCCTCCGAGTTCAGTAGTCTTAGAGGCCACATTGCTCTGCAGATGCTATACTCATAGTATAGTTTCTTACAGCCACCCCCAGCGGACGTCTCCATCTCAAATATGTAAGGTCCAAAAATTCTCCTCTCTGACTCGGCCATTCATGAAAATCTCAGTGGTCTCAGCAGGCGTCTATGTCGCGTAGGCAGCTGTCTATTCTGCAATGGCGTATCAAACTGGCCTCGGATACCTGCCCTGGGCTATTGTTCGGTCCGTGTCATTGCCTTGGCTTCTGCACTCCTCTGAATTGCGCCAGGCCTCCCAGGGGATCCATCAGCTGTTCACCAACATGAGGCCACTAATACATTTTTGTAGCTGCCACCACAGCCAGGATAGTAAGGTTCTGTGTCACTCAGTCTCTTCTGTACTCCTTTAATCGCCCTATCGATCTTCACTCTCACTTAGGCTCCACCGAGTTCAAAAAGGCTTGCGCTTGTTCTACTGTAGAGTAGGTCTTCGTTTCCGCCTGATAGGCGACTCTTAGCTTTGCCGGGTATTGTAGAGCAAATCTAATTTTCTTGTTAAACAGCCTTGTGCAGATTGGCGAGAATTTCCTCCTCTGCGCCGCCACTGCTGCTGAATAATCTTGGAAACATAATATTTTGGTATTCTTATAACGCAGTTCCTGGCCTCTTCTCAGGGCTTGTAAAATAGCTTCTTTATGGACAAAATTTAACAAGCGGCATATCACCACTCTCGGGCGTGTCATTCCTGCAGGCTTGGGGCCCACCCGATGTGCTCTTTCTACTCGGAGAACTCCCAAATCTGCTGGGAGTTGTAGTTGCTCTCACAGCCATTTCTCCAGAACAATCCTTAGTCCTGTGCCCTCTATCGCCTCTGGCAGTCCCACAAATCTTAAGTTGTTTCTCCTTGACCTATTTTCGAGGTCTTCAAGCTTCTCCTCATAGCCCACTACCAGTGATCTTAGCCTGGTATTTTCCTCCTCCACCATCTGAACTCTGTCCTCCAGGGCTCCCTGGCATTGCTGAAATTCTGCAAGGTCTTTATTAAGCTGTCCTAGATTCTCTTGCACTTGGGCTAATTTTACATCAATGGGACCCAATCTTCTATCCAACAGAGGCTCCGTGGTGCTTGTCACCTCTACTGCTACCTCCACAACCCAAGCTGAACTTAAGGTGTTCGCCGCTGGACTCACCGGAGCCGCCATTTTATCTTCCCCCGATCGCGCCTTCTCCTTCTCTCTCCTGACTCCTTTCGTCGCAATTGGAACTTTAATGTTGAAGCGGAGCCGCTATGCCGTTTGATCTTACAAAGCGGAGTAACTGAGCCTTGATGCGGCCTGAAAATCGCCGATTTTGAGGGGTGTACGGGTAAGCTGGCAGGAGCGAACGTTTTTACCTGCCGCTCCTGATCATGGCGTCATGTGACCTCTTCCCCGTCCATTTTAATAATGGTCTATGGACTTTTCCTATAGGAAACCAGCCAAACCTTTTTTAAACCCCGCTAAGCTAATCACCTTTATCACATTCTCTGGCAACGAATTCCAGAATTTAATGTTGAGTGAAGAAAACTTTTCTCAGATTCGTTTTAAATTTACTGCTTTGTAGCTTCATTGTATGCCCCTAGTCCTAGTATTTTTGGAAAACATAAACAGACACTTCACACTATTTTATAGACCTATATCATATCTCCTCTCAGCCATCTTTTCTCCAAGGTGAAGAGCCCTAGACACTTTAGCCTTTCCTCATAGGGCAGTCCTCCCATCCCCTTTATCATTTTCGTCATCCTTCTCTGCACCTTTTCTAATTTCACTATATATTTCTTTGAGATGCAGAGACCAGAATTGAACACAATATTTGAGGTGCGGTCAGGTCACACCATGAAGTGATACAAAGGTATTATAAAGTCCTCGTTTTTGTTTTCCATTCCTTTCCTAATAATACCTAACATTCTATTTGCTTTCTTAGCCACCGAAGCACACTGAGCAGGTTTCAACGTATCATCGATGACACCTAGATCCCTTTCTTGGTTGGTGATTCCTAACGTGGAACCTTGCATGACGAAGCTATATTCGGGTTCCTCTTTCCCCACATGCATCACTTTGCACTTGCTCACATTAAACATCATCTGCCATTTAGATGCACAGTCTCCCAGTCTCATAAGATTCTCTTGTAATTTTTCACAATCCTCTTGCAATTTAACAACTTTCAATAACTTTGTGTCATCAGCAAATTTAATTACCTCAGTTACTCCCATCTCTAGGTCATTTATAAATATGTTAAAAAGCAGCAGTCCCAGCAGAGACCCCTGGAGAACCCCACTACCCTTCTCCATTGAGAATACTGACCATTGAACCCTACTCTCTGTTTTCTATCTTTTAACCAGTTTTTAATTCACAATAGGACACTACCTCCTATCCCATGACTCTCCAATTTCCTCTGGAGTCTTTCATGAGGTACTGTGACAAACGCCTTTTGAAAACCAAGATACACAATATCAACTGGTTCTCCTTTATCCACATGTTTGTTCACCCTGTCAAAAAAATGTAATAGATTGGTGAGGCAAGGTTTCCCTTCACTAAATCCTTGTTGGCTTTGTCACTAATCCATACTTTTGAATATGCTCTGTAATTTTGTTCTTTATAATAGTCTCTACCATTTTGCCTGCCACCGATGTCAGACAGTGCCACTTCCCTTCGCTACAGTCCATCCACCGGGACCAAGCAGCCCTCAATTGAGGGTGAAAAATGCAGTTTAAAGGAGGTGGGTGCGGGAACTCTCAGCTCAGGCAGCCATTCAGCACCATGACGTCGCTTCCTCTGCTTGCTCTAGTAGTTTTTATGAAAAATTGTTACAGAACAAATTTTTATACATGGATTGTTTGCTCTAATAGTTTTTATGGGAAAAAAGTTATAGAACAAACCTTTAGACATGGATTGCTTGATCTAGTAGACTTTTTTTTTTTTTAATATACAAGGTTTTGAAAACAATACACATGAGGGGTGGAGGTTGGGAGTAGAGAGCTGCACGGGGACGGGGTTTGCAGGAATCCCGCGGAACCCGCGGAATTCCCGCGGGGACGGAGGCAGTTCCTGCGGGGTTCCCGCGGGGATGGAAGCAGTTCTGTGGGGTTCCCGCGGGGACAGAGGCAGTTCCTGCGGGATTCCCACGGGGATGGAAGCAGTTCTGCAGGCTTCCCGTGGAAGTGTAAGCTGCACCTGCACCAGCATCTCATCTACCGAGTACCAATTTCTTTGAGTGCTGTCTCCTCCTCCTCCTCTTCTTCCTTGCTTTAACAGCATAAATGTGGAAAGTCTTCCATTAAGGAGGTGGTAGAGTCACAAATGATGACGGAATTCAAAAAGGCGTGGGATGAACACAGAGGATCTCTAATTAGAAAACGGAAGTTATATAAAAGCTAACCTTAAATGGCTGCATGTGTGTGGATGTGTCAAGTGACGCTTAGTTGGCAACTCTGGCTGTGATGAATTAGGGCTGATACCTGGCAGACTTGTATGGTCTGTGTCTCATACATGGCAATCTGGTGTAGGATGGGCTGGAAAGGGCTTAGATAGCAACTTCAGTGGCTGGAACATGAGGACAGTGCTGGACAGACTTTTACGGTCTGTGTCCCACAAATGAGAACATGAATAGGCTGTAGTGGGCTTCGATGGCAACTCCAGCAGTTGGAACATAAGGATGGGGCCAGATAGACTTCTGTGGTCTTTGTTCCAGAAACACGAAAGACCATAATCAAGTATATAATATCACACTCGTTGATTTAATGATGAATTGATCATGAGTGTGACTATTGGGCAGAGTGGATGGACCATTCAGGTCTATTTGCTGTCACTTACTATGTTACTATTAATCCTCTTTGCTCCCAGACTGGTGCACAGACCTCAGCTCTGACACAGGCACAAGAATCAGATGTCACCTGACCTACTGGCGCGTGCATGTGGCGACCTCTCAGCACACACTGCCAGTGAATCAGAGACAAATCTTACATGTGCGCACCAGAGTGTTCCAAGTTCCAACTTCCGTTCCTTCCTTGCCTACAGTGCTGTGGCTCAAATCCAGAGAGAGACTGAGGGAGCTGACTGGAATTTTCTTTTATGTACCATTAAATTCTTACGGGGATGGGTGGGCATGGGTTAAATTTTTACGGGGATGGGTGGAGATGGGTTAAATTCTTGCGGGGATGGGTGGGGACGGGTTGGGATGGTTTAAATATTTGCGGGGATGGGTGGGGATGGGTAAGATTCCAGTGGGGACGGGTGGGGACGGGTAAGATTCCAACAGGGACGGGCGGGGATGGGTAAGATTTCTGTCCCCGTGCAACTCTCTAGTTGGGAGGCAGGGATAGTACTGGGCAGACTTATACAGTCTGTGCCAGAGCCAGTGGTGGGAGGCGGGGCAGGTGGCGGGAGGCGGGGATAGTGCTGGGCAGACTTATACAGTCTGTGCCGGAGGCGGGGCAGGTGGTTGGGAGGTGGGGCAAGTGCTGGGCAGACTTATACGGTCTGTGCCCTGAAGAGCATAGGTACAAATCAAAGTAGGGTATACACAAAAAGTAGCACACATGAGTTATCTTGTTGGGCAGACTGGATGGACCGTGCAGGTCTTTTTCTGCCGTCATCTACTATGTTACTATGTTACATGAAAACTTTTACCACAGATAGCTTTTTGAATATTTTAAGAATGTGGCTCTCTATGAGCCATTGGGCTTTGTACATGAGAATCCCTTTTTGCTGAATAGATTTTTTTTTTTTCTAACTGTGGGCACCTGAGGATTGTAATCCAAAACTAGTTCTTTAAAACTCAAAAATTGATTTTCTTGGTTTTCACTGTTAAATGTAATCCCTTTTACTTTCAGACGTATCCCTTCTCATTGGATAATATATAGCCATATGTTTTGGGGCCAGCCGAGACAAATTCTGTGATTTGCTCACCCGTTGGGATTTCTGTGGTAAAGACAGTGCATGTTTATGTATTCTGCAAAGGAGTTGGTAGCTTATTGTTCAAAATGCCTGACCTACTACTACTATTTAGCATTTCTATAGTGCTACAAGGCATACGCAGCGCTGCACAAAAATAGAAGAAAGACAGTCCCTGCTCAAAGAGCTTACAATCTAATAGACAAAAAAAAAAAATAAAGTAAGCAAATCAAATCAATTAATGTGAACGGGAAGGAAGAGAGGAGGGTAGGTGGAGGCGAGTGGTTACGAGTCAAAAGCAATGTTAAAGAGGTGGGCTTTCAGTCTAGATTTAAAGGTGGCCAAGGATGGGGCAAGACGTAGGGGCTCAGGAAGTTTATTCCAGGCGTAGGGTGCAGCGAGACAGAAGGTGCGAAGTCTGGAGTTGGCAGTAGTGGAGAAGGGAACAGATAAGAAGAATTTATCCATGCAGCGGAGTGCACGGGAAGGAGTGTAGGGAAGGACGAGTGTGGAGAGATACTGGGGAGCAGCAGAGTGAGTACATTTATAAGTTAGTAGAAGAAGTTTGAAAAGGATGCAAAAACGGATAGGGAGCCAGTGAAGGGTCTTGAGGAGAGGGGTAGTATGAGTAAAGCGACCCTGGCGGAAGACGAGACGGGCAGCAGAGTTTTGAACCGACTGGAGAGGGGAGAGGTGACTAAGTGGGAGGCCAGCAAGAAGCAGATTGCAGTAGTCTAAACGAGAGGTGACAAGGGTGTGGATGAGGGTTTTGGTAGAGTGCTCGGAAAGAAAGGGGCGGATTTTACGGCTCTTGTAAATAAAGAAACGACAGGTCTTGGCAATCTGCTGGATATGAGCAGAGAAGGAGAGAGAAGAGTCAAAGATGACCCCAAGGTTTCGAGCTGAGGAGACAGGGAGAATGAGAGAGCCATCAACAGAAATAGAAAATGGGGGGAGCGGGGAGGTGGGTTTGGGGGGGGGAAATGAGAAGCTCGGTTTTGGTCATATTTAATTTCAGGTGGCGTTGAGACATCCAGACAGCAATGTCAGACAGGCACGCTGAAACTTTGGTTTGGATGCAAGGTGAGGTATCAGGGGTAGAAAGGTAGATTTGGGAGTCATCAGCATAGAGATGGTAGGAAAAGTCATGGGATGAGATTAATGAACCAAGGGAAGAAGTGTAGATAGAAAAGAGGAGGGGACCAAGAACAGAACCCTGAGGTACGCCGACAGGCAGAGGGATAGAAGTAGAAGAGGATCCACCAGAGTGAACACTAAAGGTGCGGAGGGAGAGGTAGGAAGAGAACCAGGAAAGGACAGAGCTCTGGAATCCAAGTGAGGACAGGGTATCGAGAAGTATGCTGTGATCAACAGTGTCAAAAGCAGCGGAAAGATCAAGAAGAATGAGGATGGAATATTGACCTCTGGATTTAGCCAGTAATAGATCATTGGAGAATTTAGTAAGCGCAGTTTCGGTTGAGTGGAGAGGGCGAAAACCAGATTGTAGTGGGTCAAGAATAGCATGTGAGGAGAGAAAATCAAGGCAGCGGTGGTGAACAGCATACTCAAGTAATTTGGAGAGAAAAGGAAGGAGGGAGATGGGTCGGTAATTAGAGGGACAAGTAGTGTCGAGTGAAGGCTTCTTAAGGAGAGGTGTGACCACAGCATGTTTAAAGGCAGCAGGGACAGTCGCAGTGGAAAGTGAGAGGTTGAGAATGTGACAGATAAAAGGAATAAGAGCAGGAGAGATGGCATTAAGAAGGTGGGTGGGAATGGGATCAGAGGAACAGGTGGTACATTTTGAGGAAGAAAGGAGAAGTGTAGTTTCCTCAATAGTAACTTCAGGAAAGGAGGAACGGGAATGAGGGGAAGGAGAGAGAGGGGAACGGACTAGTGGAGGGAGAGGTGGTGAGGTAGAGAAAGCAAGGTTTATCTTTTGAACCTTGTTGTGAAAGAATTCAGCAAGGGTCTGAGGAGATAATGAAGGGGGAGTTGGGGGAGGGGGCACCTTGAGGAGAGAGTTCAATGTGGTGAACAGAAGTCGAGGATTAGAGCCAAGAGAGTTGGTCAATTGGATATAATAATCCTGTTTGGCACGTAAAAGAGCAGGTTGGAAGGAGGTCAGCATGAACTTAAAGTATAAGAAATCAGCAAGGGCCCGAGATTTCCGCCAGAGGCGTTCGGCGGAGTGGATACAGGAACGTAGGTAGCGGATATTAGAAGTCAGCCAAGGTTGGGGTTTTGTACGCCTTACAGGGCGGGTCATCAAAGGTGCAAGAGTGTCGAAGGCAGAGGATAGAGTATTGTTGTAAGAAGAAACAGCCTCATTGACAGACGTGGATGGTGCCACAGTAGAGAGGAGGTTTGAAACATGGGAAGATAGAGATGAAGGGCCAATATCGTGAAGATTCCTAGACAAATTAGATAAGATAGGACGGGACTGGGAGGGAGGAGATTTAAGTTTGAAAGTTATAAGATGGTGATCAGAGGAGGGAAGATCAGAGGCAAGGAAACTAGAGGGTGAACAGTTGGAGGAGAAGATGAGATCAAGACAGTGACCATTTTGATGAGTGGGGGAGGTGGAGCATAGTTGGAGATTAAAGGAGGACGTTAAAGCGAGTAACTTGGAAATATAAGAGTTGGAAGGATCATTAGCAGGAATATTAAAGTCACCAAGGATGAGAGAGGGGGAGGAAGGATCATGGAAGAAGGCAAGCCAGGCGTCAAAGTCACTGAGAAAGGATGAAAGGGACTTATCAGGGGGACGATAAATGACCGCTATACGAAGAGGCAGAGGAGAGAAAAGGCGGATAGAGTGGACTTCAAAGGAGGAAAAACAGTGAGATTGAGGTGGAAGAAGGGGTTGAAATCTGGAGGAGGGAGAGAGAAGTAGTCCAACACCGCCCCCACGGCCAGCAGGGCGAGGAGTATGTGAAAATAGATAACCGCCATGGCACAGGGCTGCGACTGAAGCAGAGTCATCAGGGCAGAGCCAGGTTTCTGTTAGGGCGAGCAGATGGAGGTGATGCGAGATAAAGAGGTCCTGGATATAGGCGAGTTTGTTACAGATAGAGCAGGCATTCCATAGGGCGCAAGAGAAGGGCAGAGAAGAGGAGGGGAGTAGAGAAATAGAGATGAGGTTAGAGAGGTCGCGGTGAGATCTGTAGAGTTGGGATAATAGTTGGTGAGGGGGGCCAGGATTGGGATTGATGTCACCGGCTGAGAGTAAGAGGAGGAGTAAAAAAGAGCGGAGGAGAGTAGGAGAGGTGTGGCCACGAAGGCAAGAGGTATTTAGGTGGAATGGGGAAGGCAAAATGGACAAAAGAAAGAGGCGGAGATTAAAAGCCAAGAAGGAGGAAGAGGATAGGAGAGAAGGTGAGGTGATGAAGTCGATGGATGGGCAGTGAGTTCCTGTAGCGGAGAGAGGTAGGGGGTGAGGGAAAAGATTAGGAAGGGACAGGGCTAGGAAGAGAATGTGAATAGGGGCCATAAATGACTGAGGTACTTTAGCAACTGGGAAGAAGATTAGATGTAAAGAGAAAAATGCCCCGGCGCGCGGCACCTAGAGCGGAAGCCCTGAGTGGCCCCTCATAGATTTCAGTAATCAGACAGGGGGCCAAAAATTTCACAAATAATTTGTGGTGACATATTGGATATTCTTTAGTTTTATTGATAAACTAGCCGTTAAGCCCGTTAAAACGGGCGAGTTTTTTTAATTTCACCTCCATGTGTAGCAAGTCTGCTCTGTCCCCTGTCCTCCCCCCATGTCTAGCAACCCTCCTCTGTCCTCTTCCCTCACCCCATGTCAAGCCACAGTCCTCTGTTCCCTGCCCTCCCAAAGAGACAGTGAGTGTGAGAGTGGGCAGCTAGTGTGTGTGTGCTTGGGTGTCTGTGTGTGTGTGTGAGTGAATGAGAGAGAGAGAGTGTGTGAGTGAGTGAGAGAGAGAGTGCTTGTGAGCTGTTAGTACTCCCTGTCTCAGTGGAGGTTCAGTGTCTCCTTGTAGTCAGCTGTTGGAGCTGTGTGTCAGTGGAGGTTCAGTGTCTCCTTGTAGTCAGTTGTTGGAGCTGTGTGGCAGTGGAGGTTCAGTGTCTCCTGTGTGGCAGTGGAGGTTCAGTGTCTCCTTGTAGTCAGTTGTTGGAACTGTGTGGCAGTGGAGGTTCAGTGTCTCCTTGTAGTCAGTTGTTGGAGCTGTGTGTCAGTGGAGTTTCAGTGTCTCCTTGTAGTCAGTTGTTGGAGCTGTGTGGCAGTGGAGGTTCAGTGTCTCCTTGTAGTCAGTTGTTGGAGCTGTGTGGCAGTAGAGGTTCAGTGTCTCCTTGTAGTCAGTTGTTAGAGCTGTGTGGCAGTGGAGGTTCAGTGTCTCCTTGTAGTCAGTTGTTGGAGCTGTGTGTCAGTGGAGGTTCAGTGTCTCCTTTTAGGCAGTTGTTAGAGCAGTTTGAAACGCAGGCTCATTTTTCAGTCGTGTGCCGGTCTCCCTCCCCCCTCCCCGCATACATGTTGTTTTTCCGCCCCTTCTGCTGACTCCTGCTGTTCAGTGAGCCAAAGGGGCGGGACAGCTATGTCTTTGCTTCATGCTGCAAAGCAGGACTTGTGTGTGTGTGCTGTGAGTGAATACACCTGTTTACCTTTTTCTGTTGGCCCCAGAATGTTTTTTGATCCCTGCTTGGTTTCTGCTGTGGGTTTTTTTAGTTGCCTCGGCCACTTCGTCGTTCCTGCTGTGCCCTTGTACATGGTGGTTCTCTTCTCCATCCTCCCTCCCTCCCCCATTGATGTCCACGCCCCTCCTTCCCTCCCTATTGGCTGCATTACGTCCTCCTTCAATTTCCACGCCCCCTCCCCTCCATATTGGCTGCATTACGTCCTCCTCCGATTTCCACGCCCCCTCCCCTCCCTATTGGCTGCATTACGTCCTCCTCCGATTTCCACGCCCCCTCCCTATTGGCTGCATTACATCTTCCTCCGTTTTCCACGCCCCCTCCCCTCCCTATTGGCTGCATTACGTCCTCCTCCAATTTCCACGCCCCCTCCTTAATGGCTGCATTACGTCCTCCTTCGTTTTCCACGCCCCCTCCCCTCCCTATTGGCTGCATTACGTCCGCCTCCAATTTCCACGCCCCCTCCTTCCCTCCCTATTGGCTGCATTACATTCTCCTTCATTTTCCACGCCCCCCTCCCCTCCCTATTGGCTGCATTATGTCCTCCTCCGATTTCCACGCCCCCTCCTTCCCTCCCTATTGGCTGGATTACGTCCTCTTCCGTTTTCCACGCCCCTCCCCTCCCTATTGGCTGCATTACGTCCTCCTCCAATTTCCACACCCCCTCCTTCCCTCCCTAATGGCTGCATTCCGTTCGGTACAGGAGCTGCTGGTGGAGGCGGGGTTTGGAGTGTTGCTCCTTGAATGTTCGGTCTCTACTGCGCATTTGCCGTGAGTACGGTCACTCGCAACTTATATGTTTGATGGGTATAGGCTGGTAAAGTAATAATAGTATATTTTCTTAACCTGCTTAGCCTGGTAGACAAAGGGCCCTGTTTACTAAGGCGTGTTAGCATTTTTAATGTGCCTACGATTAGTGCGCGCTAACCATGTAGGCGCCACTTGGGCTATTGGAGGTGTGTACAGCGTTAATGTGTGTACATTGTTAACACATGTTAAAAACGCTAACACGGCTTAGTAAATAGGGCCCAAAGTTTGTTCTACCTCCAAAAAATGGCATCTCCAGGAACACTTAAATACCATTTTGTTAGGGGAACATTAAATAACACACCAGAGTAGATCTTGACCTAAGAGATTAACAGGAAAAGAAGGGCTGAGAAGGAAGGCATGCTAATCCAAAATAGATCCCAGAAAGACAGTTAAAAGTTGAGAGACAGAATAAGGTACAATCTAGTTACGTCCCTATTGCATCCACTACTAAAGGGGCCAAAGGGACATTGGGAAACTCTTGGACTTGTAGAGCAGTACACCAGGCTCCAGTACAAGACATGATTGATCGTGCACTACACACAGAGGGAAATTTTATTAATGGCAGGTGATGAATGCAGTGGTACCATGATTGACTGTAAATAATAGCTAAATTTAATGCTGAGAAAGTCCCTGATACCAAGATTGCAGCATGTATATAGTATAAAACAAAGAACAATGTCCATATTCATTCTTCATACTCTTGCAACATGGCCTTGGCAGTAGAGACAGGTCCATAGTGCTTTGAAGAAGAATCCATGATGGTTTGGTTCTGGCCTCATATGCACACCAAAAGGTTGTTCAGGCCGAGGTCCTAGGCCAACCAAATTTCAGTTTTGGCTTCAGTGCCAAAACCAAGCTGCAATCCACATTCAGACTTGTTTTAGTTTTGTCTAAAAAAGCTGATGCATTTTTGGCTGAGACCACCTCCCTTCACCCTCCCCCCCCCCCCCCCCGAACATAAGAAGCCCCCCCCTGCCCCTCCCCAGACTACTGGCAGTACCCCCCCTCCCCGATCCCATTCGTAGGCCACCAACTGCTGCCCCTCTGCCTACCTTACCACTCTGTTGATCTGGTGGCACGTTGAGGCAAGATCAATCCCTAGTCTCTACTGCCCAACCAGTATGTCCAGTCAAAATCACTGCTGCAATTTTCAGTGGCAGTCTTGCGAGATTGCTGCTGGAGGTAATGGAAGCATTTTGGGATTGGAGCCAGTCTACAATACCGAAGCTAAAGGAGAGCGCATTAGTGCCAATTGATTAATAGCCAGTATCTACTATCCTACGTGGATTATTTTGTGACTTCTTAGATGTGACAATTGAGTGATGCTTTTATTACAGTCAGTACAAGTAAATAGTTTGAATCCTGTGTAGATCATTTTGTGAAGTCTTAGACATGAAAGCACAGCAAAGCTTTTATTACACTCAGTTCATATAAATGATTTGACTGTTGTGTGAATCTTTTGGTGAAATGTTAGACTTGAAAGCTGTGTAAAGTTTTATTACATTCAGCACATATAAATGGTTGGTCTCCCTTGTGGATCCTTTGGTGAATTTTTAGATTTGAAAGCTGAGTAAAGATTTGTTTACACTCAGTACATGTAAATGGTTAGTTTCCCATGTGAATTCTTTGGCGAATTCTTAGACTTGAAGGTTGAGTGAAGCTTTTATTACACTCACTACATATAAATGGTTTGCCTCATGTCTGAATCTTTTGGTGAAATTTTAGATTTGAAAGCCGAGTGAAGCTTTTATTACACTCACTACATGTAAATGGTTTGTATCCTGTGAGAATCATTTTGTGCAGAGGAGGGCGCAGGTGATTAACTCCCTTGAGAAAACGCACCACATCTGGCTGCGAAGCCAGGGAAGCACCCTTCAGGCGGCCCCTGAAGCAAGCCAGAGCCGCTACCTGGACTTTAAGGGAACTGAGCGACAGGCCTTTCTCCAGACCTTCTTGCAGGAACGCCAACACTGAAGAAATTGGAGCAGTGAAGGGAGAAAGTGAGCCTGCTTCACACCACGCTGCAAAGGTACGCCAAACCCTGGCGTAAGCAGTAGAAGTAGAGCGCTTCCTCGCTCTCAGCATAGTGGCGATGACCTTGTCCGAGAAGCCCTTCTTCCTCAGACGCTGCCGCTCAATAGCCAGGCCGTAAGACCAAAGGGGGAGGGATCCTCCATCACCACGGGACACTGATGCAACAGGCCCTGCTCCACAGGCAGCCGCAGAGGTCCGTCCACTGAGAGCCTGATCAAGTCCGCATACCAGGGACGTCTGGGCCAGTCCGGACCCACCAGAATTATCTGGCCCGGATGCTTTGTCACCCGGTCTAGTACCCTGCCCAACATGGGCCAGGGCGGGAACACATAGAGAAGCTGCTGTGTCGGCCACTGTTGGAGAAAAGCATCTACTCCCAGAGATCGAGGGTCCCGTCCTCTGCTGAAAAAGCGTGGCACTTGGCAATTGGCCGATGACGCCATCAGATCTAGGCTCGGCTGGCCCCAGCACTTCGTGATGTCCAAGAACGCCTGAGCCGATAACTGTCACTCTCTGGGATCCAAGGTATGGCGACTGAGAAAGACCGCCTTGACATTCATGACTCCGGCAATGTGGGCCGCTGACAGCTGTTCCAGGTTCGCTTCCGCCCACTGGCATAGATTCATGGCCTCCTTGGCTAGAGGGGCGCTCTTGGTACCTCCCTGGCGGTTGACATAGGCCACAGCCGTGGCATTGTCCAACAGGACCCGTACTGGCTTCAACGCCAGTACCGGGAGGAACTCCAAAAGCGCCAACCGAATGGCTCCGAGTTCCAGGAGGTTGATAGACCACTTTGCCTCTGCAGGAGACCAGAGCCCCTGCGCTGTCCTTCCCAAGCAGTGGGCTCCCCAGCCCGTCAAAGAGGCGTCCGTCGTGACGACAATCCAGTCCGGGGTCACAAGAGGCATTCCTGCAGACAACTTGTCTGTCTTCAGCCACCAGCTCAGCGCCTTGCACACTGCTGGGTCCAAGGGAAGGCGCACAGCGTAATCCTCCGACACTGGAGTCCAGCGCTGCAGCAGAGAGTGTTGTAGTGGTCTCATATGAGCCCTGGCCCAGGGCACTACTTCCATCGTGGCCGTCATAGAGCCCAACAGCTGCACATAGTCCCAAGCCCGAAGAGGAGAGGCTACTAGGAACTGGTCCACCTGAGCCTGAAGCTTGACAATCCGATTGTCTGGCAGGAACACTCTGCCCACTTGGGTGTCGAAACGAACTCCCAGATACTCCAGGGACTGAGTTGGGCGCAGCTGGCTTTTCTCCCAGTTGATGATCCACCCCAGGGAGCTCAAAAGAGCAATCACCCGGTCCACAGCTTTGCCGCACTCTGCATAAGAGGGGGCTCGGATCAACCAGTCGTCCAGATAAGGATGGACTTGTACTCCTTCCTTTCGCAGGAAGGCCGCGATGACCACCATTACTTTGGAGAAGGTCCGCGGAGCAGTAGCCAACCCGAACGGGAGGGCTCTGAACTGGAAGTGTCGGCCCAGGACTGCAAAACGCAGAAAGCGTTGATGAGGAGGCCAGATGGGAATATGCAAATACGCTTCCTTGATGTCCAAGGATGCCAGGAACTCCCCTGCCTTCACTGCCGCTATAACAGAGCGGAGAGTCTCCATGCGAAAGTGCCGAACTTTCAAGGCCCGATTGACCCCTTTGAGGTCGAGGATAGGCCGTACAGAACCTCCTTTCTTTGGTACCACAAAGTAAATGGAGTAACGTCCCTTACCAAGCTGATTTTCTGGCACCGGAACGACCGCACCCAGGTGGATCAGATTGTCCAAAGTCTGCTGCACTGCCACAGCTTTGACCGGAGACTTGCAGGGAGAGAGTACAAACCCGTCTCTTAAGGGTCGGCAGAACTCTAGCTTGTAGCCGTCTCTGATGACTTCCAGCACCCAAGCGTCTGAAGTTACCCTGGTCCACTCGCCCAGAAACGAGGACAGGCGTCCTCCAATCTGCACTGGGCCATGGACCAGGGCCCCGTCATTGGGTACGAGACCCTGGGGGAGGACCGGAGGGCGCACCTCTGGGACGGCGGTCTCTGCGAAAGGAATGCTGCTTGGGGGAGAAGTTCCTTTTGAAAGAAGAGGGGGCAGAGGAGCCCGACTTGCCCGGGCGGTACCGACGGGCTTCCTGAAACCGTCCTCTGGAGTTACCGGGGCGAGCACTGGCCCGAGCCCTGACCTCTGGTAACCTCTTGCCCTTAGACGTGCCGAGATCGGTCACAATTTTGTCCAGCTCGACCCCAAAGAGCAGCTTGCCTTTAAAAGGCAACTTAGCCAGGCGGGACTTAGAGGCGTGGTCGGCAGACCAATGCTTCAGCCAAAGCCACCGCTGCGCAGAGACTGTCTGAGCCATACCTTTAGCCGAGGCTCTCAAGACATCATACAGCAAGTCTGCCAAATAAGCCAAGCCCGATTCCAGGGCCGGCCAATCAGCCCTCAAGGAAGGATCCGAGGGGGAAGCCCGCTGCACAATATTCAGGCACGCCCTGGCCACATAGGAGCCGCAAACTGAGGCCTGCAAACTTAAAGCAGCCGCCTCGAAGGACGACCTTAAGGCCGCCTCCAATCTTCTGTCTTGGGCGTCCTTTAGGGCCGTGCCACCTTCCACCAGCAACGCCGTTTTGTTAGTCACCGCAGTGATTAAAGAATCCACGGTAGCCCAAAGAAAGGCCTCCCGTTCACTTTCAGGCAGAGGATAGAGGCGGGACATAGCCCTCGCCACTTTGAGGCTCGCTTCCGGGACATCCCATTGAGCCGAAATCAAGGTGTGCATGGCATCATGCACGTGGAAGGTTCTAGGCGGGCGCTTCGTCCCCAACATAATGGCGGACCCAACAGGGGCTGAGGGAGAGATGTCTTCCGGAGAGGAAATCTTCAAAATGCTCATGGCCTGCACTAACAGGTTGAGCAAATCCTCTGAGCGAAAAATCCGCGCTGCAGAGGGGTCATCCGCTCCATCCGAGCGGGAATCCATCTCCTCCAAGGAATCCCCAAAGGACCGTTGGGAGAACCCAGATACGCTGCCCTCATCTACATCAGAGGAGACAGTCCTCTAAGGCCTGGAAATCCACCCGAGGGCGTTTACTTCCGAGGGCCTCAACCCCTTTATCAGACAAGGGAGCTGGGGCAGCGTTTTGCATAAGGAAGGCCTGATGCAGCAGCAAAATGAACTCGGGGGAGAAACCCCCCAGACTGTGCACTTCAGCAGCCTGGGCCACAGCCCTAGACGCACCCTCAACCGGCGCTCGCAAGAGCGGGGGAGAAACATGCTGCGCATCCAAAATGGCGTCCGGCGCGACACTCCACGAAGGAGCCGCGCGGGAAGAACGGTGCTTAACTTTGGCCGCTTTTTTGCCGTCGCCCAAATCAAGGGCGGCCATAGAATTAACGTCTCCCACCTCAAGGGCGGCTCAAGAAGAAGCCGTCCGAGCAGAGTGGCCGGCCAAGATGGCGGAGGCGAGCAGCGGGGGATGGGCATTTATGGCGGGAAAAACCGCCGCACCGGAGGAAGAACCGGGACACTGACCGGCCTCCAAACTGACACCCAACAAGGGCGAATCAGACTTTAAGACCCCCGCATCCCCGCTAGAAGCGCACACGCGGTCCGGGGAGCGATTCTTTGCGCCCTCGCCCTCCGACGCCATAGGCCACGTGGAGACCGATCGGGGAACCCCCTGCCCGCTACAAAAAGGTAAAAATTACCTGCTTCTCGCTCCGAGCTGTAACGAACTGGTGTCCCAGTGAGTAGCTGCAATAAACGTTGAAATAAACGCCCTTAAGGACGTCCAAAAATTTTTTTTTTTTTTTACGGAGCCAGCGGGAGGGGGGAGAAAAGGAGGGACCTGGCACCACCAGGTTGGCACTTGCTCAAGAAGAGCCCTCAACCCCAGGTACTCAACAAAACGTAAAAATTAGGCTTGGAGACCTAGCCAGAGCTGCTGCTGCTGTGTGTGACCACCACTTGCTGAGATAGAGAACATACTGAGGAGTTTCTGGCAGCACATGACCACATATAGGGAGGCAAAAGGTTCGCTCTCTATCTCCACCTGCTGGTAGATGGACACAACCCACCAGTCTATGGATTGATCAGCATGATGATATGGAAACTCCACCTATTCTCAAACAAAGAAGCCATCCACACATATCCAAAGAATAAAACTCTGAAGATGGACAGCAGAGACTACAGTCAACAAAAGATAGTGAAACTCCACCTATTCTCAAAGAAACTCTGAAAAGCCCATCTATTTGACAAAAGAAGCTCACCTACTTCACAGACTCTTGTAATCCTGTCAGATTCCTTATGGATGTGTATCTGCCACAGCAGAATCCAGACAGGAAGTCTTATGATGTAATTAAACATGGGACCAGTTACCATGCCCCATCTCAAAACTAGATGAAACCAGTTTTCAGCTATCCCCGAGTTTTCATTGGATCGAGTACACCCCTCCTGACTTCAGCCTAGGGTCCAGCAAAAATATATAAAATGCCCAGCTCTCTTGGGAGCTCTCTTTGGACCTGGCTCCTGGCTCTCTGCTGTACTTCACAGACACCCCGACAAGAATTCTCCAGGCAACAACCACAACTTTGCAAGAAAAGACTTCTTCAGCAGAGGGGATCCCCTTCACCACTTCAACCAGCTACCAGCAGCCTCTATCAAAGTGAGTTACCATTATCCAGCATAATTTATATTTCAGACCTTTCAATCTTGAAAAGCACATTTCCACTTGTGATAAGATTCTTAAAAAAACTGCCTCTCTCTCTTGTAACATTATTACATTACCTGTACTGTAAATAAATCTTTTTTTAATATCATTTTTATTGATGACATGTCAACGTAAATTACAGGCAACAGAACAATGTTGTCCAACAAGAAATACACAAACATACCATAAAACCAGGTTGTAGTCTGTCATCATAGGTTTTACATTTTCTCCCCCCTCCCCCCTTACTAACACTACCGTGATGATAGAGTCTGATAATATGACCATGATAGAACAGTAACAGCATACGTTTGATACGGCAACCTTTCCTTTTTACATTCACCATTCCATCTGCATGCCATCCCACCCGATTCCCTCCCCCCTCCTCCTCAATACCCACCCCTCCCCCCTACTCTCCCCCCCCCCCCCCCCCCTGCGGGCTTAACCATTCAAAATCCTGGTATGGGCTATTGGAGTCAGCATGTCCCAAAATGGAGACCAACACTGAAGTAAACAGTCCCCTTTCCGGGAGGCCAGGTCTTCCACCTCCCTGCGCTCCATAGTGCTCAGGGAGATCATCAAGGATCTCCACCGCTGTAGGTTGGGTGGGTCTGACGACATCCAGCCCAACAGGATTGTCTTCTTTCCCATGGTAATTGCTCTGCGGGTAAATGTCAACATACCTTTCTTTCAGCAACCCTTCACATGATATACATCAAACAAAAGAGCGGGAGCAGGGCGCCAATCTGACCCCCAAAATGTTGACACAAATGCACAAAGCCGAGTCTAAAAGGCTCGGACTAGGGGACATAGCCAAAACATGTGGCCCAAGTGTGCCCCCAGCCTCGAGCACTTCGGACAGTCATCTTGAGGTCTTAGGGTGGCCCTGAATGCTCTGTGTGGCGAGATATACAATCGCATGGCAAATTTGTAGTGTAGTTCATGCAAGGTCACATCTCCAGAGGTTCTATATCCAGTAATTAAGCTAGACTGCACCATCTTATCTGTGATACGACATCCCAGCTCTCCAGACCAAGCCTGAGCTGGTATCTCATAGTTTATCCCAGGGCATGCATCTCTGAGCTGGGTGTGGAAATGCTTTAAAGGGACCAAAAGCCGTGCTTCCAGATCAAATAGGTCTATGAGTTGCCTCCGTCTCTGCGAGATCAACGAGGTTCGTGGGAGGGAGGCAACATAGTGACTCAACTGTAAATATGGTAAAAAGGCCCGGGGGGGGGGGGGGAAGCCCATCATTCTCGCACAGGTCTCTGGTTTACAGGCACCCTCCTTAGTCAGCACTTGGAAAAGGAATATAATTCCTCCCTCCCTCCATGCCTGATATATCGCCAAGTCCGTACCAGCAGTGAAGTCTGCGTTACCTCCAATCGGCAGTAATGGAGACGTGTATCGCTCAAAGCCTCTAAATTTACAAAGCCAACGCCATGCTCGTTGTAATGGTAGAAATATAGGAGCATAGCCCCTCGTGGTGGGTGCTCGTCCCGCTGGGGCATGTAACCAGTAGCTAAAGTGGAAAGTACTCAACACCATGGTCTCCGCAGATGGAAAAGAGAAAAAAGATGTGCCCCGAAACCAGTTGCTAATGTGTCTCATACAGCCTGCCACTGAAAATCTCTGCATGCTATGTACGCCCAGCCCTCCCTTACTCACCGAAAGGTATGTCTGTGCGAATGGGATCTGGGACTTCTTACCCCTTCAAAGGAATTTCACCAGTAGTCTATGCAGCTGCCCTTCATCCTTTCTTAAAATAAACAGTGACAACACCTGTATCACATACAGACATTTGGGGACCAAAATCATGTTATACAAAGTGACTCGACCCCACAAGGACAACGGAAGGTGTTGCCACATTTCTAGGGAACGGCCTGTCTCAGTCCACAGGGTAGCAAGGTTGGTCTTGTAAAGCTGTGTCAGCGAGGTCGGTATTCGGACACCAAGGGATTGGAGGTGCTCTGTGGCCCTTCTCAGCGAGAATAGCCCCGCCCATGTCGCCCTTACCGAGATGGGAATCGGCAGTACTTCTGACTTTTGTAAATTCAGTTGGAAACCCGAGAAGTATCCAAATTCCTCTATATGCTCCAGCGCTGCCATGAGGGATCTTTGGGGCTGCATTAGGACCAGTAGGATATCATCTGCGTAAGCTAATACTGTGATGTTAAGCTGAGGAAACTGTACCCCTGTGATCTCTGGGTCCTTTATGATATTACGCAACAGGGGTTCTAAGTATACGAGAAACAGAAGCGGGGACAGTGGACAACCCTGCCCGGTGCCTTGTCACACCGGGAAGCTTGGAGTGCACATCCCATTCACCAGTACTCGGGCCCCAGGGTCGGTATATAATGCTTCCACTGCTTGTAGGTACCACCCAGACAGGCCTATGTAGAGGAGCACTGCGAAAAGGTAGTCCCAGTTTACCTGGTCGAAAGCTTTCGTGGCGTCTAAACCTGCCAGTAACAAAGGCTGACCTGTCGACTCAGCATGTGCGACGGCAAGTAAGGCTCTGCGCACATTCAGTTCCGGGTGTCTCCCCCTCACAAATCCGACCTGGTGGTCGCCCACCAAGGCTGTAAATAAACCTTTTTAAAAGTTAAATATATGGTCTTTATGTTCTGAGCACATGTCCTTAAACCTTACAGTGCAGGTTAATGTAGTTCAACACATATAATATTTAATTCCCCCTTTTTCTTACATATCCTTATCTTATTACCTTATAGGTAATTGGTGGAGAATAGAATTCAAAAATATATATTATTCCTACAGTTTGGTGAATTTTTATTTTTGATAGCTGAGTGAAGATTTTTTTACACTCAGTATATGTAAATGGTTTGTATCCTGTGTGGACCATGTTGTGTCTTTTTAGATTTGAAAGCTGAGTGAAGCTTTTATTACACTCAGTACATGTAAATGGTTTATATCCTGTGTGGACCATTTTGTATCTTTTTAGATTTGAAAGCTGAGTGAAACTTTTATTGCACTGAGTACATGTAAATGGTTAGTTTCCCATGTGAATTCTTTGGTGAATTCTTAGATTTGAAGCTTGAGTGAAGCTTTTATTACACTCACTATATATAAATGATTTGTATCCTGTGCGGATCATTTTGTGTCTTTTTAGATATGAAAGACGAGCGAAGCTTTTATTGCACACACTGCATGTAAATGGTTTGTATCCTGTGTGGATCATTTTGTGTCTTTTTAGATGTAACATAGTAGATGACGGCAGAAAAAGACCTGCAAGGTCTATCTAGTCTGCCCAACAAGATAAACTCATATATGCTACTTCTTGTGTATACCTTACATTGATTTGTATCTGCCATTTTCAGGACACAGACCGTAGAAGTCTTGCCCAGAACTAGCCCCATTTTCAGGACACAGACCGTGACAGACAAGTGAAGCTTTTATTACACTCAGTACATGTAAATGGTTTGTCTCCTGTGTGGACCATTTTGTGTCTTTTTAGAGCTGAAAGCCGAGTGAAGCTTTTATTACACTCAGTACATGTAAATGGTTTGTCTCCTGTGTGGACTATTTTGTGTCTTTTTAGATTTGAAAGTGTAGTGAAGCTTTTATTACACTCAGTACATGTAAATTGATTTTCTCCTCTGTGAATCTTTTGGTGAAATTTTAGATATGAAAGACAAGTGAAGCTTTTATTACACTCAGTACATGTAAATGGTTTGTCTCCTGTGTGCACCATTTTGTGTCTTTTTAGATGTGACAGCTGAGTGAAGCTTTTATTACACTCACTACATGTAAATGGTTTGTACCCTGTGTGGATCATTTTATGACTTTTTAGACTTGAAAGCCGAGTGAAGCTTTTATTACACTCACTACATGTAAATGGTTTGTCTCCTGTGTGGATCATTTTGTGTTTTTTTAGTTGTGACAGCTGAGTGAAGCTTTTATTACACTCACTACATGTAAATGGTTTGTTTCCCATGTGGATCATTTTGTGTTTTTTTAGATCTGAACGACAAGTAAAGCTTTTATTACACTCAGTACATGCAAATGGTTTGTCTCCTGTGTGGACCATTTTGTGTCTTTTTAGATTTGAAAGCTGAGTGAAGCTTTTATTACACTCACTACATGTAAATGGTTTGTTTCCCGTGTGGATCATTTTGTGTTTTTTTAGATCTGAACGACAAGTAAAGCTTTTATTACACTCAGTACATGTAAATGGTTTGTCTCCTGTGTGGGCCATTTTGTGTCTTTTTAGATTTGAAAGCTGAATGAAGCTTTTATTACACTCAGTACATGTAAATGGTTTGTATCCTGTGTGGATCATTTTGTGTTTTTTTAATTGTGAAAGCTGAGTGAAGCTTTTATTACACTCAGTACATGTAAATGGTTTGCTTCCCGTGTGGATCATTTTGTGTTTTTTTAGGTCTGAACGACAAGTAAAGCTTTTATTACACACAGTACATGTAAATGGTTTGTACCCTGTGTGGATCATTTTATGACGTTTTAGATCTGAAAGCTGAGTGAAGCTTTTATTACACACAGTACATGTAAATGCTTTGTACCCTGTGTGGATCATTTTATGACTTTTTAGATGTGAAAGCCGAGTGAAGCTTTTATTACACTCACTACATGTAAATGGTTTTACTGCTGAGTGGGTGTGTTGATGAATTTTTAGAGCTGAAAGCTGAGTGAAGTTTTTATTACACTCAGTAGATGTAAAGGATTTCTCTCTTTCATGATTCCTTTTGTGCATTTGGAGTTCTGAAAATAAGAGGAAGCTCTTACTACATTCAGCACAAATAAAACTGATACTCCTATTGTACGCAATACATGTAAATTCTCTCTGTTGTTTTTTTCCTTTCCTCTCGCCATGGTGTAATTTAGAAGTCACTTGATCGCTATTATTAATTTGGAAGAGTCTCTGGTCCTCAGGGATGTCACTGAGCTCCTTGTCATTTCTCTCACACTTACTGGGTCCGTCTGTTGAATCTCCTGCAGGGTCTCTCTCTTCCTTTGATTCTTGCTTACAGTTCTTTGTATTAATCTTCTTAGTTCTCGGGGAAATATTCTCACAGACATTTTCTGAGTGTTTTTGGATTTGTTCCATTTCTACAGGATGTTCTCCCTGCTTCTTTTCTCTCTTCCTTTCTTGTGTGATGTGATGATCTGTTGGATATAAATAGAAGGTATTAATAAAGTGTTAGAAGACTGTGATTTCCAAGATATTTCCTCTATATAATGGCGGGATTGGTTATTTTACACAGCGATTTTCTAAGTGTGGCTTAAGAACTGGTTTGCAAGTAAGAAACAGACCATTTCATGAAGCGTTTTTCTACAGTTACTGCCACAAAGGTAGGCCAGAGCAGGGCAAAGGGCTAGACAAATATCTAAAAAGAAGAAACATTACATCCTATATAATAAAAAGCACTTTCAACGTTCTGAAGCTGACTCCATGGCACTTAAACCTTGAGCCAATCGTGCTCTCCATCTCATGAATTGACGTCAGTACTTCCAGGTACATCACCAGCGTCACTGACCAACCACATGAAAGCAGCACGAGGCACACCACAGTGTTCCCGTACGTGAATGACACACTCTGCCCTCCCACCCCTCTCGCTCCGCTTCGGAGCCCTGCTGATATGAAAAAACAGTCACCTGGATCAGTTCCTCGCGCCGTGTCCCACCCTCACGCCCCTCTCGCTCCACCCTCCCACCCCTCTCGCTATGCCCTCCCGCCCTCGGAGCACTGCTGATCTCCAGCTGAAAAGACACTGGCCGTCGCTACAGCAGCACACCTCCTGACTGAAGAAAACCTGACCCATGTGCTGCAGGCATTGATACTGCCTGCTCTGCTTCGCCTGTATTCATCGTGGAACTCCTACACTACTGCAGGCTCCATCAGTGTGCCTACCTGCTGTCGAGGTAAAAGAAGTCCAAACTACAAAAACAACTTTTGGATCAGGAGGTGATAAGGTGCAGGGCTGGGCTGCGGTGGTGTGGGGACTAGCCAGAGTTGATTTCATGTCACTCTCTCTAGGGGGGGGGGGGGGGGGGCGAGAGGGGAGGAGGGGGGACGACCCTGGAATACGGAGGAAGGGGTGACACTGGAACTGGGAGGGGTGCCCCTGGCACACACTCTCACACAGACACACTCGCACCCAGTCTCAATCTATCTCTGTCACACACACATTCACTCTCTCTCTCTCACAGTCACTCTCACACATACTCTCTCAAACATACACACTCCGAGGAAAACCTTGCTAGCGCCCGTTTCATTTGTGTCAGAAACGGGCCTGTTTTACTAGTAGTAACATAGTAAGTGACAGCAGATAAAGACCTGTATGTACGGTCCATCCAGTCTGCCCAACAAGATAAACTCATTTTAATTGATATGCGATACTTTATATATATATACCCGAGTTTGATTTGTCCTTGCCATTCACCGAAGAGAGGGACTGCTCAGACCTGTTACATAGTTTAAAAACATTAACGACAAGTGTGTGTGAACTGTGTGGCAGTGCTGATGAGAATGTATGAGAGTTTGGTGCACTTTGAGCAAAAAAATAGTGATATTATAAGCTCCTCATAGAAGGGACTGATATTATAAGCTCTTCAGAGAAGGGAATTATACATATAATTTGCCTTAAAAGAAGCCTGCATGGAGGTATGTGCTTTAACATCAGCTCCGTATTGCTGCAACATTCTCGACTTGTATTTAAAGGAGGTAAAGGAAGATACCGAATAGCTGCAGTGGGTTATGGTACAGAAACGGTCCTTGCATCCCTACTAGATGATCTTCACAGAAACTGAGACAAGGGATTCGCCTCCATGTTAGTATTGCTTGATTTCTCTGTAGCTTTTGACACCGTGGATCATGATATCATGCTAGCACGACTGACAGAAACAGGTATCAATGGAACAGTACTTGCCTGGTTCAGATCCTACCTATCAGACAGGCAACCATCCATAATGTTTGGCAGCAACTCATCACCACCATGCGGGGTACAAGGATCGATACTGTCACCTATTCTGTTCAATATCTACCTCAAACCACTAGCTGAGCTGATTTGGTCAATGGACACTCGGTTCTACATCTATGCAGATGATGTGCAGCTACTCATACCCATTCAACCTGACTTACCTACAGCCTTGAATAAACTGATTACCTGTCTAACATCAATTCAAGAATGGGCTAAACACAACAAACTTTGCCTGAACCCAAGTAAAACCGAGCTTCTCTGGGTCCCTAACACAAGTGGATACATACCTGACATCAAAATCCCTTTTGGGAAGTATGAACTCCCCCTCAAATCACAAGTCAGAAACCTTGGAATACAATTAGATTCAACAATTACACTGATTCCCCAAATCCAAGCAACCTTCAAGAGCTGCTTCTACTATTTGCGACAGCTACGCTATTTCCTTACATCGAGAAGGTACATTTTATCCCAGTTGTACATGCCATGATAACATCAAGCCTGGATTACTGCAATGCTCTATACAATGGTCTGACTACAAAGGGCCTGCACCAGCTCCAGTTGATTCGAATGCAGCAGCAAGACTCATAGAAGGTTGTAAGCGACGTGACCATATCACACCATTTTTGCAAAAACTTCATTGGCTACCAGTACAATACAGGGCTAAATTTAAAACTCTATGTCTGATCTTCAAGGCCCTGAAAGGAAATGGTCCTGAGTACCTGAAAAATAGGATGATCCTCCACACACCGCCAAGGACACTAAGGTCCTCCCAAGGACTTTCACTAACCACACCCTCTCCAAAAAACATTACATAATGTGATATCCGCAAGCGAGCCTTCTCCGGAGTAGCCCCCACACTCTGGAATGCACTGCCTGAAAGGCTGCACTCAACACAAGACTATCTCTACTTCAGGAAGCAGGTGAAAGCTTTGCTCTTCAACCAGGCCTTTACTGGAAGAAGTAACTAACTCGTTAGTCTCACTCACACACACAAGGAGTACTCAGGCTGCATATACTGCAGCAGGACATGTTTATCCACTCCTACCCTAGCTAAGATAACATTTAACCATTTCTCTGACCTCATGTGCAACTTTCTTTAAATCAATCACCTTTCTTTCTAACTCTTCCTACTTTCTTATCCTTCTATATGTTACGTCTTTGCTTTACCCTTCACTATAGTAACATAGTAACATAGTAGATGACGGCAGAAAAAGACCTGCATGGTCCATCCAGTCTGCCCAAGACAAACTCATATGTGTATACCTTACCTTGAATTTGTACCTGTCCTTTTCAGGGCACAGACCATATAAGTCTGCCCAGCAGTATTTCCCGCCTCCCAACCACCAGTCCCGCCTCCCATCACCGGCTCTTGTACAGACCGTATAAGTCTGCCCTCCCTTATCCTCGCCTCCCAACCACCACCCCCTCTTCCCCCCAACTGCTCCGCCACCCAATTTCAGCTAAGCTTCTGAGGATCCATTCCTTCTGCATAGGATTCCTCTATGCATATCCCACGCATGTTTGAACTCCGTTACCGTTTTCATCTCCACCACCTCCCGCGGGAGGGCATTCCAAGCGTCCACCACCCTCTCCGTGAAAAAATACTTCCTGATATCTTTCCTGAGTCTGCCCCCCTTCAATCTCATTTCATGTCCTCTCGTTCTACCGCCTTCCCATCTCCGGAAAAGATTCGTTTGCGGATTAATACCTTTCAAATATTTGCACGTCTGTATCATATCACCCCTGTTCCTCCTTTCCTCCAGGGTGTACATGTTCAGGTCAGCAAGCCTCTCTTCATACGTCTTGGAACGTAAATCCCATACCATCCTTGTACCTTTTCTTTGCACCGCTTCCATTTTTTTAACATCCTTCGCAAGATACGGCCTCCAAAACTGAACACAATACTCCAGGTGGGGCCTCACCAACGTCTTATACAGGGGCATTAAAACCTCCTTTCTTCTGCTGGTCACTCCTCTCTCTATACAGCCTAGCAATCTTCTAGCTACTGCCACCGCCTTGTTGCACTGTTTCGTCGCCTTCAGGTCCTCAGATACTATCACCCCAAGATCCCTCTCCCCGTCCGTGCCTATCAGACTCTCCCCGCCTAACACATACGTCTCCCTTGGATTTCTACTCCCTAAGTGCATCACTTTGCATTTCTTCGCATTGAATTTTAATTGCCAAACGTTAGACCATTCTTCTAGCTTCTTCAGATCTTTTTTCATGTTTTCCACACCCTCCGGGGTGTCCACTCTGTTGGAAATCTTGGTGTCATCCGCAAAAAGGCAAACTTTACCTTGTAACCCTTCGGCAATGTCACTCACAAATATATTGAACAGAATGGGCCCCAGCACCGATCCCTGAGGCACTCCACTACTCACCTTTCCCTCCTCCGAGCGAACTCCATTCACCACCACCCTCTGGCGTCTGTCCGTCAACCAGTTCCTAATCCAGTTCACCACTTCAGGTCCTATCTTCAGGCCGTCTAGTTTATTTAAGAGCCTCCTGTGGGGAACTGTGTCGAAAGCCTTGCTGAAATCTAAGTAGATGACGTCCATAGCACGTCCTTGATTTAGTTCTCCTGTCACCCAGTCAAAGAATTCAATGAGATTCGTTTGGCACGATTTCCCTTTGGTGAAACCATGTTGTCTCGGGTCTTGCAACTTATTGGCTTCCAGGAAATTCACTATCCTTTCCTTCAGCATGGCTTCCATTACTTTTCCAATAACCGAAGTGAGGCTTACCGGCCTGTAGTTTCCAGCTTCTTCCCTATCCCCACTTTTGTGAAGAGGGACCACCTCCGCCGTTCTCCAATCCCTCGGAACCTCTCCCGTCTCCAAGGATTTATTAAACAAATCTTTAAGAGGACCCGCCAGGACCTCTCTGAGCTCCCTCAATATTCTTGGGTGGATCCCGTCCGGTCCCATGGCTTTGTCCACCTTTAGCTTTCCAAGTTGTTGATACACACTCTCTTCCGTGAACGGTGCTATATCCATTCCATTCTCAGGTGTACTTTTGCCAGTCCCTCGCGGTCCTTCTCCAGGATTTTCTTCAGTGAAAACCGAACAAAAGTAGCTATTTAGTAAATTGGCTTTTTCTTCATCATTATCTACATAGCGGTTCGCTGTATCTTTTAGTCTCACAATTCCCTTTTTAGTCCTTCTTCTTTCACTAATATACCTGAAGAAATTTTTGTCGCCCCTCCTTACATTTCTAGCCATTTGTTCTTCCGCTTGCGCCTTCGCCAGACGTACCTCTCTCTTGGCTTCTTTCAGTTTCATCTGGTATTCCTCCCCGTGTTCCTCTTCTTGAGATTTTCTATATTTCTGGTGGTGATGGAGATGAAAACGGTAAAGGAATTCAAACATGCATGGGATAAACACAAAGGAATCCTGTTTAGAAGGAATGGATCTACAGAATCTTAGTGGAGATTGGGTGGCGATGCTGGTATTGGAGAGTAAAACCAGTGCAGGGCGGACTTCTACAGCGCAGACTGGATGGACCGTTCAGGTCTTTATTACTACTACTACTTAACATTTTTAAAGCGCTACTAGGGTTACGCAGCGCAGTACAGTTTAACAGAGAAGAACAGTCCCTGCTCAAGGAGCTTACAATCTAAAGGACAAGTGTACAGTCAGTCAAATAGGGCAGTCAAATTGGGGCAGTCTAGATTTCCTGAATAGAGGCATGTTAGGTGCCGAAGGCGACATTGAAGAGGTGGGCTTTGAGCAAAGATTTGAAGATGGGCAGGGAGGGGGCTTGGTGAATGGGCTCAAGAAGTTTATTCCAAGCACAGGGTGAGGCGAGGCAGAAAGGGCGGAGCCTGGAGTTGGTGGTGGTGGAGAAGGGTACTGAGAGGAGGGATTTGTCCTGTGAGCGGAGGTTTCGGGTGGAAACGTTAAGGGGAGATGAGGATAGAGAGGTAATGAGGGGCTGCAGATTGAGTGCATTTGTAGGTTAGGAGGAGAAGCTTGAACTGTATGCGGTACCTGATCGGAAGCCAGTGAAGTGACTTGACGAGAGGGGTGATATGAGCATATCGGTCCAGGCGGAATATAAGACGGGCAGCAGAGTTCTGCATGGATTGAAGGGGGGATAGATGGTTAAGTGGGAGGCCAGTGAGGAGTAGGTTGCAGTAGTCAAAGCGAGAGGTAATGAGAGAGTGGACGAGATTTCGGGTGGTGTGCTCAGACAGGAAAGGGCGAATTTTGCTGATGTTAAAAAGAAAGAAGCGACAGGTCTTGGCTATCTGCTGGATTTGCGCAGAGAAGGAGAGGGAGGAGTCGAAGATGACTCCGAGGTTGCGGGCAGATGAGACGGGGAGGATGAGGGTGTTATCGACTGAGAGAGTGGAGGAAGAGAAGTGGGTTTTGGTGGAAAGACGATAAGCTCAGTCTTGGCCATGTTCAGTTTCAGGTGGCGGTTGGACATCCAAGCAGCAATGTCGGATAAGCAGGCCGATACTTTGGCCTGGGTTTCCGCAGTGATGTCTGGTGTGGACAGATAAAGCTGGGTGTCGTCAGCATAAAGATGATATTGGAAACCATGCGATGAGATCAACGAGCCCAGGGAAGAGGTGTAGATTGAAAAAAGAAGGGGTGCAAGGACAGATCCCTGAGGAACTCCAACAGACAGCGGGATGGGGGTGGAAGAAGAACCATGAGAATGTACTCTGAAGGTACGGTGGGAGAGATAAGAGAAGAACCAGGAGAGAACAGAGCCCTGGAACCCAAATGAGGACAGTGTGGCAAGAAGTAACTCATGGTTGACAGTGTCAAAAGCGGCGGATAGGTCAAGGAGGATGAGGATGGAGTAGTGACCTTTGGATTTGGCAAGGAACAGGTCATTACAGACTTTAGAGAGTGCCGTTTCTGTCTAGTGTAGAGGGCGAAAACTGGATTGAAGTGGATCGAGGATGGCATGAGAGGAGAAAAAATCAAGGCAGCGGCACGTTCAAGTATCTTGGAGGGAAAGGGTAGGAGGGAGATGGGGCAGTAGTTGGAGGAACAGGTAGGATCAAGTGATGGTTTTTTGAGGACTGGTGTGACTACGGCGTGCTTGAAGGTGTCAGGGCCAGTTGCAGTGGAGAGAGAGCGGTTGAGGATATGACAGATGGGGGGGGGGGGGGTGACAGTAGGAGAGATGGTGTTAAGTAAGTCGGTGGGGATGGGGTCAGAGGAACAAGTGGTGCATTTCAAGGAGGAAAGAAGGTAGGCAGTTTCCTCTTCAGTGATATCAGGAAAAGAGGAGAAGGAGGCCTGGGTTGGTTGGTTGAGGGAGTGGGTTGAAGGGTGACGAGGAGGAGGTGGCTTGGTAGTGAACTCAAGGTTGATCTTCTGCACCTTGTCGCGGAAGTAGTCAGCCAGTGATTGAGGAGAGAGTGAGGGGGGATGGGAGCGGAGGGCACTTTGAGGAGGGAGTTAAGGGTGGCGAAGAGACGACGGGGGTTGGAGCTGAGAGAATTAGTCAATTGGGTGTAATAGTCCTGTTTGGCAAGGAATAGGGAGGACTGGAAGGAGGAGAGCATGAATTTGTAATGAAGGAAATCGGTATGGGTGCGAGATTTCCTGCCGTCATTTACTATGTTACTGACCCTGTGTGGGGACAATATGTTTATGTTCCATAAATGTATATACCTTCTACAAATCACATAGCACAGCACAGCAGAGGTAGACTTCTGTGTATGTATAAAATTTGCAGATACTGTTACAAAGCGATTACAGTAACTAGAAACCAGTTACCCAGAACCTGAGCCACAAAATCTCATCTCCCTTTGTAGGACCCCTGATTTCCCCCCATCCTCTCAGTCCCATTCCCTAGCCCCAAGTCTGCCCAGCAGTGTAATGTTCTATTACATATTGTGTTGACATTGTAAATAGTATACCATGCCATACTTTGTATTGTTTTTGAATAATTTTATTGCTGTAATTGTCTATTGCTCATGTTTGACCTATTCTTACTGTACACCGCCCTGAGTGAATTCCTTCAAAAATGCAGTAAATAAATCCTAATAAATAAACCGACTTTGGAATGTTAGGAATTTAGGGGGGGGATGATGTCTGGGTGAGACATGACAGGTGGAAAGAATAAACAGGCAGATGAGAAGGAAGGGGGAGAGAGCTGGATGAAAAACCTATAAAATGAGAGAACGCCTTAGTCCCTGGGGGAGCACCGGGGAAGCCAGCTGACTGATAGTTCTTCCCACTTCTAATCTTTTTTTTTTCTTTCTTATGTTTTAGTAAACAAAACACTTCTTGGAATCACTGTGGATTGAAATTCCATGTGTAAGGGGGAAAAGGATAATGATAGGAGTGTACTACCGTCCACCTGGCCAGGATGAACAGACGGATGCAGAAATGTTAAAGGAAATTAGGGATGCAAACAAACTGGGCAACACAATAATAATGGGTGATTTCAATTACCCCGATACTGACTGGATAAATGTAACATCGGGACACGCTAGGGAGGTAAATTCCCTGATGAAATCAAGGACAGCTTTATGGAGCAGTTGGTACAAGAACCAAGGAGAGAAGGAAAAATTCTACACCTAGTCCTTAGTGAAGCGCATGATCTGGTGCGGGAGGTAATGGTGCTAGGGCCGCTTGATAACAGTGATCATAATATGATCGGATTTGATATTAGCTTTGAAGTATACATAGGAAATCAAATACGTTAGTGTTTAACTTTAAAAAAAGGAGACTAGGGAAAGAGGGCCCGTCTGCCATTTTGTAAAGTGCTGTTACCACGCATAAAGGGGGGTTTGGGACTCCTAGACTTAAAATTGTTTTCCCTGGCCAGCAGTATGAGACATCTGTCCGACTGGTTCCGCTCTACAAATTTTTTCTCTTGTACAGAGGCAGAGGTGGCAATTCTGGGAAAAATGCAATTTTCTTATTGGCTCCATGCGCCCTCCAGAGAATTACCGGGGTTGGGCCCCTACCGACCAATCCTTTTGCCCTTGAGGGCCGCATGGAGATGGATGGGCAGGATCCTGCGGGTAGATACCAAGACTTCGGCTTTACTGCCCCAAAAGGGTAATTTGGCTTTTCCGGCGGGTGGTGCTTTGGTCCCTTTCCAGAGGCGGGCTAAAATGGGAATTAGGTACTTATTCCACGTGGTAACTGAACAAGGGACATTAAAACCATTTGAGGAATTGAAGGAAGAGTATGGTTTGAGTGTGAATGACTGGTTAGCATATACACAATTACGACACTATGTAAATTCTTTACCGGCAGAATCATTAACTAATGTTTCCTGGGAAAAACTTAATGAAATATTGGGTCTTGAGGCACAGTCACGAGTGCCCCTGAGCTATTTTCATCGTGGTTTGAGGGACTCTTTGCAACAAATTGACTGTCACCGGGTGGCACAAGCCTGGAATGAGGAATTGCAGAGTAATCTATATCCTGAGCAGATTGACAAATGCCTTAAATCTATCACTACAGTCACAGACAATGCTACCTGGTGGGAGCTACAATATAAATTTCTGCTTCGGCTACACGTCTCCCCGCACAGAGCATATAAAGCCACGCTTCGAAAATTGGACAATTGCCCAAAATGTAATGATATTACGGCTCACTTGGGGCACATGTATTGGACATGTGCGCCGGTTAAAGCCTTTTGGACTGAACTGAGTAAACATGTCTCCCAAATTTGGAACCATACATGGAAACCGACTCCTAAACTACTGTTTGATCTTTTTGAAATACAGCGGCCTGTGCCGGCAGGATTCACAGCATTCTTGAAAAGGACAGTATTAATGGCAAAGCGTGTCATATTGCAACTATGGTTGGTAACAGATCAGCCGAGTATAGCACACTGGAGGTCCGCAATGATTCAAGCTTGTGCCATAGAAAAGAAAGTTATAAGAGACTTAACCTCCAAGAGAGGTGATCAGTTTTGTCACATTTGGTCTCCATTTTGGGACACTCTCACTCCAGTGGCAAGAAGCAAAATCTTGAACTCTTGAAGTGATTTGGGGATGGGGGGGGATAGGGATAGAGGGTAGGAGGGATGGGGGGGGGGGGGAAGAGCTGTGTTCAAAAATGTAAACAATTCAGGCAGACAAATATTATGTTGTATTGTATTTTACATTGTGTGCATTTGTTGAATTGTCTGAATAAAAGGATGATTTAAAAAAAAAAAAAAAAAAAAGGAGACTATGACAAAATGAGAACGGTGAAAAACAGAGAGTAGGGTTAAATGGTCAATATTCTTAATGAAGAAGGGTAGTTAGTGGGGTTCCCTAGGGCTCTGTGCTGGGACCGCTGCTTTTTAACATATTTATCAATGACCTAGAGATGGGAGTAACTAGTGAGGTAATTAAATTTGCTGATGACACGGGGAGGAAGTGACGTCACCGTCCATGATGGCAGCCTAGCTCTATGGCTCCCGCTCCCTGCATCCGTTAAAAGCAATAACCTACGGTCAGCGGCACCTCTGGAGGAGTTAAAAGCAAAGAATTAACTCACGGAACAACAACCATCATGAACAAAGCGGTTTCCGCACGGAGCGGCAGGCGGGTGGAGGGACGAGTAAAACACCAAAGCGTCACGAGTCTCGGGCGCGGGCCTCACCGTCAGATTCGGACTCCGCGATTTCATTGGCAGAGTCCCGGCAGCCCCCTGCAAAAAAAGGCATCTTCAGCAAGCTCCGCCAGCTTTTAACTAGAATCCAGGACGATATCAAAGCGTCTAAGGAGGAGATCCTGGACCGCATGGAGGTAATGAGCACGGACCTCCAGGAGCTGGGGGGCAGGGTGGAGGAAGCAGAAATGAAGATCAAGGAGCACGCTGAATCCCTGCAGCAGCATGAGTCACAAATCCAAGCGCTGGAGTTGAAAAATGTAGAACTAGCGTACAAACTGGATGATATCGAAAACAGAGACAGAAGGAACAACCGAGGGATTCCCGAAGGTGGGGAGACAGAGGACATCCCGCAGATAGTGAAAACCTTGTGTACAACCCTGCTGGGAGCTGAGGCGGAAGCGGTGGCGACTGAACTGGACAAAGCGCATAGAGCTCTTGGCCAGCGGCAGGAGTGCAGGCCGAAGGATATAATCACCCGGATCAATAAATATGAGGTCAAAGAGCAGATACTCAACTGGGCCTGGAAGGCACAGGACTTAGAGTATGGTGGAGCTAAAATCTCTGTGTATCAGGATCTTTCGCAATATACTCTACAACAGCGACGCCAGATGAAACCGGCATTGGAAGTTCTGATTAAAGACCGCACGCCATACAGATGGGGCTTCCCGTTCTCCTTAAACTTTGAGCTGAAGGGAACCAAGTATAGAGTCCAGTCACTATCGGAGGCTTGGAAGATCCTGCATGTGGCAGGGCTGGTAGCTACGAGAACACCCCCGGGGACATTAGCACCAGCGACAAAAGAGAAGCTACAAAACGGCAGCGGGTCCCTGAATCAGCTAAGCGCAGTAACCCAAAAAGAAGAGTCGTGGTAGCTGAGACCTGAATAAGTTTGGAGAAGACTAGAGAACATTGTTCATGCAGGATGCACTGCCCTGAGGATGATCAGGGGGTTATTGGACAAAGTGTGGTAAAAGTGGGCCTGAAAGGAAGGGCTCCACAACCGGTATTATGAGTTAAGAACTTTGCTTGTTACTTTAGCCATGTAGTCTATATACGGGGGGAGTTTGTAAAGTGGGTTAGTGGGAAGAAGGGAAGGTGGGGATGGGAGAGCTGAATAGTATGTGTACAGTAAGTGGTGGGGGGGGGGGAACCCAGGGGGATGAGCAGATGATTGATGAGTGAGCGGTGGATGCGTGAGTTAGGATATGGGGTGGGATGTTGAAGACATGGGGGGGGTGCAGGGGGGTGGGGTTGGGTTGTCAGGGTTAAGGTGGGTTACTTCCTCTTTTCCTATTTAAGGGATAAGTGTCCTCTGGTTGGTGTTCGTGTTGGGGGACCAGGGGGGGATAGGGGGGGAGGGAGGGGTATCAGTAGGGTGTTGGATGGGGGGTGGGACTACTGTGTAAAGATGGAGGCTCCTACCAATTAACTGAATTGGTTCCCTGTGCAAGTTATAGGCATCACTTGTTTGCATACCCAGGCATGAGTGCTGACCTAAAAATTATATCTTATAATGTTAAAGGCTTGAACATACCTCAGAAAAGGCAGAAGTTTTTCAAGGAGTTATTGCAGTTAAAACCACATATAATTCTTTTGCAGGAGACACACCTTCGCCAGGTACACGAAAAACTCCTCTCCCACCCTAGCTACCCAAAAGCCTTCTTTACCTCATCCACTGAGGGCTACAAAAAACATGGAGTGGCGGTGTTGTTTCACTCATCGGTAGCAGCTCAAATAGTGAGGATCAAGCGAGACCCAGGTGGGCATTTCTTGTTTTTGCATATAGTTGTGGATCAGCTGGACCTAACTTTGGCGTCAATATGCGCTCCAAATGATCACCAGGGAATTTTTTTTGCCAAGGTGAAGAACATTTGTTCAGGGATCCTTGATCTTGGGGGGTGACTTCAATGCAGTAATGAATCCGGCCCTAGATAGATCAGGAGTTACCCAACAGATGGAGAACTAGGAATCACTAGCTCTGGGTTCATTAGCTTATTCCCTGGGTGCGTTGGATGTGTGGAGGTTGAATCACGCGAGGGAGCAAGACTACACATATTATTCGCCAGTGCATGCTTCTTACTCTCAAATTGATTACATTTTTCTTGATGTAGCCTTGGTTGAGGGGGGCCCGAGGGCAGGAATTGGAAGTATGACAATATCAGATCATGCCCCGGTATGGACGTTAAACATGAATGTACTGCAAGAGGCAGAGGTGGTGAAGGGCTGTAGGAAAATGTTGAAGGAGTATTTGGAGTTTAATATCAAGTCCGGGCCACCTCTTAATGTAGTCTGGGACACGATGAAGGCAGTGTCGAGGGGCTTCTTTTTGCAAATAGCTAGTAAACGTGCGAAGGTCCGGAAGGCGCAACTGACAAGTTGCTTGGAGAAAATTAGACATCTGGAAATGCAACATAAGGCTAGTGGCTCTCCAAAAGTCTTGGAGGAATTGTGCGGATTGAGACTGCAGCTAAACTCCATTTATTCAGAACACTTAAGCTTGTTGTAGTCAAGAAATAAAGTCAGCTCTTATGAGGTCACTAATAAGGCAGGACGTCTCCTTGCTATGCGGTTAAGTAGGCAAAAGCTGGACCACACAGTTACCCCTGTCCAGAATGGGAGGGGTGATATGTTACTTACCTCAGAGAGTATACGTAGGCGTTTTGGGGAATTCTTCCAAGCTCTGTATACGCAAGAGATTAGTCCATCCTCGGAGTCTATAACTGACTATTTGGCAGAGAGCGAACTCTCCTCCCTCACTTTTCAGCAGCGGGCCACCTTGGATAAACCGGTGACTCCAGTTGAGATTCAGAAGGCTATCCAAAACTTGCCTTCCTGTAAATCTCTGAGGCTGGATAGATTCCCCAATGAATTTTACAAGAAATTTGCTCCGGAGTTGGCTCCTCTCCTGGCAGATCTGTTTAACCAGATTGGCAGGGGAGTATCCTTGCCCCCGTCTATGCTGGAGGCGTGGATAGCTGTACAGCCTAAGCCAGACAAAGATCACACGGAGTGCGGCTCCTATCGTCCTATCTCAGTTTTAAATGCTGATGTAAAAATACTAGCTAAAGTGCTGGCTAACAGCCTGGCACCCTTACTACCGGCAATAATTCACCCCGACCAAGTAGAATTTGTCTCGTACAGAAAGGCAATGAATAACATACGGCGTGTAGTAGATTTAATGTATTTGGCACAGAGAGATCGGAGGCCTTTGTGCCTTCTCGGCCTGGATGATGAGAAGGCCTTTGACAGGGTCCACTGGCCATATATGTATAAGGTGATGGAAGCTTTTGGGATAGGACCACGATTTTGCGGCTGGATTCAAGCCTTTTATGATTCCCCTAAAGCATGCATGAGAGTAAATGGCGGCAACTCTGAAATGTTTACGCTACACAGAGGTACTCGACAGGGTTGCCCACTGTCCCCACTACTGTTTGCTATGGTTATGGAACCTTTTGCCTCAAGGGTACAATCGAGCCTGGATATCTCTGGAGTTACAGTAGCAGGGAGAGAGCATAAAATGGCTCAGTTCGCAGGTGATGTGTTGCTATTTGTTACGTGCCCTCTGGTTACTTTCCCCAGTCTTCTGCGAGCTATCAATGAATATTCGGTAGTATCAGGCTTTAAAGTGAATATGACGAAATCTGAGGCTTTGAATGTAACCCTTCCTGAGGAGTTGGTGGAGTCCTTAAAATCCTCTTTCGCTTTTCGGTGGGCCACCAAGGGAATTCGCTACTTGGGAGTGAATTTAACGGCTAAACTATCTGACCTTTTTACAGCAAACTACAAAGGAATGGCTAGAGTTATCTCTGCTGACTTGGAAAGGTGGGGGGACCTGGAGTTCAACTGGTTTGGCAGAATAGCCACAGTAAAGATGAATGTGTTGCCGTGCCTGCTGTATTTATTTCAAGTCCTTCCGATAATGTTGCCCAGAAAGTTCCTTGCGAACTTGCAAGATCGTATTGTCCGCTTCATTTAGGCGGGAAAACGCCCACGATTATAGCATTCCTTTCTTTATCAAGACAGGAGGTGGGGAGGGCTGGGGGTTCCCAACCTGGCCTGGTATAATCGAGCAGCTCAAGCGCGTGCAGCAATTGAATGGTTCCAGAACTACCCTGAGAGACAGTGGGTGCACTTCGAGCAACACTCTGTAGGCCCAAGACCTCTCGGGACACTTGTGTGGCTTCCAAGCTCACTTAGATCACTTGGGGAGGGATTGTGTCCTTCCATACACGTAACTCTTTCCTATTGGGACAGTCTTTTTCCACAGAAAAGGTATGTGTTATCATGTTTGTCACCTTTAGCTTATAACCCCTTGTTCTGCCCTGGGACTGAAAGAGGAGTATTCATCAGATGGTACGGTGAGGGTTTGAGAACATGGGGACAACTGTTTGAGGGCGAATCACTGCTGTCATTTCATGAGGCCTTGGCCAGGTTCCCAGTGGTGGAGAGGGACGAATCTGCCTATCTTCAATTGTCCCACTTAGTACAAGGGCAGTTCGAGAGGTGGTATCCCGGGAGAAGGGGTTTGCAACGACCAGTGGTTTAATTTCTCGTTTATACAATTGTATCAAACTGCAAACTCCACGTTACACTCTTTATTTTATTTATTTTGTTACATTTGTACCCTGCGCTTTCCCACTCATGGCAGGCTCAATGCGGTTTACATGGGGCAATGGAGGGTTAAGTGACTTGCCCAGAATCACAAGGAGCTGCCTGTGCCTGAAGTGGGAATTGAACTCAGTTCCTCGGTTCCCCAGGACCAAAGTCCACCACCCTAACCACTAGGCCACTCCTCCACTCCACTTCTGCGCCTCTGCTCTTCCTCTCTCAGATCATCACCTGATCACCTTCACACTTCATCACCCTCCCCCTCAGTCCCACCCAACACTAACCACTACTTCCAGACTGTCGACCCTCCCACATTATCCTCTCAAATCTCTAATCTCCTCCCCTCCATCATGTCCTCCGAGTCTGTTGAAAAGGCTGTCTCTACTTACAATGCCACTCTCTCCTCTGCTCTGGACGCCCTTGCACCATCCATCTCCCGTCCCACAAGACGTACTAATCCCCAGCCCTGGCTGACCTCTTGCATCCGTTACCTTCGCTCCTGCGCCCGATCTGCTGAACGCCTCTGGAGGAAATCTTGCACCCATAGCGACTTCATTCATTACAAATTCATGCTATCCTCCTTCCAGTCCTCCCTATTCCTTGCCAAACAGGACTATTACACCCAATTGACTAATTCTCTCGGCTCCAACCTTCATCGTCTCTTTGCCACCCTTAACTCGCTCCTTAAAGTGCCCTCCGCTCCCATCCCCCCCTCACTCTCTCCTCAATCACTGGCTGACTACTTCCGCTACAAGGTGCAAAAGATCAACCTCGAATTCACTACCAAGCCACCTCCTCCTCCTCACCCTTTAACCCACTCCCTCAACCAACCAACCCAGGCCTCCTTCTCCTCTTTTCCTGATATCACCGAGGAGGAAACCGCCCACCTTCTCTCCTCCTCGAAATGCACCACCTGTTCCTCCGATCCCATCCCCAACTTACTAAACACCATCTCTCCTACTGTCACCCCCCCATCTGTCACATCCTCAACCTCTCTCTCTCCACTGCAACTGTCCCCGACTCCTTCAAGCATGCTGTAGTCACACCACTCCTCAAAAAATCTTCACTAGACCTACCTGCCCTTCCAACTACCGCCCCATCTCCCTCCTACCCTTCCTCTCCAAAATACTTGAACGCGCCGTTCACAGCCGCTGCCTTGATTTTCTCTCCTCTCATGCCATCCTCGATCCGCTTCAATCCGGTTTTCGGCCTCTACACTCGACAGAAACGGCACTCACTAAAGTCTGTAATGACCTGTTCCTTACCAAATCCAAAACTACTCCATCCTCATCCTCCTCGACCTATACGCCGCTTTTGACACTGTCAATCATAAATTGCTTCTTGCTACACTATCCTCATTTGGGTTCCAGGGCTCTGTCCTCTCCTGGTACTCCTCTTATCTCTCCCACCGTACCTTCAAAGTACACTCCCCTTAAATCTTCCTCCACCCCCATCCCACTCTCTGTTGGCGTTCCTCAAGGATCAGTCCTTGGACCCCTTCTTTTTTCAATGTACACCTCTTCCCTGGGCTCACTGATCTCATCTCATGATTTCCAATATCATCTTTATGCTGACGACACCCAGCTTTATCTCTCCACACCAAACATCACTGCGGAAACCCAGGCCAAAGTATCGGCCTGCCTATCCGACACTGCTGCCTGGATGTCCAACTGCCACTTGAAAATGACCATGGCCAAGAAGACCGAGCTTATAGTCTTCCCACCCAAACCCACTTCTCCCTCCCACTTAACCATCTATCCCCCCTTCAATCTGTTCAGAACTCTGCTGCGCGTCTTATCTTCCGCCAAGACCGTTATGCTCATATCACCCCTTTCCTCAAGTCACTTCACTGGCTTCCGATCAGGTAGCGCATACAGTTCAAACTTCTCCTATTAACCTACAAATGCACTCCGATCTCAGGACAAATCCCTCCTCTCAGTACCCTTCTCCACCAACGCCAACTCCAGGCTCCGCCCTTTCTGCCTCGCCTCATCCTATGCCTGGAATAAACTCCCTGAGCCCATACACCAAGCCCATTCCCTATCCATCTTCAAATCCTTGCTCAAAGCTCACCTCTTCAATGTCGCTTTCGGCAGCTAAACATTGTACCTCTACCCAAGGAACCTAGACTGCCCCAATTTTGATTGACCGTACTTTTTTGTCCTTTAGATTGTAAGCTCCTTTGAGCAGGGTCTGTCCTTCTTTGTTATTTGTACAGCGCTGCGTAACCCTAGTAGCGCTCTAGAAATGTTAAATAGTAGTAATAGTAGTAATATAAAATCAAGCACATATGTACATACTTACAAACACAATATCATTAACAATGCTAAAAAAACAATATTAATAAGTGTAGAAATATGGTACAGCCAGAAGCCCCCACTGGAAGGGTGGAAGGCTAAACCTTAGGCTCAAGCTATTAGAAACGTTGGCTAAGTCTGAAATCTAATGGCTAGTATGGCTGGAACCTTGTTGGAAAAGCAAGGCCTAGCTTGTAGCCCAGATTGAGGCCTAAATAATATGAATTGGAAAAGTTTGGTCAAGGAATTTGAAATCAAAATGGAACCTGTCGGATACAAAATGGATTCCTTTATTTCTGTATCTGAATTAGAAAAAAACTTGTTTTTCTGAAATATCACCAGGTGCAAGAAAAAAAGGGGAAGTAGCTGTCCAAGAGGGGAGGGAGGCTTTCCTGTGAGGCAGTTGTGGTTAAGCAAGTTTGAGATAAACAACTTTAACCTTGAAGTCAATGTAAACCCATTGGTTTGAATGCAGCCAGAATAGTATAAAAAGAGCAGCAAATTTGGGTGGAGTTGGAGAAGTCCCAGATGCCATCCAGAGGTGCTATCAGTCAGAAGTCCTATTGATGTTCCTGATTGCCTTGTATTGCCTTGGTAAGAAATAAAATATATCTTTGCAATCTATCTTTCCTATCTCTTTCTTATACAATATTTAAAGTGGTAATTAATCTCTGGGGTAGAAATGGGTATAGGCGGGTGCTTATATTTCCCCCCATTTACACAGAGTCAGATGGTCAGGAGCAGCCTTCTAGAAAGTCTCTCTGGTATGTGGGCAGCTACCCAGCGTACCAGAGGGGCTCTATGGGGTAGTTTTCTCCCCGTAAAATTCATAAGTAAAATATATTAATAAATGCCAACCGAAAGCTAATGAAAGAAAGGAAATGTGGTCCTAAAACAAACAATCCTGAACTTCCAAAATGTGCCAATGTTACCTGATGATTCTAATTCTATTGGATATGTGCAACTGTCTTATTGTGCAAAATACGGGGCCTTTTTACAAAGGCGCGGTAGGCTCTACGCAGATGCGTGGAGGAGTGGCCTAGTGGTTAGGGTGGTGGACTCTGGTCCTAGGGAACTGAGTTTGATTCCCACTTCAGGCACAGTTCCCTGTGACTCAGGGAAAGTCACTTAACCCTCCATTGCCCCAGGTACAAATAAGTACCTGTATATATAAGCCGCATTGAGCCTGCCATGAGTGGGAAAGCGCGGGGTATAAATATAACTAAAATAAAAAAATAAATAAAATGCAGCTTGCGTCAAAAAGAGATTATCACCCGGCTAGCAAGCCTCCTGGTGGTAATTTCAGATTTGGCACACACCCATAACGCCATGACAAATTATAACCAGCAGAAGAAGGGAGGTGCTGATGTCCCTCTACAAGTCGTTTGTGAGGTCCCACTTGGAGCATTTTGTTCAGTTTTGGAGGCCGTATCTTGCTAGAGACATAAAAAGACTGGAAGCGGTGCAAAGAAAAGCTACAAAAATGGTATGACATTTCCATACAAGGAAACTTGCTGACCTGAACATGTATACCTTGAAGGAAAGGAGAAACAATGGTCACATGATACAGACGTTCAAATATTTGAAAGGTATTAATCTGCATAAACCTTTTCTGGAGATGGGAAGGTGGTAGGACAAGAACTGAGGTTGTAGGGGGCAGATTCAGGAGTTATGTCAAGAAGTATTTTTTCACAGAGAGGGTGGTGGATACATGGAATGCCTTTCCGCGGGAGGTGGTGGAAATGAAAACGGTAACGGAATTCAAACATGTGTGGGATAAACACAAAGAAATCTTGTTTAGAAGGAATGGATCCATTGAATCTTAGCGGAGATTGGGTGGCAACGCCAGTAATTCTCTCCTCTCCTCCGCTCTCTTTTACTCTTTCTCTTACTCTCAGCCGGTGACATCAATCCCAATCCTGGCCCTCCTCACCAACTATTATCCCAACTCTACAGATCTCACCGCGACCTCTCTAACCTCATCTCTATTCCTCTACTCCCCTCCTCTTCTCTGCCCTTCTCTTGCGCCCTATGGAATGCCCGCTCTATCTGTAACAAACTCCCCTATATCCAGGACCTCTTTATCTCGCGTCACCTCCATCTGCTCGCCATAACAGAAACCTGGCTCTGCCCTGATGACTCTGCTTCAGTCACAGCCCTCTGCCATGGTGGTTATCTTTTTTCACATACTCCTCGCCCTACCGGTCGCGGGGGCGGTGTTGGACTACTTCTCTCTCCCTCCTCCAGATTTCAACCCCTTCTTCCACCTCAATCTCACTGTTTTTCCTCCTTTGAAGTCCACTCTATCCGCCTTTTCTCTCCTCTGCCTCTTCGAATAGCGGTCATTTATCATCCCCCTGATAAGTCCCTTTCATCCTTTCTCAGTGACTTTGATGCCTGGCTTGCCTTCTTCCATGATCCTTCCTCCCCCTCTCTCATCCTTGGTGACTTTAATATTCCTGCTAATGATCCTTCCAACTCTTATATTTCCAAGTTACTCGCTTAACATCCTCCTTTAATCTCCAACTATGCTCCACCTCCCCCACTCATCAAAATGGTCACTGTCTTGATCTCATCTTCTCCTCCAACTGTTCACCCTCTAGTTTCCTTGCCTCTGATCTTCCCCTCTCTGATCACCATCTTATAACTTTCACACTTAAATCTCCTCCCTCCCAGTCCCGTCCTATTATATCTAATTTATCTAGGAATCTTCACGATATTGACCCTTCATCTCTATCCTCCCATGTTTCAAACCTCCTCTCTACTGTGGCACCATCCACGTCTGTCAACGAGGCTGTTTCTTCTTACAACAATACTCTATCCTCTGCCTTAGACACTCTTGCACCTTTGATAACCCGCCCTATAAGGCGCAAAAAACCCCAACCTTGGCTGACTTCTAATATCCGCTACCTACGTTCCTGTACCCGCTCCGCCGAACGCCTCTGGCGGAAATCTCGGGCCCTTGCTAATTTCCTACACTTTAAGTTCATGCTGACCTCCTTCCAATCTGCTCTTTTACGCGCCAAACAGGATTATTATATCCAACTGACCTACTCTCGGCTCTAACCCTCGACTTCTCTTCACCACACTGAACTCTCTCCTCAAGGTGCCCCCTCCCCCAACTCCCCCTTCATTATCTCCTCAGACCCTTGCTGAATTCTTTCACGACAAGGTTCAAAAGATAAACCTTGAATTCTCTACCTTGCCACCTCTCCCTCCACTAGTCCGTTCCCCTCTCTCTCCTTCCCCTCATTCTTTTTCCTCCTTTCCTGAAGTTACTATAGAGGAAACTACACTTCTCCTTTCTTCCTCAAAATGTACCACCTGTTCCTCTGATCCCATTCCCACCCACCTTCTTAATGCCATCTCACCTGCTCTTATTCCTTTTATCTGTCACATTCTCAACCTCTCACTTTCCACTGCAACTGTCCCTACTGCCTTTAAACATGCTGTGGTCACACCTCTCCTTAAGAAGCCTTCACTCGACCCTACTTGTCCCTCTAATTACCGACCCATCTCCCTCCTTCCTTTTCTCTCCAAATTACTTGAGCGTGCTGTTCACCGCCGCTGCCTTGATTTTCTCTCCTCACATGCTATTCTTGACCCACTACAATCTGGTTTTCGCCCTCTCCACTCAACCGAAACTGCTCTTACTAAAGTCTCCAATGACCTATTACTGGCTAAATCCAGAGGTCTCTATTCCATCCTCATTCTTCTTGATCTTTCCGCTGCTTTTGACACTGTCGATCACAGCATACTCCTCGATATCCTGTCCTCACTTGGATTCCAGGGCTCTGTCCTTTCCTGGTTCTCTTCCTACCTCTCCCTCCGCACCTTTAGTAACATAGTAGATGACGGCAGAAAAAGACCTGCACGGTCCATCCAGTCTGTTCACTCTGGTGGATCCTCTTCTACTTCTATCCCTCTGCCTGTCGGCGTACCTCAGGGTTCTGTTCTTGGTCCCCTCCTCTTTTCTATCTACACTTCTTCCCTTGGTTCATTAATCTCATCCCATGGCTTTTCCTACCATCTCTATGCTGATGACTCCCAAATCTACCTTTCTACCCCTGATATCTCACCTTGCATCCAAACCAAAGTTTCAGCGTGCTTGTCTGACATTGCTATCTGGATGTCTCAAAGCCACCTGAAATTAAACATGACCAAAACCGAACTTATTTTTCCCCCCAAACCCACCTCCCCACTCCCCCCGTTTTCTATTTCTGTTGATGGCTCTCTCATTCTCCCTGTCTCCTCAGCTCGAAACCTTGGGGTCATCTTTGACTCTTCTCTCTCCTTCTCTGCTCATATCCAGCAGATTGCCAAGACCTGTCGTTTCTTTCTTTACAACATCCGTAAAATCCGCCCCTTTCTTTCCGAGCCCTCTACCAAAACCCTCATCCACACCCTTGTCACCTCTCGTTTACACTACTGCAATCTGCTTCTTGCTGGCCTCCCACTTAGTCACCTCTCTCCTCTCCAATCGGTTCAAAACTCTGCTGCCCGTCTCGTCTTCCGCAAGGGTTGCTTTACTCATACTACCCCTCTCCTCAAGTCGCTTCACTGGCTCCCTTACCGTTTTCGCATCCTGCTCAAACTTCTTCTACTAACCTATAAATGTACTCACTCTGCTGCTCCCCAGTATCTCTCCACACTCGTCCTTCCCTACACTCCTTCCCGTGCACTCCGCTGCATGGATAAATTCTTCTTATCTGTTCCCTTCTCCACTACTGCCAACTCCAGACTTCGCGCCTTCTGTCTCGCTGCACCCTACGCCTGGAATAAACTTCCTGAGCCCCTACGTCTTGCCCCTTCCTTGGCCACCTTTAAATCTAGACTGAAAGCCCACCTCTTTAACATTGCTTTTGACTCGTAACCATTTGTAACCACCTGCCTCCACCTACCCTCCTCCTTCCTGTACACAATAATTGATTTGATTACTTTATTTTTTGTCAATTAGATTGTAAGCTCTTTGAGCAGGGACTGTCTTTCTTCTATGTTTGTGCAGCGCTGCGTATGCCTTGTAGCGCTATAGAAATGCTAAATAATAGTAGTAGTAGTAATTGGAAAGCAAAACCAGTGCTAGGTTAGACTTCTATGGTCTGTGCCCTAAAAATGGCAAGGAGAAATCAAACTCGGCTACATATATAAATTTACTATGTTATTTTTTTTATTTCCTGATGTTGGTGGGGGTGCAATTATGAAGGTCTAGATCATGCAGTTCCGATGCTGATAATATTTTGTATAAAGAATAACCATATCTACAGACGGTAAAGTGTGGACACATTTTTTCTTCTATGGTGCTGTCTCAACAATATGGATCACTTCTAATTGCGGAATATTTGTATATAAACTGTTTGGAATCGAGGATGAGCCTAATGATTAGTGCAGCAGGTTGCGGTTCCCCAGGATCTTAACCCAATGCTGTTAGGCAGCAGTGGGTTAAGATCCTAGGAAACCAGGTTCAATTCCCTTTGCAGCTCTGTGTGACCCTGGAGTCACTTAGCACTCCATTGCCCCAGGAACAATATACTTAGATCGTGAGCCCATCAAGGACAGTGAAAGTACCTGTATAGCTATATGTAAACCACCTCGATTCGTGCTTCAAAAGAGGTGGTATTTCAAATTGATAAACAACTTATATCCAAACAGACAATGGTTCAAAGACTGAACCATTGCCTTAAACAATAGGTCTTCCTGGTGGTTCAGTAGAAGACTTGTGAATCTTTGGTAACACGTAAATTGTAGGGATCACAGGATTTTTCACTATCAAACATCTCTTTCTTTCTTGGTTAGGAAGCCTCTATGATCTGCTAATTCTAAGACTTCTTCTATATCTTTTTGTATATCAGAAGATGGATCAGACTCAAGGAGCATATAGTATTGTCTATCACACAGCTGCCCATAAACTTCTGTGATATAATCATCCCTATCTTGTATCACTATTCCTCCACCTTTGTCTGCAGGCTTAATCACAGGTTCACACCGTATACAAAAACACACAACCTACAGCATAAGAGGCCAAATAGACTCGGAAACATTCTGGCAACAGATATACAATAACGGTTGGACAGCAGAAATGGACCCAATATACTACCTCTCAGAATGGGATAAAAGATGTAGAAGCATACTGGACAAAATAGCACCCATACGAACAAGAACCTCACAATCCAGGAATCTCGAACGCGCATGGAAAAAAATAAAAGATGAACACACACTCAACGCATGAAAACAAATACAAAGAAAATACAAACACGCAATAAGACAGACCAAAAAGTCTTACTATAAAACTAAAATAGGGATGGATTACAAAGACACGAAGAAATTATACCAACTCATGAACAATCTATTAGACATTACCTTGGTCACCACAACCAATACAGACATCCCATCTGCAGACAATCTTGCTAAATACTTCAACGAAAAAATTGCAAACCTACGTAAAACACTACCTCAGGACAACACTGATATCGAAAACTTCATCAATGGTTTGGACCCAACCCCTGTTGAATGCCCAGCGGACTGAACCTGGTCAAACTTCGCTCTCCTCACTGCTGAAACAGTTACCCAGGCGATTAATAGGTTCTCCAACACTCATTGCAAACTGGATACCTGCCCCAGCTACCTAACAAAATCCGTCCCCCACCGCTTCATAGCAGACCTTACATCCAACTTAAACTACATGCTTCAACAAGGTCTCTTCCCTAAGGAAAATGGCAACATCCTACTCACCCCAATACCAAAAGATACCAAGAAAAAAACAAACGAAATCATTAACTACCGCCCAGTAGCAGCTATCCCACTGGTAGTCAAACTGATGGAAACATGGTAACCAAACAACTTATTGATTGCATAAACAAATTCACAATACTACATGAATCACAATCAGGATTTCGCCCCCTCCATAGCACTGAAACAGTACTAATTACTCTCCTAGCCAAATTCAAGCAGGAAATAGCAACAGGTAAAAGCATACTTCTCCTCCAATTCAACATGTCTACTGTGTTAGACAAGGTAAACCATAAAATACTATTAAGACTCCTAGATTACTTTCTAGCAGAAATCACCAACGAAATCAAGATCAGCTTGAACATCATGGACTCATGGGCAAATGCATTTCAACTAAAACTCAACACAGATAAAACACATTGTCTCATCATCTCATCCCAATACAATATGAACAAACTCACAAACATAAACACCCCAGGTTACACCCTTCCTATCTCAGACAGCATGAAAATTCTCGGTGTTACAATCGACCGTAACACCACTCACTAGAGAACCAAGCAAAATCTACAACAAAGAAAATGTTCCACTCAATGTGGAAACTCAAACCCGTGAAACCATTCTTCCCCGAGGGAAACATTTCGCAACTTGATACAATCAATGGTACTAAGCCATGCAGACTACTGCAATGGAATCTATGCAGGATGCAAAGAACAAATAATTAAAAAAACTTCAGACCGCTCAAAACAAGACAGCCAGGCTTATATTTGGAAAAATGTGATTTGAAAGTGCCAAACCCCTCCGAGAAAAACTGCACTGGCTCCCAATCAAAGAATGTATTGCTTTCAAAATCTGCACACTGGTTCATAAAATTATCTACGGCGAAGCCCCGGGATACATGACAAACCTCATAGACCTACCAACCAGAAACACAACAGGATCAACACGTACATACCTAAATCTCCATTACCCAAGCTGCAAAGGACTCAAATACAAATCAACTTATGCATCCAGCTTTTCCTACATAAGCACACAACTATGGAACGCATTACCAAAAGCCTTGAAAACAATGTATGGCCACCTAAACTTCTGGAAATCACTAAAAACTAACCTGTTAAAAAAGCATACCCTACGGACCCAACTTAAATGCCTGAACCCTGCAACACAACGAAACCAAAGCTCGTAATGGACATAAAATAACTCTTCCTCTCTACAATTCCCTAATGTGTCTGTTACACATGAACCTTATTCTACCACAACATCACTTTCTATTTGTTCATACCGGAATTGGCGAACGCCTTTACGGTACTATGTAAGCCACATTGAGCCTGCAAATAGGTGGGAAAATGTGGGATGCAAATGTAACAAATAAATAAATAAATATTGAGTGATTGCTGGAGAGTGAACGTACGGCCTTTTCTTCAATCCTAAATAAATTGTAAAAGCGCTGTTTGTCTTTTCAAGATGTTCCACTTCACGAAGAACACACTGGTTGAAGGTATTGATAACTGGATTGATTTCTCCACGACCAATCCATGTGGAAGGTTTCTTAACGACAGAAAGATCCATGTTTGACAGTGAATTAGTGGAGAAAGCTTGTATGATCTGCAATTTTCTTGTAAATCTAAACAAGTCAACTTGTGTCTAAAATGCATTATCGTGAGTAGCAGGTACAAAGGGTAAACCTTTCTTTAAAACTTGTGTTTCTGTTTCTGTCAGTGAAATACTGAAAACTATTTCCAACTGTAGTTCCTGTGGAATTGTTGTGTGTGATACTGAAAGGGCCTGTCCTGAGGTGATCTGTGGTAACCTCTTCCCCTCCCGCTGTCCCTCTGTGGACCTTGATTTTTGAATAGGGGGGGCATTCTTGTTTCGGTCATGTACCCCATGTACCATATTTGGTCTAAAAAGGGGGGATGGCTCAATGAGTTCTAGGTACTGGACGAGTGAGTGGTGAGGTATAAGATTCACCTCATTCACTTCTGATCCTTTTCCTCCCTCTATCGGGCGATGTCTAAGTACGTGGTGGTAATCTTGTGCCCTAGGTGGTTGCACTGTACTAGAAGAAGGACCCTACAGATCTCTTTTGTTTTGTGCTACGTGTTTATTTTGGGATTTTTGTTTGGTTTATGTCTTTGCTAAGTGATATGGATAACTAGAGCCCTTTCTGTAATCTAGCTCATTTCTTTTAAACTTATTGTATTTCACACCATAAATATCATGTCTGAAACAATCAATATGTCTATTTACATCTAACTTCACAGCCTCATAGTGTTTACTGTTATCTTTAAGAAAATGTAACTTCACGTCAATCTTAAGTATCAAGTCTTCACTTTTTGTCTAGCAGTTTCTGCTAAAAGTACCATTAGGTATAAAGAACACTTATTTAAAATAGAACTCCATTGGTTTAAAAATGATTGACAAATCTAAATACATAGTTGGTGCCTTATTAATTCCAAGTCCTTTTGGTATCATCTTTGCTCTACAATAATTGATAAGAGCTATAATGTTGGTCACATCTGACAATGTCTTTTTTCATAGGAAAATGGTTTAAAAAAAAAGTTAAAAGGATCAGCTTCAAATCTTAGGACAGTAAATCAGGAATAGACATTATTCAAAAATAGAATCAACTAAAGAAACAAAAGGGGTGTGGAATCACTAATGCTTAAGCTATAACATGAAAACAATCCACAAATATTACTATTTCACACCTGTGTAGAAGCAGTGGCATACCAAGGGGGGGGGGGGAGTCCGCCCCGGGTGCACGCCGCTGGGGAGGTGCCTCACGCCTGTTGGCTCCGCGCTCGTTCCGTGCTCCCTCTGCCCTGGAACAGGTTACTTCCTGTAAAGATGCACCCGGAGAGGGGGGGGTCCTTTCACCGGGAGGGGGGGTGTCACGCTGCACCCGGGGGGGGGGGGGGCATCAGCGATCCACCCAGGGTGTCAGCCACTCTAGGAACGCCACTGTCTAGAAGTTTTCTGTTACTTTTCTTTTCAGTTCTTTGTTGCATCAGGTATAGTAGTTTCGGTTTTACTGTTCTCTGCAGATCAGCTTGCTGTGGATTTTTTTTGTGTGTTGTTCAGTGAACAGGAAGTGGTTTTTGAAGGGGAGTGGCATGTCATAGGTTAAGGCTTGGGTCAGAGGCATTCAGTGTGTTTGGAGCTGCAGCTGGAGGGGCGAAGGTCTGCTTGCAACGCTGCCAAAGGTAATGTCTGGGAGGGGAACCAACATGGGTGTAGTTTGATGGGGGGAAATGCCTCCCCCTCCCAAACAAGCTGCCTGTCAGGAAGATGAAGGGAAGGAGATAGATGCCATACGAAGGGGGGGGGGGGGGTGGCAGGAAGGAAAGAACAGAGCAAACAGATCATGGGGATCAGGGAGAGTTTAAGACCCTCCAGCTGCCTTGGCTTTGTGTTCAAGGGAGTGCTCTAGCCAAGTGTCTTGGCCCAGCTGTCTCATCAGCTCATAAGCTTGGGGTCATCTTCAAAATATTTACAGAAATTAGGAAAGCTGGCAAACTGGGAAACCTGGTGGCAGGCTCTGTCCCCACTGGTCTTTACCTCCTCCTCCCTGGGCCTGTGTGAGCCTTCTTGACCTCCCTGTTTCTCTCGCCATGAGGCATTCTCCATCTTGCTTCAGACAGCACTTGTCCTGCTTCACTCCTTGGAACAAACTTGTTTTTTTTTACCTTGAACTTCATAATGAGATATTGCACTCTCCAGTCACCCAGCTCTGAGCCACTTCTACCTGTTCAACTATTTTCTCACCTGTGCAATAAAGCTGCCTCTCTTCAAATTTTGTGAAAACAATCTACGACCATCATTAAAGACCTACTTATTCAGAAAAGCATTCCCCACCGACATAAATTAGATGCATCAACTCTGCAACACAGCAAAACCATAGACTGTACTGGACACTATATATTCCTTCCTACCCTCGATCCCTATGTACCTGAATAAACCAACCTACCCGACCTAACATCAAATTGTATTTGTTTCCATACCGGACTTGTCGATCTCCTTTATGGTACTATGTAAGCCACATTGAGCCTGCAAATAGGTGGGAAAATGTGGGATACAAATGTAACAAATAAATAAATAAATAATGGGTGATTTCAATTACCCAATACTGACTGGATACATATTACATCAGGGAGTGCCAGGGAGAGAAAAATTTCTAGATGTAATAAATGAATGCAACTTGGAGCTACTGGTCCCGGAACCGACAAGAGGGGGAACCATTTTGGATCTAGTCCTTAGTGGCATGCAGGGCATAGTGTGAGAGGTGGTGGTGTTAGGTCCCCTAGGAAACAGTGATCATAACAAAATCAAGTTTGAGCTATCTAGGATGAACCGACAAAGGAAACCTACTGTAGCTGCATTTAAATTTCGAAACGGCGACTATAATAAAATGAGGAAAATGGTTAAAAAAAAAAAAGTTAAAAGGATCAGCTGCAAAGCTTAGGACACTAAATCAGGAATGGACATTTTTCAAAAATAGAATCAACTAAAGAAACAAAAGGGGTGTGGAATCACTAATGCTGAAGCTATAACATGAAAGCAATCCACAAATATTACTATGAAACTCCAACAAATAAATAGTGTAAAAAGGAAGGGAAAGCCTCAAAGATGCTCAGACCCTGCTGGGTTTTAAGGAGCGGTAGCAATCTAAGCACATCACGACTTCATCATTGGCAAAATTTTCTGACAGCAAAATGTTCAGTGCTCTTCTGCTAACACCGAAGACACAAGCGCACATTGAGGACCACACTCACCTACGTGATGCAATATAACTCTTTCAAGCCGTACTGCCATGGTGGTGAGGAAGCATTGGGACCCAGTGAGAACTATACCTATTTTCAGTGATGTTTGCTGACGTTTTCTTTTTGCCATACAAAGAATCTAAAAGAACATGTAAGCCCCGTCGTATTACCGACTCTACAATCTGAATCTGCTATTGGCACCAGACCTGTCGGTCACTTCAAGTGCAATGCCTGTTCACTATGTGATATTATGCCGGAGACTGCAATTTTGGTTAATTCACTTGATCGCAAAACTTACCATCTTAAGACCAATACCTCTTGCAAATCTGACTACATTGTCTACTGCCTGATTTGTCCGTATAACTTGTTATATGTCGGACAAACGTCACGTGCATTGTTTACTACTACTACTTATCATTTCTATAGCGCTACTAGACGTACGCAGCGCTGTACACTTGAACATGAAGACACAGTCCCTGTTTACACATTTGACAGAACACAAGAGTGCTATACACACCAACAAGCCCGGTCTCCCTCTAGTCATGCATTGTTTTTAACAGGGCCATTCATTTCAACAGTTACGTTGGGTAGTTTTATAACACCCTTTTTCTAGAGGGGGTGATTGTCAGCACACTTTACTTCAGCTTGAGCAAAGACGGATTTTTAGACTCAACACACTTGAACCAAAGGGACTGAACACACACCTTGATTGGTGTAATTTTTTCTAACATGGATTTTCTATTCATCTTTTTTAACAAGTACCCTTTAATTCATAGCTGGTCTGTGATTGGTTGATATATTTTTTGGAGTCTGATGTCATTTCCCCTTTAAATGACGGCCATTTTTGTGCATCTTTATGCATGCACGCTCCGGATGACCTGTTGACTGGTTTTGGCGTCTGACGTCATTTCCTCTATAAATGACGGCCATTTTTGTGCATCTTTATGCATGTACGCTCCGGATGACCTGTTGACTGGTTTTGGCGTCTGACGTCATTTCCTCTATAAATGACGGCCATTTTTGTGCATCTTTATGCATGTACGCTCCGGATGACCTGTTGACTGGTTTTGGCGTCTGACGTCATTTCCTCTATAAATGACGGCCATTTTTGTGCATCTTTATGCATGCACGCTCCGGATGACCCGTTGACTATTTTTGGCGTCTGACGTCATTTCCTCTTTAAATGACGGCCATTTTTGTGCATCTTTATGCATGCACGCTCCGGATGACCTGTTGACTGGTTTTGGCGTCTGACGTCATTTCCTCTATAAATGACGGCCATTTTTGTGCATCTTTATGCATGCACGCTCCGGATGACCCGTTGAATGTGCCTACATTAAGTGTTTGCAAGTGGACCCTGTTTTTTCTTTATACTATGAAATTCTAATTTTATATATCCTTTTGTTTATTCTTCAGAAACACTTGCCATCTAGACCCCGATGCAGTTTTAACGAAATGCTGGCAATCGCTGGCCCGGGGGCAAGTCACTACTTTTGAAATCCGCCAAAAGTTGTCTCCATGCTATAAAGATAAGTTGCTCTATAAAATTTATTAAATTTGATATAACTTACAGAAAATGTTTTTGAGCACGTTTGAGCACTGGATATTTTACTGTTGGAAGGTTTTTGCCAATGATGATGTCAGGATCTGCTTAGATCGCTACCGCTCTTTAAAATCCAGTAGGGTCTGAGCGTCTTTGAGGCTTTTCCTTCCTTTTTTTCACTATTTGATGGAGTTTCATAATAATATTTGTGGACTGCTTTCATGTTATAGCTTCATTTTTCAAAAATACCATCTTGGTAGCCCAGTCCAGATGCATTCCATGCATTTGCAAAGGTGGAAAGGAGAGAAAACGACAGCCAGCATAGTTAAAAGGTGAAGTCAAAGAGGCTATTACAGCCAAAAGAATCTCATTCAAAGAATGGAAAAAGGACCAAAATTAAGAAAATAAGAAGCAACATAAGCACTGGCAAGTCAGATGCAAAGCGTTAATAAAGAAGGCTAAAAGAGAATATGAAGAGAAACTTACTGCAGAGGCTAAAACTCACAGTAACAACTTTTTCAGGTACATCGGAAGCAGAAAGCCTGCAAGGATATCCATGGGACCATTAGATCACGAAGGAGCAAAAGGGGCACTCAGGGAGGACAAGGCCATAGCGGAGAAACTGAATTCTTTGCTTTGGTCTTTATGGAAGAAGATGTGCCTGTACCGGAAATGGTTTTCAAGGGTAGGGTTAAATGGTCATTTCTCTCAATGGAGGAGGGTGAACAGTGGAGAGATCAGTTCTGGAATTAGTGCTATTTAACATATTTATAAATGATATGTAAATCAGAACGACGAGTGAGGTGATTAAATCTGCAGATGACACAAAACTATTCAAGGTTAAAACATGTGCTGACTATTTCAGAGGGCCTAACAAACATGGTGTACTGCACTGATGCTGTTCACTGGCTCCCACATCAGGAATAGCATTTAACCAACTCTGGAACTATAAGTAAAATCCTAACTTACCACAGAAAAATAAACAGGCGATTTCTGGTTTCCAGGAACAAAGCACTACAGTAAAATTCCTTGGCACAGAATATCCCCCAAATTAAAAAGTCTCTAAAACGTGAAACTGCACACTCTGACATTTTATTTTATTTAAGAGGCAGGAAAAGCAACAGAGAGGAGAGCTGCTTGGGGGGATGGGGAGGGACCTGGTACCACTATGTTTACACCCAAAAGGTTATGAGAGAAAGCCTTTGCCCCAGAAGCTCAACTGAAGCCCCAAGAAAAGGCCAGGAGCCCACCACATGAAAGGGGAAAGGTGGTGGAGGGGAAGAGAGACCTGGCACCACCAGGTTTACACCCAGAAGGCAAATTTAATAAAGCCTTTACTCCAGCTCAACTGAAACCTCAAAGGAAACAGGAGCCCACCACAGGAACCTGAGACAGAGCTGCACAGCAAGGCTCTACTGCATGCTGGAGATAGAGAGATACTGAATGGAACCTAGCGCACAGCTGCCTTATGTGGCAAAGTTCTAATTAGCTCTCTATCTCCACCTGCTAGTAGTCATAGGGTAGAATTTTCAATAAAACAGTAGTAAAACATTGTAAAGTTGGGCTTGGTAGTGTATGATAAGTTGAGCTTGATAATGTATGACTAGGATAAAAGAGGATAGACAGGATAGGATAGTATGATTTGGGAGAAAAGGGGTAAGGAGGGATAAAATTAAGTTCAAAGTTGCAGTCATTTACCGCCCCCTAATAAGTCCCTCCCTTCCTTCCTTACCGACTTCGATGCCTGGCTCTCCATCTTTCTTGAGCCCTCATACCCATCCCTCATTCTTGGTGACTTCAACATACACACTGATGACTCATCCGACTCTTACGCTTCTCAGTTCCTCACTCTAACCGCCTCCTTCAACCTCCAACTGAGCTCCACCACCCCTACTCACCAATCTGGCCACTGTCTTGACCGCGTCCTCTCCTCTACCTGCTCACCCTCCAATTTCTGCGCCTCAGCTCTTCCTCTCTCTGACCATCACCTGATCACCTTCACACTTCATCACCCTCCCCCTCAGTCCCGCCCAACACTAACCACTACTTCCAGCAATCTCCAGGCTGTCGACCCTCCCACCTTATCCTCTAGTGTCTCTAATCTCCTCCCTTCCATTATGTCCTCCGAGTCTGTCGACAAGGCTGTCTCCACTTACAATGCCACTCTCTCCTCTGCACTGGACACCCTTGCACCATCCATCTCCCGTCCCACAAGGCGTACTAATCCCTAGCCCTGGCTGACCCACTGCACCCGATACCTTCGCTCATGCGCCCGATCGGCTGAACGCCTCTGGAGGAAATCTCGCACCCATACTGATTTTATTCATTACAAATTCATGCTATCCTCCTTCCAGTCCTCCCTATTCCTCGCCAAACAGGACTATTACACCCAATTGACTAATTCCCTCAGCTCTAACCCTTGTCGTCTCTTCGCCACCCTTAACTCCCTCCTCAAAGTGCCCTCCGCTCCCACCCCCCCTAACTCTCTCCTCAATTACTAGCTGATTACTTCCGTGACAAAGTGCAGAAGATCAACCTCGAATTCACCACCAAACCATCTCCTCCTCTTCACCCTTTAACCCCCCCCCCCAACCAACCCAGGCCTCCTTCTCCTCTTTTCCTGATATCACCGAAGAGGAAACTGCCCATCTTCTCTCCTCCTCGAAATGCACCACCTGTTCCTCTGACCCCATCCCCACCAACTTACTCAACGCCATCTCTCCTACTGTCACCCACCCATCTGTCATATCCTCTCCACTGCAACTGTCCCTGACACCTTCAAGCATGCTGTAGTCACACCACTCCTCAAAAAACCATCACTTGACCCTACCTGTCCCTTCAACTACCGCCCAATCTCCCTCCTACCCAAGTTACTTGAACGCATCATTCATAGCCATTGCCTTGACTTTCTCTCCTCTCATGCCATCCTCAATCCGCTTCAATCCAGCTTTTGCCCCCTACACTCGACAGAAACGGCACTATCTAAAGTCTGCAATGACCTGTTCCTTGCCAAATCCAAAGGCCACTATTCCATCCTCATCCTCCTCGACCTATCCGCCGCTTTTGACACTGTCAATCACAATTTATTTCTTGCCACACTATCCTCATTTGGGTTCCAGGGCTCTGTCCTCTCCTGGTTCTCCTCTTATCTCTCCCACCGTACCTTCAGAGTACATTCTCATGGTTCTTCCTCCACCCCCATCCCGCTCTCTGTTGGAGTTCCTCAGGGATCTGTCCTTGGACCCCTTCTTTTTTCAATCTACACCTCTTCCCTGGGCTCCCTGATCTCATCTCATGGTTTCCAATATCATCTTTATGCTGATGACACCCAGCTTTATCTCTCCACACCGGACATCACTGCGGAAACCCAGGCCAAGGTATCGGTCGGCTTATCTGACATTGCTGCCTGGATGTCCAACCGCCACCTGAAACTGAACATGGCAAAGACCGAGCTTATTGTCTTCCCACCCAAACCCACTTCTCCTCTCCCTCCACTCTCTATCTCAGTTGATAACACCCTCATCCTCCCCGTCTCACCTGCCCGCAACCTCGGAGTCATCTTTGACTCCTCCCTCTCCTTCTCTGCGCATATCCAGCAGATAGCCAAGACCTGTCGCTTCTTCCTCTATAACATTAGCAAAATTCGCCCTTTCCTTTCTGAGCACACCACCCGAACTCTCATCCACTCTCTCATTACCTTGACTACTGCAACCTACTCCTCACTGGCCTCCCACTTACCCATCTATCCCCACTTCAGTCCATTCAGAACTCTGCTGCACGTCTTATCTTCCGCCTGGACCGATACACTCATATCACCCCTCTCCTCAAGTCACTTCACTGGCTTCCGATTAGGTACCGCATACAGTTCAAGCTTCTCCTACTAACCTACAAATGCACTCGATCTGCAGCCCCCCCCCCCCACCTCTCTACCCTCATCTCCCCCTACATTCCTACCCGTAACCTCCGCTCTCAAGACAAATCCCTCCTTTCAGTACCTTTCTCCACCACCGCCAACTCCAGGCTCCACCCTTTCTGCCTCGCCTCACCCCATGCTTGGAATAAACTCAATGAGCCCATTCGCCAGGCCCCCTCCCTGCTCATCTTCAAATCCTTGCTCAAAGCCCACCTCTTCAATGTCACCTTCAGCACCTAACCACCTACCTCTATTCAGGAAATCTATACTGCCCCAACTTGACATTTCGTCCTTTAGATTGTAAGCTCCTTTGAGCAGGGACTGTCCTTCTTTGTTAAATTGTACAGCGCTGCGTAACCCTAGTAGCGCTCTAGAAATGTTAAATAGTAGTAGTAGGTCAGTATTTAAATCAGAACAGAATTGGGAGTGGAAGTTGGTGAGATTAGGTTGGGGTATTAGGGTAGGCTTGCTTAAAGAGATGAGCTTTCAGCATTTTTCTAGAGGGCAAGTAGTCGTTTATTAATCAGATTGATCTGGGTAGAGCGTTCCAAAGCTGGCTGCCCAAAAAGGAGAAACTGGATGCGTAGTAGGTCTCGTATTTAATTCCTCTACAATTGGGAAGGTGTAGGTTAAGATAAGTTCGTGAAGAAATAGATCTGTTTCTAGCAGGGAGGTCGATCAAATCATTCATGTAGCCAGGGGATCCACCGTGGATGATCTTGTGGGTCATTGTGTTGATCTTGAAATTTATTCTTTCTTTGATGGGGAGCCAATGAAGCTTTGCTCGAAGAGGAGATGCACTTTCCAATTTTGATTTGCCAAAAATAAGTCTGGCCATGTTTTGGGAAGTTTGGAGTCCCTTCAGTATTTGGGTTTTGCATCCTAAAAAGACACTGTTGCAGTAGTCGGCATGGGTAATAACAGTAGACTGTATCAGGTTTATTTATTTATTTTATTTTAGTTACATTTGTACCCCGTGCTTTCCCACTCATGGCAGGCTCAATGCAGCTTACATATACAGGTACTTATTTGTACCTGGGGCAATGGAGGGTTAAGTGACTTGCCCAGAGTCACAAGGAGCTGTGCCTGAAGTGGGAATCGAACTCAGTTCCTCACTTCCCCAGGACCAGAGTCCACCACCCTAACCACTAGGCCACTCCTCCACTCCGGAAAGTGTTGAGTGAGAGATAGGGCTTAACTCGTTTCAATATCCACATCATATTAAACATTTTCTTTGTGGTGAGTTTAGCGTGGTTATCAAAAGATAAATGGCTGTCTATCGTTACTCCCAGTATCTTTAAGTTGTCGAATATGGGGAGTGTGACATCAGGGGTGTTGAGAGTAGTTGGGAGATAAGGGGAGTATTGGGAATTCTTGGAGTTACCATTGATTGACACCTAACACTTGAGAGTCACGCGAAAAACACAACCAAGAAGATATTCCACTCAATGTGGAAATTAAAAAGAATAAGACCTTTCTTCCCAAGGACCGTCTTCCGTAACCTGGTACAATCAATGGCACTCAGTCATTTAGACTACTGCAACGCACTCTATGATGGCTGCAAAGAGCAAATAATCAAGAAACTTCAGACATCCCAGAACACTGCAGCTAGACTCATATTCGGTAAAACAAAATATGAAAGTGCTAAACCCCTACGAGAAAAGCTTCACTGGCTCCGTCTTAAAGAATGCATCACGTTCAAAATATGTACCCTAGTTCACAAAATCATTCACGGAGTTGCCCCAGCCTACATGTCAGACCTGATAGACTTACCACCCAGGAATGCTAAAAAATCATCCCGCACATTCCTTAATCTTCATTTCCCCAACTGCAAAGGTCTAAAATACAAACTAACGCATGCGTCAACCTTTTCCTACTTGAGCACACAATTCTGGAAAGCGCTGCCGCACAACTTAAAAACGATCTATGAACTAACTTCCGCAAACTACTGAAGACCCATCTCTTTAACAAGGCATACCACAAAGATCAACAAATGTGAACTTCTCCACATATATCCAGAATTGTCTTATAATATTTGCTTGTTATACTACTATCATGCTTTATCATTATCATGTTACCCAAGATCCTTCTGTAATACTAAATGTCTATTTTCTTATATGTAAAAAGAATTGAAGCGGTGCAAAGAAAAGCTACGAGAATAGTATGGGATTTGCGTTACAAGACGTATGAGGAGAGACTTGCTGAACTAAACATGTATACTCTGGAGGAAAGGAGAAATAGAGGTGATATGATACAGACGTTCAAATATTTGAAAGGTATTAATCCACAAACAAACCTTTTCCGGAGATGGGAAGATGGTAGAACGAGAGGACATGAAATGAGATTGAAGGGGGGCAGACTCAAGAAAAATGTCAGGAAGTATTTTTTCACGGAGAGAGTAGTGGATGCTTGGAATGCCCTCCCGCGGGAGGTGGTGGAAATGAAAACGGTAACGGAATTCAAACATGCGTGGGATAAGCATAAAGGAATCCTGTGCCGAAGGAATGGATCCTCAGGAGCTTAGTCAAGATCGGGAGGCGGGGCTGGTGGTTGGGAGGCGGGGATAGTGCTGGGCAGACTTATACGGTCTGTGCCAGAGCCGGTGGTGGGAAGCGGGACTGGTGGTTGGGAGGCAGGGATAGTGCTGGACAGACTTGTACGGTCTGTGCCAGAGCCGGTGGTTGGGAGGCAGGGCTGGTGGTTGGGAGGTGAGGATAGTGCTGGGCAGACTTATACGGTCTGTGCCAGAGCCGGTGGTTGGGAGGAGGGGCTGGTGGTTGGGAGGCGGGGATAGTGCTGGGCAGACTTATACGGTCTGTGCCCTGAAGAGCACAGGTACAAATCAAAGTAGGGTATACACAAAAAGCAGCAAATATGAGTTATCTTGTTGGGCAGACTGGATGGACCGTGCAGGTCTTTTTCTGCCGTCATCTACTATGTTACTACATTTCCACCATTCATGATGTATTGTAAGCCACATTGAGCCTGCAAAGAGGTGGGAAAACGTGGGATACAAATGCAATAAATAATAATAATCTCTCTATATAAAAAGCAACACCAACGTTCTATGAAGCCTCCAGCCGGAAGTGTGAAGGGGGCGAGATATCCGGTTTCCCTATGAGTTTCTGCCTCGCCCTCTCTGTAACACAGTCAGTGAAGGAAAACAGCAGAGCACGAAATCAAATCGCTGGCTCTAACAGTGAAGGACTCAGAGGGGGGAGGGGAGAGAGGCCAGAGTTCAGGGACACACACACTCCCACATGCACACAAAAGAAAACATTCCTAGCCCCCGTTTCATTTGCATCAGAAACGGGGCTTTTTTACTAGTAAATAATAAGAGAACCAGGCACTGCGTTTTTTCAGATCTGCAGTAAACAAAACAATAACACTAACAGACTGGATTACGTGAGAAAAACTTGATCTACTATTCATCACTGAAACATGGATCCATGACCAGAAGGCCCCTATTATCTTAAACCTATGTCCCCCAGGATATAAAATCACCCACTGGACCAGAAAAGAAAAAAAAGAGGAGGGGGCATAGCACTTATATACCGATCTCATCTCACGACTGAAACCACCGCGGAATCCATAACAACCCACCTAGAAATAGCATCAATCAGAATTCACCATAAAATCCTGATCGACCACCTAAATTGTGTACTATTCTACAGGTCACCATGCAACTGGAACGAAAGTCAGATGGACTTTATGGACTTCGTTTCAAATGTATGTATATCCAACTCCAATACACTAATACTAGGAGACATTAACCTTCATTTTGAAGACCCAAACTCTACCAACGCACGAGAATGCAAGGATTTCCTTCATCTATGTGATCTTAGATGGCCACACACGCAAACAACCCATGTGAAGGGTCATACACTAGACCTCATCTCATACAAACTGTCCACCTACCAGAATATAACCATAACACAAACTAGATGGACAGAAACACCATGGTCTGACTGCTACAAATTAAATCTCTCTCTAAAATGGCGGAAAAGGGGCTCGGTCACCACACGAGAACACACAACACACCACGAGAGGCCAAATAGACCCGATTACCTTCTGGTAACAAATATACAACAATGATTGGACAACACAAACAGAATCCATATACTACCTTTCAGAATGGAACAAAAGATGCAGACACATACTAGATGAAATAGCACCCCTACAAACAAGAACTTCACACAGACACAGCTCAATACCATGGCTCAACGAAGAACTAAAAAAACTAAAAACACAAGCAAGGAAACTGGAACGCACGTGGAAAAACAACAAAAAAAAGGACGAACACACACTCAACGCATGGAAACAACAAAGAAAACACAAATACGCAATAAGGAAGACCAAAAGGTCGTACTACAAAACCAAAATTGGACCAGACTACAAAAACACAAATAATTTATACAACCTCGTGAACAAACTACTAGACACAACGCCAGTCACTTCAACCAACACAGACATCCCATCTGCCGACAACCTTGCTAAATATTTCAATGAAAAAATCATAAACTTACAAAAACTATACCTCAGAACAACACGGACATAGAAAACTCCATAAATGGCCTACACCCAACCCCTGGTGAATACCCTGCTGACCAAATATGATCAAACTTCGCTATCCTCAACACCGACACAGTTACTCAGGCGATTAAAAAATACTCCAACAGCCACTGTCAACTGGACACCTGCCCCAGTTACCTCATACAGTCTGCCCTTCACCGTTTCATAGCAGATCTCACATCCCACTTAAACTTTATGCTTCAACAGGGTAGCTACCCTAAAGAGAAAGGCAACATCCTGCTCACCCCAATCCCAAAAGACACCAAGAAAAAATCAAATGACATTACCAACTATTGCCCAGTAGCATCTATCCCATTAGTAGTCAAACTAATGGAAGGACTGGTGACCAAACTCAATGATTACATAAATAAATTCACTATACTTCATGAGTCGCAATCAGGATTTCGACCCCAACATAGCACCGAAACAGTACTACTCACTCTTCTAACCAAATTCAAGCAGGAAATAGCATTAGGCAAGAGCATTCTCCTCCTCCAATTTGACATGTCAAGTGCGTTCGACATGGTTAACCATAACATACTGCTAAGAATCCTAGAATACTTCGGAATCAGTGGCAACACCCTCAACTGGATCAAGGGTTTTCTAACTACAAGAACTTATTAAGTGAAATAAAAAACAAACACATCGCTACCGTGGAAACCAGGTTGCGGAGTGTCGCAAGGATCACCATTATCACCGATCCTCTTCAATCTCATGATGACTCCACTAGCCAAGGCCTTATCCACCCAAGGCCTAAACCCATTTATCTACACTGATGATGTTACACTATACATCCCCTACAAACAGGATTTGGCAGAAATCACCAACGAAATCAAGCTCAGCTTAAACATCATTAACTCACATATCATCCCAATACAATACATACAAACCCACAAACATTAACACCCCAGGCTACACCCTCCCTATCTCAGACAACCTGAAAACTCTCGGAGTGACAATCGACCGTAACCTATCAATAGAGACCCAAGCGAAATCCACCATAAAGAAAATGTTTTTAGCAATGTGGAAACTTAAACGTGTGAAACCATTCTTTCCGAGGGAAATATTCCGCAACCTGATGTAGTCAATGGTCACGCTGACTACTGTAATGGAATCTATGCGGGATGCAAAGATCAAATCATAAAGAACCTTCAAACCGCCCAAAACACAGCAGCCAGACTAATATTTGGAAAAACACGTTTTGACAGTGCCAAACCACTACGAGAAAAACTGCATTGGCTACCAATCAAAGAACACATCACTTTCAAAATCTGCACGACTGTTCACAAAATAATTTATGGCGAGGCACCGGGATACATGACAGATCTCATCGACCTGCCGGCCAGAAACACCACAAAATCTACACGATCATACCTAAACCTCCACTACCGAAGCAACAAAGGACTCAAATACAAATCCATCTACACAACCAGCTTGTCCTATTTAAGCGCATAACTATAGTACACACTGCCAAAAGACCCACGGCACCTCCAAAATGGCGCCCGCTGCCAACTCCGTCAGGCAAAATCATCGCCCCCCCATGCTCGTGCCAGCCTTAGCATCTAGGCAGCATGTGCTGCAAAGCCCCGCTGCTGATCTGTGTTTCCCACAGTGGGAGCAGCGCTTAACCCCTTCAGCAGCCATCAAATACAGAAAACAAAATGGCACCTTCGTGCCAAAACTTACCCCGCACAGAGCACTGTCAGTGGGAACCTCCCCGGAGGAGCTGGGCACCACTCTCACCTCAGTAGACCGAGTCAAATGAGCTTTGGTCAAGCTGCACCGAACCAGGAGCTCTGGAGAAAGCCTCAGAAATTGCCACGCTGTGAAAGAGAGCCTCTCTTTTTTTTTTTTTTTTACTGTGAGGAAAGTTAGAGGCAGGCAGCCACAGAGGAACTCCGGGAGGAGGGGGAATGGGGTAAGGCAGGACAGGGAAAACCAAGTATGCCTTTAAAGTGGGCACCATCAGCCACAATACCCCCTGCTCTACTGGCAAAGCACAGGAGCCACCCGAGGCAGAAATCCAGGAGCTGAGAAAGCAACGTCCACACCTGCTGGGAGATATACTGAAGGCAGAGGGGCCTGGGCGTCCAGGAACACCATGTGCTTTCAGTGTTCTCTATCTGCACCTGCTGGTAGGCGGATACAACTCATCGGTTAATGGATTCATCTGCTGTTGATGACAAGGAAATGGTTGTTTCAAATGAATGCACATCCCTAAAGAGTTTAGGCAACTCGATGAAAATATATACAAATATCCCACGCTAAGAGAGGACAAAGATAAATCAGTATTCACAAATTCAAAAGACTTTGCCTTCTCTTGAGGTGTGTAGGAGAAAAGTATTGAGAGGGGGTAAGTGACCACTGGGGAAGTAAGAGGAGGTGATCACCGATCCCTCCAGTGGTCATCTGGTCAGTTCGGGCACCTTTTTGTGCCTTGGTCATAAGAAAAACTGGACCAGGAAAAGTCGTCTAAACGCTCATTAGGGACGCCCTTTTTTTTCCAAATATGGGTCGAGGATGCCCATGTGTTAGGCATGCCTAAGTCCCGCCTTTGCTATGCCTCCGACACGCCCCCGGGAACTTTGGTTGTCCCCGTGACGGAAAGAAGTTGGGGACGCCCAACATCAGCTTTCGATTATACCAATTTGGGCGAACCTGTGAGGACGCCCATCTTCTGATTTGTGTCGAAAGATGGACGTCCTTCTCTTTCGAAAATAAGACTGATGGTGTACTGCCCCGATGCTGTTCACTGGCTCCCACACCAGGAATACCATTTAACCAACTCTGGAACTATAAGTAAAATCCTAACTCAACACAGTGAAGAAAACAGGCGATTCCTGGTTTCCAGGCACAAAGCACTGCAAGCTCTGACGTTATATTTTAAGAGGCAGGAAAAGCCGCAAGAGGAGACCTAGTTGGGGGGACGGAGAGGGGCCTGGTACCAACAGGTTTAAACCCAAAAGGCTATGAGAGAAAGCCTTTGCCCCAAGAAAAGGCCAAAGCCCACCACAGGAAAGGGGAGAGTTGGAGGAGGGGTTGCAGGAGAGACCTGGCACCACCAGGTTTACACCCAGAAGGCCAATTTATAAAGCTCAACTGAAACCTCATAAAGGAAAAAGAAGCCCACCACAGATCTAGCTGTCATCATTGATGATACACTGAAACCCTTTGTTCAGTGTGCAGTGGCAGCCAAGAAAGCAAACAGAATGCTAGGAATTAAGAATGGAAAACAAAAGACAATATTTTAATGCCTCGGTATCCCTCCACGGTGCAACACACCTTTGATTATTGTATGCAATTCTGGTCATCACATCACAAAACGGAAAGGGAATGGGACTTATATACCGCCTTTCTGTGTTTTTTCCCAACTATATTCAAAGCGATTTACATATTATATACATGTACTTATTTGTACCTGGGACAATGGAGGGTTAAGTGACTTGCCCAGAGTCACAAGGAGCTGCATTGAGAATCGAACCCAGTTCCCCAGGATCAGAGTCCGCTGCACTAACCACTAGGCGACTCCTCCTCCTACTACTATTAAACATTTCTATAGCGCTACTAGACTCACGCAGCGCTGTACAAATTAACATGAAAAGACAATCCCTGCTCAACAGAGCTTACAATCTAAATTGGACAGACGAACAGATAGCTAGGGGTGGGGAAATTGCAGTGGTAGGGGTGATAAGTGAGGGTGTTGAGTAAGAGAGTCATGGTTAGGAGTCAAAAGCAGTAGCAAAGAGGTGGGCTTTAAGCCTAGACTTGAAGACAGCCAGAGACTGAGCCTGACGTACTGGCTCAGGGAATCTATTCCAGGCATAGGGAGCAGCGAGATAGAAGGAACGGAGCCGGGAATTAGCAGTGGGGGAGAAGGGGGACGACAGGAGACATTTACCCAGCGAACGGAGTTCACGGGGAAGAGTGTAGGGAGAGATGAGAGCGGAAAGGTACTGAGGAGCTGCGGAGTGGATGCACTTGTAGGTCAAAAGGACCACACAGCAGAATTAGAAAAGGTACAGAGAAGGGTGACCAAAATAATAAAAGATAGAATGACTTCCTTATGAGGAAAGGCTATAGAGGTTAGGGCTTTTCCGCTTGGAGAAAAAACTGCCGAGGATAAAGGTCTATAAAATAATGAATGGATAGACATGACTAACTTGTTTACTCTTTCCAACAATAAAAGGACAAGAGGACATATAATGAAGTTACTAAACAATATATTTAGAACAAATTGGAGAAAGGATTTCACTCACTCCCTGCATTCAGAGCCCAACCTGACAGGAGCCAGCTTTGTCAGTCTCTTATATGTACAGTGCCTGCTGCCTCCACCTAAAAGGGTTTTAGCAGGTAAGAATTCCACCCGCCCGAACAGAAAAATCCTCATGAGAGATTCTCTCACCTCCTCCCAAGCACAGGTTGCTATGGAGAAGCGAAAAAGATATATTTCACTGACAGCCAGTCTTCAGCACACAGATATAGCTCATCAAAACCGACAGAGAAATCTCACAAACCAAAATGCCGGACTGCTGAAAATCTTACTCCATAGAGCTCCATTGGGATCTTGTGTGGTATAAGTGTATCATGTAAATTTCTACACTGATTGCCAAATCAAGGACACTAGCATTCCAAAGAGCATCTGTACTTCATCTTTGTGTGTGAAGTTGGTAACAAGACAAATTTACACTGACACAAGTATGAGATAAGATCTGTGGGCCTCCTTGGTTGGTGCCAGTACTTGCAGGGAGTGTGTCTGAAATAACTATGGACTTCATTGTTCTCCAGGCCTGGATGTCACCTACTGGACAGGAGGAATGTGTTATCCGATTGGGCCAAAAGAGTCACCTGAGGACAAAAATGTCCACTCTATCAAAAACCACCATATAGTAAACATGGAGGAGCATAATCGAACGCGAATGCCTATCTCCATGGGCTTCTATGTCCGAAAACGGGTACGTGAAGAGGAGGGACAGACCGTATTTTCGAAAAAAATGGACGTCTTTTTTTGTTTTTCAAAAATACGGTTTGTACGGACCAAATTCCATGGATTTGTTTGTTTCTGAGCTGGGCGTTTGTTTGTTTTTTTAGCGATAATGGAAACTAAAAACGCCCAGCTCAATAACGTCCTAATCCGAGCCATTTGGTCGTGGGAGGGGCCAGGATTCGTAGTACATTGGCCCCCCTAACATGCCAGGACACCAACTGGGCACCCTAGAGGTCAGTGCGGTGGACTTCAGAAACAGCTCCCACATGCACAGCTCCCTTACCACTGGTGCTGAGCCCCCAACCCCCCTCCCTCAAAACCCACTACCCACAAATGTACACTACCATAGCTCTTAGGGGTGAAGGGGGCACCTACATGTGGGTATAGCGGGTTTTGGAGGCCTCCCATTTACCAGCACAAGTGTTACAGGTAGGGGGGACGGGCCTGGGTCTGCCTGCCTGAAGTGCACTGCGATACCCACTAAAAGTGCTCCAGGGACCTGCATACACGCAGGCCTCTAGGACTTGTTGCTGCTGTATAACCTTGGCACACCAGTTAACACCTGAAGACTAATCGCTCCGAAAACGTCCTTTATTGGAATAAGCACATTTACTCACAATTAACTGCTGATCAGAGGTTGTGCCCCACTGGCAACGAGCCTCCCTGGTACTGAGATTAGCAGTAGGTCAGAGCTGGCAGAATGCTGTACAATGCCCTCTTTCAGCAACATTCAAAGTAAGAACTAGGTTCTCTAACGTTGCTAACACATAAAAGGGATCTAAAAGTGGCTTACAAAAATGGCCACTACCTCATGGACTACTGGAAACAAAACAGGGCACACTCTGACCCAGTAAGCAGGGGGAAAAAGCACCATGGGAGTAGAGCCTACCAACTACCAACATCGTGAGCATTTAACACAAGCTAGTGGAATCTCGGAGCCCAATACCCTACACCCACCACAATGCATTGCTGATGTGACTCTGCAGTGTGTATAACAGAAAAGGTGTCACACACAGCCCAGAGCCGCTGTCAGAGGACAGAAGACATTCTGCTGTCATGGAGGTGGGTATGGCATTTGTGGCTGGCATAGAGGCTGGAAAAAATGTTTTTGAAGTAGTTTTTTTTTTTGGTGGGAGGGGGTTAGTGTCCACTGGGGGAGTCAGGGGAGGTGATCCCCGATTCCCTCCGGTGGTCATCTGGTCAGTTGGGGCACTTTTTTGGGACTTGGACCTGAAAAAAAAAGGGTCCAAATAAAGCGGACCAAATTCTTGTCAAATACGCCCTTCTTGTTTCGATTATCAGCTAAAGACGCCCATCTCTCCTTGGCCGATAACCACGCCCAACCCTGCCTTCGCCACGCCTCCGACACGCCCCCGTCAACTTTATTCGTCTCTGCGACGGAGTGCAGTTGAAGACGAACAAAATAGGCTTTCGATTATACCGATTTGGGCGCCCACGGGAGAAATACGCCTATCTCCCGATTTGGGTCAAAATATGGGCGTCTTTCTCTTTCGAAAATAAGCTGGATAGTAACATAGTAGATGACGACAGAAAAAGACCTGCCCGGTCCATCCAGTCTGCCCAACAAGATAAGCTCATATGTGCTCCTTTATATGTATACTTGACCTTGATTTGTTTCTGCCATTTTCAGAGCACAGACCGTAGAAGTCTACCCAGCACTAGGCTCACTCTATCAAAAACCACCACCCCTGACACATTCTCCAGGCTTACTGAATCCTCAGGTTTAGTGAGGCAAAAGTGATACCCACTTGCTCCCACCTTGATGATTCCCGCTCTCAAATTAGCGGTGCGACCTCTAGTGGGAATATTGCCGAATTACTGCTAGGGGGTCAGAAGTCCATATACAGTGATGTGAAAAAGTCCTACATCACCTGTGCGATAATGATAACTTTCATCTCTCACCAGCTTTCTGCCCAAATGTAAGGTGGAAAATATTGCATATCATATGCCATTTTCAGAATTCAAGTTTGCATCAGTTGAATGTTTTTCTGATATTTTTCAGTGCCTGTAATGGTTTTTATCCCGCCCATTGGTGTTCCATTAGGAGCTTCTAAATTTGATGCATTTTTGGATTAAAAAGAACCAAAGGTGTTGAGAGTTTTTTGATATTGGCATTGAAGGAAGTGAAACTAGGAAATCAAGTACGCTAGCGTTTAACTATAGAAAAGGTGATTACGACAAAATGAGAAAAATGGTGAAAAAAAGACTGAAAGGAGCAGCTCGCAGAGTAAAAAACTTGCATCAGGCGTGGATGCTGTTTAAAAACACCATCCTGGAGGTTCAGGACAAATATATTCCACGTATTAGAAAAAAGGGAAAAAAGACTAAACGTCAGCCGGCGTGGCTAAACAGTAAGATAAAGGAAATCATTAGAGCCAAAAAACAATCCTTCAGAAAGTGGAGAAGAGAACCAACTGAAAGTAACAGGATAGATCATAAGGAATGCCAAGCCAAATGCAAAGCGGAGATAAGGAGGGCAAAAAAGGACTTTGAGAAGAAATTAGCGTTGGAAGCAAAAATACATAGTAAAAATTTTTTTAGATACATTAAAAGCAGGAAACCAGCCAAAGAGTCGGTTGGGCCGCTGGACGAAAATGGTGTTAAAGGGGCGATCAAGGAGGACAAAGCCGTAGCGGAGAAATTAAATGAATTCTTTGCTTCGGTCTTCACCGAGGAGGATTTGGGGGGGACACCGGTGCCGGAAAGAATATTTGAAGCGGGGGAGTCGGAGAAACTAAACAAATTCTCTGTAACCTTGGAGGATGTAATGGGTCAGTTCAGCAAGCTGAAGAGTAGTAAATCACCGGGACCTGATGGTATTCATCCCAGAGTATTAATAGAACTAAAAAATGAACTTGCGGAGCTACTGTTAGAAATATGCAATCTGTCCCTAAAATCGAGTGTAGTACCGGAAGATTGGAGGGTAGCCAATGTTACTCCGATTTTTAAGAAGGGTTCCAGAGGAGATCCGGGAAATTATAGACCGGTGAGTCTGACGTCGGTGCCGGGCAAGATGGTGGAGGCTATTATTAAGAATAAAATTGCAGAGCATATACAAAAACATGGACTGATGAGACAAAGTCAGCACGGATTTAGTGAAGGGTAGTCTTGCCTCACCAATCTAATGCATTTTTTTGAGGGGGTAAGCAAACATGTGGACAATGGGGAGCCGGTTGATATTGTATATCTGGATTTTCAGAAGGCGTTTGACAAAGTGCCGCACGAAAGACTCCTGAAGAAATTGCAGAGTCATGGAATCGGAGGTAGGGTATTATTATGGATTAAGAACTGGTTGAAAGATAGGAAGCAGAGAGTAGGATTGCGTGGCCAGTATTCTCAGTGGAGGAGGGTAGTTAGTGGGGTCCCGCAGGGGTCTGTGCTGGGTCCGTTGCTTTTTAATGTATTTATAAATGACCTAGAGATGGGAATAACTAGTGAGGTAATTAAATTCGCCGATGACACAAAATTATTCAGGGTCGTCAAGTCGCAGGAGGAATGTGAACGATTACAGGAGGACCTTGCGAGACTGGGAGAATGGGCGTGCAAGTGGCAGATGAAGTTCAATGTTGACAAGTGCAAAGTGATGCATGTGGGTAAGAGGAACCCGAATTATAGCTACGTCTTGCAAGGTTCCGCGTTAGGAGTTACGGATCAAGAAAGGGATCTGGGTGTCGTCGTCGATGATACGCTGAAACCTTCTGCTCAGTGTGCTGCTGCGGCTAGGAAAGCGAATAGAATATTGGGTGTTATTAGGAAGGGTATGGAGTCCAGGTGTGCGGATGTTATAATGCCGTTGTATCGCTCCATGGTGCGACCGCACCTGGAGTATTGTGTTCAGTACTGGTCTCCGTATCTCAAAAAAGATATAGTAGAATTGGAAAAGGTACAGCGAAGGGCGACGAAAATGATAGTGGGGATGGGACGACTTTCCTATGAAGAGAGGCTGAGAAGGCTAGGGCTTTTCAGCTTGGAGAAGAGACGGCTGAGGGGAGATATGATAGAAGTGTATAAAATAATGAGTGGAATGGATCGGGTGGATGTGAAGCGACTGTTCACGCTATCCAAAAATACTAGGACTAGAGGGCATGAGTTGAAGCTACAGTGTGGTAAATTTAAAACGAATCGGAGAAAATTTTTCTTCACCCAACGTGTAATTAGACTCTGGAATTCGTTGCCGGAGAACGTGGTACGGGCGGTTAGCTTGACGGAGTTTAAAAAGGGGTTAGATAGATTCCTAAAGGACAAGTCCATAGACCGCTATTAAATGGACTTGGAAAAATTCCGCATTTTTAGGTATAACTTGTCTGGAATGTTTTTACGTTTGGGGAGCGTGCCAGGTGCCCTTGACCTGGATTGGCCACTGTCGGTGACAGGATGCTGGGCTAGATGGACCTTTGGTCTTTCCCAGTATGGCACTACTTATGTACTTATGCTTTAGTTTATAGCCAAGTATTAAAGCTGATAAATTGTTTCAAACGATCCTTTTCAGGGCCACAGAATTAATACAAAAAATAATTAATAAAAAAGTAAAAGTGCTACGCTAACACTTGAACTTGTGATCTATATAACACACTTAGCATCATACTATACATGGCTCAGAAAATAGGACAGACGGCATTAAATAAAAAATGTCAATGCTAAGTACGTGCAAAATTGAATTTACAACTTATGAACTTTCAACTTACTTATGAACTTAATAATATATATGAATTTGGTTTCATTAACTCATAGAAGAAAGAGAAATAAACGAAAACATGATTTTCTGAACAGGTGATGCAGGACTTTTTCACACCACTGTATGGGCATTTTCCTGCAGGGCTTTTGGCTATATATGGACATTAGCATTATAGGCCCACCCAGGAAACTCTAACCTGTATTTCAATTAACAGACGGTAAACATCGACACAGCTGTATTTCAAGTAACTTTCACTGTTTACACAGTTTAAACACTGTCATGAAAAAATATTTTGCTTAATATACTTGACTGGTTTTAACAGGAGATATCTACTGGAGCTTATTTTTACCTAGGACTAATATGTACCAGTTTGTGAGGAGAGACTATCAATTGCTGGCTATTTGTTTTCTGATGTGATCAATTTGAGTGTGACAGTGATTCTACATAATTTTATTTTTGAGCATTAACATATTTGATTTTCTGTGTGACTTTTTGCTCTTTGTTTGCATTTTGGCTTTAAAATGATGTCCTAATACTGCTAATAAAAACAGGAAATTATCCCTTACCCAGCGAGATCAGTGTCTGATAATTCTCCTTCATCACCTCCCTGTAAAGTTCCTTCTGCTCTTCATCTAAATACTCCCACTCCTCCTGGGAGAAAGAGACAGTGATGTCCTCAAATGTCACCTCCATCTGAAATGCAAACCAGAAACTCACTCAGCATCTTTTGCATCGTGTCCATCAGGAGCACCAATGATAGCGTTCATTGGGGAAGAAAACGTTTGCTAAATGCATATAATTTAGAATTACATAACACACAATCCCACAGGATTATATATAAGACCAACAAATACAGGGGCTCAACAGAGCCGAGGGAGAGCTGTCTCTATGTACTGTTTTTATTTACCCCTCTCTAGACCCCCGTTGGACCCTTGCCCACGGAGGTGAAGAGAGGGTTTCAGAAGGCTCAAAATAAGACTGTCAAATAGTATCTCAGCTTTCTGACTTCTAATATCTAAGAGCATCTTTGTGTATCTACTCTCCCACATGTGTAAATGGGTAGGAGTTTCCTTGCTTATGTGGATATTATAGAGAATAATCTGTCTGTGTAGGTGTATTAAAAGAAATAAGTATGTAACCAAGAAATAGATACAGACAAGGGAGATAGATGCTAAAATTGATCTTTATTCTTACCCAATGCAAATTCAATCAAGCTGGCACGCTCATCAGTCAAAGTCTCAGGTTGACCGACCGTAGTTCTGCCCTCTGGGTAGAGTTGGGGAAATCTCCAAACTCCTCCCAGATTGGCATTTCTTAAATACCCTCTCCTCACTCATTAGACCCAATGGGCGCACATTTTTTTTATATATGAATCATATTTTTCTGACATTTAGCTTAACCGCAGATCGGAAGCCCATCTCCCTCCCTTCTACCTATTTCTCAATAACTGTCACATCCTGAGTTGTAAACAACCCTTCTAAAATGCAGAGACAAGCATCCATATTTCATGAAAAGGACTCCATCTTATAAAAAGGGACTCCATTTTCTTGACCTAACTCTTTACTATTCCAGCCATTTATGCCTAGGGTTACCATTCGTCCGGATTTCCCCGGACATGTCCTCTTTTTGAGGGCGCTGTCGGGAGTCCGGGCGGATTTGTTAATTTGCTGGCTTTGTCCGGGTTTTTTCTTCTACGAGACTAGTCCTGACTCCTCCCATCCGTCGTCCTCCTGCCTATGCACGCAAGCGACGTGCAGCGTGCTTGCCAGCCTGCCCCACTCAGCTGATGTTTGTAAATAATGATCCTCCTCCCTCCCTCCGTCCACGGTCTGCAGTCTTGTGAGGGAGAAATGCGCTCCTGTAATACGATCTCTTCTTGAAAGCCTGGCAAGGCAGCGTGCTGCAGACAGAAGCTGTATCAATAAGGAGCTCTGTTCCTCTCCGAAAAGGGCTTCCTGAGCTGCCTTTGATTTGCAGATTCCCTAAAGGGAGGGCCTTGTAGGAGAAGTTGCTCAGCTCAGGTTTTGGCGGCACTTCTGACTGACTGGCTTTCAAACTATCGTTTCTTGTGCTTTTTTTTGAGCTCCTGTATCTGAGTTTTCTTCCGTTTTCTTCCAATTGCAGGAATAGTAAAGAGTGTTGTTGGGTTTTTTTTTTTCTTGGACGAGAGGTGCCTCGGTGACAGCAGCTTTAAGAATGAAGTTATCATTTACAGGAGCGTAAGAGGTAGAGTCTCCACATTAATGCATGCATATATTTACAAAACTGTATGTGTACTTGTGCACATAGGTAGATTAATGTGAAATGGGAGGCAATTACTCATTGTTATTTCTCTGTAATGTTCCCCAGCTCTAAAAGGAAGGTTGACAATTAAAGATTTAGATAAAGAGTATACCTGTAACGTCATTGAGAACCTCATTTTAAGCACCTCTTTAACTTTCTGAAATTCTTTTAAATGACTGTGACACCTTTACCAACTTATCCTGGAATTGTGGTGAAACGGAAAGATATAGAAATATTTATGAAAATAGCAGTAGAAGATTTTGGACAGTGTATTCCTGCCTCTTGGAATGAAACTCTTTGGAGACAAGACTCTAAACAGCCTCTTATTCCTTAATATTTCTGGTGTTTTACCTTGTCTATGATATACTTTACTCTGGGGTTCCTCAGGGGTCTGTGCTAGGACCTCTGCTTTTTAACATATTTATAAATGATTTGGGAGTAACTAGCAAGGTAATTAAATTTGCTGATAACACAAAGTTATTCAAAGTCGTTAACTCACGACAGGATTGGGAAAAATTACAAGAGGACCTTACGAGACTGGGCGGCTAAATGGCAGATGACGTTTAATGTGAGCAAGTGCAAGGTGATGCACGTGGGGAAAAAAGAACCCGAATTATAGCTACGTAATGCAAGGTTCCACGTTAGGAGTTACGGACCAAGAAAGGGATTTGGGTGTCATCGTCGATAATACACTGAAACCTTCTGCTCAGTGTGCTGCTGCGGCTAGGAAAGCGAATAGAATGTTGGGTATCATTAGGAAAGGTATGGATGTTATAATGTCGTTGTATCGCTCCATGGTGCGACCGCACCTTGAGTATTGTGTTCAATTCTGGTCGCCGCATTTCAAGAAATATATAATAGAATTGGAAAAGGTGCAGCGAAGGGCGACTAAAATGATAGTGGGGATGGGACGACTTCCCTATGAAGAAAGACTAAGGAGGCTAGGGCTTTTCAGCTTGGAGAAGAGACGGCTGAGGGGAGGGAAACATAATAGAGGTATATAAAATATTGAGTGGAGTGGAACAGGTGGATGTGAAGCGTCTGTTCACGCTTTCCAAAAATACTAGGACAAGGGGGCATGCGATGAAACTACAGTGTAGTAAATTTAAAACAAATCAGAGAAAGTTTTTCTTCACCCAACGCATAATTAAACTCTGGAATTCGTTGCCGGAGAACGTGGTGATCCGAAAGGGACGTGTGGGCGGGGCAGGGGGCGTGGTGAGGGTGGAGCAAGGGGCGTGACATGTGTCCTCTTTTTCAGAGGACAAAATATGGTAACCCTATTTATGCCTTCATCTTGGCCCTTACACTGTTTTTAGATGTTACACTAGATCCTGATAAGGCTTGCCAGCCGGCCCCTGCTTCAGCAAGTACTCAGCTGCAAAGCCATCATCAGATTTACTGGCTTAGTCAGTGCTTCTTAGCAGCCTAGGCTATAGAGCTCGGCCCACCACTATTCCAGTGGAGGGGCCTCTAGTTGTAACACATATTAACAGTACATACTTTGTAGTCACAGAGCAGACTTCCAGTAACTAGAAACCAGTTACACACAGAACCTGGGACACAAAATCTGCCAGGGGCAATGTGTCCAAACAGGAGCCCTGATCTCTCTCATTCTCCATAGCAGTGTCTCAAGGTGTCACTCCCTACCCCTGGGTCTACTTCAGTCCGGACCGTGCAGCAGTGCTTGTCTTCATTTCCCTGTCATTTTGTTATAATCGCCTACCTGAGCAGAAGCCCTTTTAGGCATTTTATGCTCTGTTTTTGTAGTCTGCAGGGGGAAGAAACAGCAAAAACTTAGATTTAGAGCAGTAAGTTCCTGGTTAACCTGGAACAAAGAAAAGGCTCAGCGACACGTCCGCTTCCAGCTCTGCAGTGTGCACACACTGATGACATCACAAGGAGGGGCGGCGCTTTACACAGAGCTCAGTCGGGGGACTTTTTTTCTGGGATCTACTCCGTTTAGTGCTGATTGGTCAGAATGATCCATGGGGCGGGTAGACTAGAAGTGCCCGCCCCTATCACGTGCAAAACAAGAAAAAGAAAAGCGTGTTTCAGCCGGGATAGAGCTCAAATTTCCTCCTCTTCCCGCTCCCATGACTATTCTTGACTACAGTTTTAGGCTCCGTCTATCTAGCCACACAGCTGAAGTGACTCCACGGTGACGTCACCGACTCTGCCAAAGCACAGAAAACTGAAGAGCTCTCTGCGCATGTCCCTGCCTTCCCGCCACTACAGGCACTATGTATATATTGCACAATCAGTCCCGACCCCCTGGCCCCTTCATATAATTTATTTTCTTTATTCATCCCGGTGTGCTTCATGCCTCGTCAATTTTCTGACTACAATTCTATCGTCTCCGGTGTTTTAGAAGCAACGTATGATATAGCAATGCAGCTTGTCAGAAGATGTTCACAAGTTTACCATTACTTCAGGAAATTTTCAAGTCTTCCCTTGTCATGTAAATAGCTTGCTACTCCTACGGATTCTGTTAACCAGGGTTGCCAGGTGGAACATTTTTTTCCCACCCAATCCAGCCTAAAAACAGCCCAAAACCCGCCCAAACTCAAACCCCGCCCCTGACACCCCCACCCCCGTGTCATCACCCCTGCCCCCGCCGTCATCAACCCCGCCCCCGCTGTCACCGGCCCCGCCTCCCCCGTCATCGGCCCCGCCCAGAACATCACTAAACCCGCCCAAAACGTCACTAACCCCGCCCCCGCGGCCGAAAAAACCACCCGAAAAACCGCGGAAAAGAAAAAAGCCCAAAAAACCGCAAAAATTTCCTGCGGCGGGTTGCGGAAAACCGCCCACCTGGCAACACTGCTGTTAACCCTCCCGCTCTAACGCCGGGGGGGGGGGGGGGGTCAGGATCAGGTTACTCCTGCATTGGCTTTGCCACTCTTACCGATTCTGTTCACCCTCCTGCTCTAGCGCCTGGGGGTCAGGCTCAGGTTCTTCCTGCAATACACAGTATGTCCGGCGCAGTGCATGCCACTGACATGGAGGCAACCAGAGCCATGCACGATATACTGCAACATCACTCTTGATGCTGATACCGACTTCGAGCAAACATCAAAGACTTTTGGAGTTCAACCTGACAGTGCCACTCTTACCGAGGTGGAGGGGGGGAGCACAGTTTAGCCCGCCACCAACCCCACTACCACCAGGTATCTTTGCTGGCAGGGGTCCCCAACCCCCACCAGCCGAAGTCTTCAGTGCCAGTCTCCGGAGACCGGCACTGAAGAAGACTTTGGCTGGCGGGGGTTGGGGACGTCAGGACTCACAGAAACAGATCAGCGAACGTGCCGCAGACCGGCGCTGAAGAAGGCTTTGGCGGGGGTTGGGGACCCCAGGATGTCAGGACTCACAGAAACAGATCAGCGAAAGTGCCGGAGATCGGTGCTGAAGACTTCGACTGGTGGGGGTTGGGGACCCCCGCCAGCAAAGGTACCTGGCGGCGGCGGCGGAAGGAGGAATTGAAAGTGGCGGGGGAGGGTCGGCGGTGGGCTCGAAAGTAGATGTGGCCAGGGCTAAATCTGTAGGGACCCATGCCCCTGTGGCCCCACCTAGCTACACCCCTGGTTCAGGATCAGGTTCCTCTTACAATACTCACTAAGTCCGGCACTGACCATGTCGTCAACATGAGGCTACTGGAGCCATGCAGAATGCATTTTTCAACAACATGACGACTCCTCAAAGCCAATACCATCTTCCAGCAAACATCAAAGACCCTCTGGTTTTTTAACTTTTAAAGTGCCAGTGCCTGTCATAGTACTGATGAAACAGCAATGCTCTCTTACCAGAATATGAGTTCAAGACCCAAGCAGTGCTAGTTCTCGTGAGTGAACTGACATGCACAACTCCAATATATACCCTGCCAACTCAGACAGGGCAGGCCCAGGAGGGAGGAGGGACGACGGAGACTGCAGAGGAGACGATCAGCTGTTCTTCCCTGTGCAGCGCCCTCACATAGAGGTGAGAGGCGCTGCACGGCCCGGTAACAAGGAGGGGGGCACCGGTGGAGGGGGGAACGGCGGCGACGACTTCAGGGAGGGGGTGTGGCACGGGGTGGAGAATAGCGGGAGGCGGAACTGGGAAGAAAAAGAAGGGAGGGCGAGCCGGGGCAGCTTAAACTTTGGATTTTTGACAAGTGGGGAGCAGCGGCGACCTCGGGCGGTGGGGGGGGGGGGGCAAGGATGCTCATAAAGGATGCTCCTGACGAGCGCCTTTGCCCCCTCCCGAAACACACATGTTTTGGGGTTTTTTTGTTTTGTTTTGACATTTTGGGACATGCGCAGAGCAGCCAGCATAACGCTTGGCTGCTCTGCACATGCCTTACGGGCCGATTACGGACGTTTTTACCGAAGGGTTAGTGAATACAAGTGAGCTGCAACGAACAGCTCATTTGCATTCCCTATCCTTCGTGCATTCTTCGTTTCTTTACATTCAGTAACTTCTTTAACGTTTTACATTTTTTTACGTACGGTTGATGCATCTGGGCCTTGATGTGCCTGTTTGTTCTCGGTCAACAGCAACGCACACCAATTAGTGCTGCTGTTTTTCTTTTGTGTTGTACCTTCTCTAAAGATAATTGATCTACTCATTCAGTCTGGTTTTACTGTTTTTATCAGAGGGTTTCAGCCTCTTCTTGGTGTGTTTCTGCTTTCTAGACACGCATGCTATCTAAATACAAGACTTGTCTAAAGCTCAAATAAGTCAGATACAACTGTACTTCAGCTGTTTACTTAATTCTTTCTTCGGCAAGTCACCAATCTGAATGAATTGCTTTGTTCCTTAACAGGCTGATTGCAGAGTAATTTAGAAGTTGGCAGGTTAACTCTCAGTAACTTCTCCCAAATTTATGTTTTATTACAGAGGGCCTGCTTCTTCTACAACTAAAGCCTTTTATCAGATACTTTCTTCCTACAGTAACCACTACTGATCTGTAGTGTAATGGTTAGAGCATCTGCCTACTAAAGATCTAAATACTGAAACTCAAAACTGGGGGGGGGGTTCATGTTCTGCTGTCACTGTCATAATATTTTTATTAGTAATAGTATTTAATAAAATATTGACTAATTTTTCTTGTCAAATCCCCTTTGGGTGTGGAGTTTTCTGCAGAATTATTTATAAGTAATTCTGCATTCCAACACTAGGGGGTTTGTTACATAAAGATTTGTTCTGTTTTTCACAACATTGTTGGTTTCTTAACCTGTGACTTTTTTCCAATAAAATAAAAATGAACCATGTAGATTAAAGCTTTCTCAAATGGATGGGGTGGACTATCAACATTTTTTGTGTGACCTACTTCACTTTCCTACCTGGCTGTCTTCAAATCTAGGCCAAAACCTCACCTTTTTTTATGCTGTTTTTAACTCCTAACCCTTGCTTGTTCAGTACCTGTGTTTTCTCATTCCCACTTTAGTAATTCCCTCATCCCTTATTTGTCCTGTTTGTCTGTTCTAATTAGATTGTAAGCTCTGTCGAGCAGGGACTATCTGTTCATGTGTACAGCGCTGCATACGTCTAGTAGCGCTATAGAAATTATAAGTAGTAGTAAGTGGAGTAGTACGTACAGGTTACCCTCTTCTTCCGAACTCAATGTATGTATTTCCTAAGCACACACATGGATCACTCCTTTATATTTGCTGCTCATATGGTAGTCTATTATTGTGCTTCATTATAAATTTCTATCATATTGGATAATCTGTTCGAGCCATTCAGGAAAAAACAAAGACAGTCACACCTCCTTCAGTCAATCCTTGACCACTTTGAAGGTTGATGAACCTTATGCATTACCCAGCTCTTCCTAACTGCAATTAAGCAGTTTCTGAAGTACCACTGGTGTAATTTTATTGCTGTTTCATCTAACCCTGACACCATTGATGGCATACTGGCCATAGCTATTCCTTTTGCATTCTTCCTCTCGGACATTGTCTTCTCTATTTCAGGGTGCTGATAATTACTCAGAATCGCTATTAACTCAACTTCATTCATTCACCACTATGACTTCTATTTCCTTCTCTGCTCCAATGGAGCAAATACATCTGCTAGAACTGTACAGGTCCCAACTTCAAGCAGCATAAGTAAATGGAAAGCTGCATTCCACCCTAGTAATACTGGATTTTTTCATCCACATTTTTCTTATAAGAGCAGATATCAGAACAGTTATTTCAAATTGTTCTGGTTAGAACCCAATCAGGCTCAGGAGTATTTCTACTCAATCTGACATCAGCACCATAAGTGTTCACGTCATGTTTGGTCACATGTCTGACCCATTTTCATCAGAATGGAATAGATGTTTTTAAAGATGTTTAATAATGGTCTATAGACTTTTCCTATAGGAAGCCATCCAAACCTTTTTTAAACCCCGCTAAGCTAACCACCTTTATCACATTCTCTGGCAACGAATTCCAGAATTTAATGTTGATTGAAGAAAATTTTTCTCAGATTTGTTTTAAATTTACTGCTTTGTAGCTTCGTTGCATGCCCCCTAGACCTAGTATTTTTAGAAAACGTAAACAGACGCTTCACATCTACCCGTTCCACTCCACTGATTATTTTATAGACCTATATCATATCTCCCCTCAGCCGTCTTTTCTCCAAGGTGAAGAGCTCTAGCCACTTTAGCTTTTCCTAATAGGGCAGTCATCCCATCCCCTTTATAATTTTCGTCATCCTTCTCTGCACCTTTTCTAATTCCACTACATATTTTTTGAGATGCAGAGACCAGAATTGAACACAATATTTGAGGTGCAATCATGTCACACCATGGAGCGATACAAAGGCATTATAACGTCCTCATTTTTGTTATCCATACCTTTCCTAATAACATTCTATTTACTTTCTTAGCCACCAAAGCACACTAAGAGGCATATTTTCAAAGCACTTTGGGAGGCTAAGTTCCATAGGTTTCTATGGAACTTTGAGAGGCTAAGTGCTTTGAAAATGAGCCTCTATGTAGGTTTCAACATATCGACATCTAGATCCCTTTTTTGGTCGGTGATTCCTAACGTGGAACCTTGCATGACGTAGCTATAATTCGGATTCCTCTTTCCCACATGCATCACTTTGCACTTGCTCACATTAAACATCATCTGCCATTTAGATGCACAGTCTCCCAGTCTCTTAAGATTCTCTTGTAATTTTTCACAATCCTCTTGCGATTTAACAACTTTCAATAACTTTGTATCATCAGCAAATTTAATTACCTCACTAGTTACTCCCATCTCTAGGTCATTTATAAATATGTTAAAAAGCAGCAGTCCCAGCAGAGACCCCTGGAGAACCCCACTAACTACCCTTCTCCATTGAGAATACTGACCATTGAACCCTACTGTCTGTTTTCTATCTTTTAACCAATTTTTAATTCACAATAGGACACGACCTCCTATCCCATGACTCTCCAATTTCCTCTGGAGTCTTTCATGAGGTACTTTGACAAACGCCTTTTGAAACCCCAGATACACAATATCAACTGACTCACCTTTATCCACGTTTGTTCACCCTGTCAAAGAAATGTGATAGATTGGTGAGGCAACATTTCCCTTCACTAAATCCATGTTGGCTTTGTCATTAATCCATGCTTTTGAATATGCTCTGTAATTTTGTTCTTTATAATAGTCTCTACCATTTTGCCTGACACCGATGTCAGACGCACCAGTCTATAATTTCCTGGATCCCCTCTGGAACCTTTTTTAAAAATCGGAATTACATTGATCACCCCCCACTCTTCCAGTACCACCCTCTATTTTAAAGATAAATTACATATTACTAACAATATTTTTCAATTCTATCAGTACTCTGGGATGGATACCATCCGGTCCAGGAGATTTGCTACTCTTCAATTTTTCCAATTGCCCCATTACATCTTCCAGGTTTATAAAGATTCATTCAGTTTCGCCGATTCATCAGCTTTGAATACGATCTCTCTCAAATCTTCCTCGGTGAAGACCGAAGCAAAGAATTTGTTTAATATCTCCGCTATGGTCTGATTCTTTTGCTGGCTTCTTGCTTTTTAATATACCTAAAAAAATCCATTTTACTATGGGGCTTATTTTCAAAGCACTTAGCCTCCCAAAGTTCCATAGAAACGTATGGAACTTTGGGAGGCTAAGTGCTTTGAAAATATGCATCTATGTGTTTTTGCCTCCAACACAATCTTTTTTTTCAGAGTCCCTCTTTGCCTTCCTTATCAGTGCTTTGCATTTCACTTGACATTCCTTATGCTGTTTATTCTTTTCAGTCAGTTACTTTCATTTTCTGAAGGCTTTTGTTTTAGTTCTAATAGCTTCCTTCGCCTCACTTTTTAACCCGGCCAGCTGTCGTTTAGTCTTCCATCCTCCTTTTGTAATACACAGAATGTATTTGGCCTGGGCTTCCAGGATGGTATTTTTGAACAGCAGACACGCCTGATGTAAGTTTTTGCCCCTGATCTTCTCATTTTATTATAGTCTCCTTTTTGAAAGTTAAACATTAACGTATTGGATTTCCTGTATGTACTTACTCCAAAGCTAATATCAAATCTGATCATATTATGATTTCTGTTATCAAGCAGCACCAGCACCATTACCTTCTGCACCAGATCATGCACTCCACTAAGGACTAGGTCTAGAATTTTTCCGTCTCTTGTCGGCTCCTGTACCAGCTGCTCCATGAAACAGTGCTTGATTTCGTCAAGGAATTTTACCTCCCTAGCATGCCCTGATGTTACATTTACCCAGTCAATATCGGGGTAATTGAAATCACCCATTATTATTGTGTTGGCCAGTTTGTTAGCCTCCCTCATTTCCTTTAATATTTTTACATCCATCTGTTCATTCAGGCCAGGCAGACGGTAGTACACTCTTATCACTATCCTTTTCTCCTTTACACATGGAATTTCAATCAATAGGGATTCCAAGATGTGCTTTGTTTCATGCAGAATTTTCTATTTCATTCAATGCTACCCCTCTTAACATACAATGCTACCCCTCCAGCAATTCGATCCACCCTTTCACTACGATATAAATAAAATGTCCAAAGCACAAAACCTTGTTAGAAACAGCATTTTTGAAAACAAAAGATAGACATTTTTCTTTTTTGAAAATGAACTTCTTTCCTATTTAGATTTTGGACGTTTTTTTGCAAAACGTCTAAAGCCAGACAGACGTCATATCGAAAATGTCCCTCATTATATGTCAGAAGCAAAAGCCCATTATACTCACCTTCTCCTACAATGTGTGCAGGCCCTCCTTCCTTCCCTCTCTCAGCTCCCCCCCATCCTGTCTCCTCTTTCTGCAATGTGAGCACACTGAGTAACCTGTACACGGATACACACAAAACCTATGGAGAGAGTGAAAAAGGGGTTTTTTGTGTCTGCAAGATTTTATAAATCTATGTAATGGTGTAGTAAAGTGATCATCTCATGAAAATACTTGGAACTATAAACTCCTAAGTCCTCATGCGGGCTGAGAGCACCTTGCAGGCCTGCCTGGAAGAAAAAATATTAGAACCCTGTAGAAAGAAAAGAAAGAACGTTTTACTTTGTGAGTTTGTGTGAGAAAGAGAGGCCATACAAACCTTTCATGGGATTTGAAATGTGAAATAGATTTTTGTGAAAGCCCCTCCCGATATCACCATATTAACAGTACTACTACTACTTATCATTTCTATAGCGCTACTAGACGTATGCAGCGCTGTACACTGGACATGAACAGATAGTCCCTGCTCGACAGAGCTTACAATCTAATTAGAACAGACAAACAGGACAAATAAGGGATAAGGGAATTACTAAAGTGGGAATGAGAAAACACAGGTACTGAACAAGTAAGGGTTAGGAGTTAAAAACAGCATCAAAAAGGTGAGCTTTTAGCCTAGATTTGAAGACAGCCAGGTAGGAAAGTGAAGTAGGTCACACAAAAAATGTTGATAGTCCACCCCATCCATCTGAGAAATCTTTAATCTACATGGTTCATTTTTATTTTATTGGAAAAAAGTCACAGGTTAAGAAACCAACAATGTTGTGAAAAACAGAACAAATCTTTATGTAACAACCCCCCCCCCCCCTCCGCCCCGTGGTGGAATGCAGAATTACTTATAAATAATTCTGCAGAAAACTCCACACCCAAAGGGGATTTGACAAGAAAAATTAGTCAATATTTTATTAAATACTATTACCAGTGCTTTTTTTGTGCCGGTACGCGCCGGTACGGCGTACCGGCACCTTTTTTCCCTAGGGTTCCTGACTTGCGTTCCTGCCGCCCGTCGAAATCCAGCGCCCCTGCCCCAGCTGCCCGCCCTCTTTGCTTCCCGACAGCCCTGCTTTCCGGTCCAAACCTCCCCCCCCCCCCCCCCCGCGACGCGTTTCAATCTTGTATTTATTTTTTTTTTTTTACTTGCAGTCACAGCGCCGGCGTGGTTGAGAGGACCAGGCTCGCCTCCTCATGCTTTCCTTCCCTTCGATGTTCCGATTCGCTGCCTCTCAGTGTCCCGCCTTCGCGGAAACAGGAAACACGTCACAGGAAGGCGGGACACTGAGGCAGCGAATCGGAACACCGAAGGGAAGGAAAGCATGAGGAGGCGAGCCTGGTCCTCTCAACCACGCCGGCGCTGTGACTGCAAGTAAAAAAAAATAAATAAATACAAGATTGAAACGCGTCGCGGGGGGGGGAGGTTTGGACCGGAAAGCAGGGCTGTCGGGAAGCAAAGAGGGCGGGCAGCTGGGGCAGGGGCGCTGGATCTCGACGTCGGGTGGGGAGAAGGTCTGATTTGGGGGTTGGATGAATGGCAGAGCCTGGGGATGGGAGAACAGGGCACATGCTGGGCGCTAGGGGTTGAGGAGAGAGAAGGGTATTTTGCTGGGGCTGGGAGAAGGGAGCTGATTTAGGGAGAAGAGTCTGACTCTGTGGCTGGGAGAAAAAGGGACCAAGGACAGACGCTGAGGTTTGGGGCTGAGGGTCTAATGCTGGGGCTGGAGAAGAAGGGGAGGGCAGGAAAGAGAAAATTGCTGGAGAGGGGAGAGAGGATAATCAGTGGACATGGATGGCAGGGGAGGACAGGGGGCAGAGAAGAATGGGTCACGGATGGCAGGGGAGGATGGAGCAGAGAAGAATGGCTGGTCACAGATGGCAGGGGAGGACAGGGGGCAGAGAAGAATGGGTCGTGGATGGCAGGGGAGGACGGAGCAGAGAAGAATGGCTGGTCACAGATGGCAGGGGAGGACAGGGGGCAGAGAAGAATGGCTGGTCACGGATGGCAGGGGAGGACGGAGCACAGAAGAATGGATGGCAGGGGAGGACGGGGCAGAGAAGAATGGTTGGTCACGGATGGCAGGGGAGGACGGAGCACAGAAGAATGGCTGGTCACGGATGGCAGGGGAGGACAGGGGGCAGAGAAGAATGGCTGGTCATGGATGGCAGGGGAGGACAGGGGGCAGAGAAGAATAGCTGGTCACAGATGGCAGGGGAGGACGGAGCACAGAAGAATGGCTGGTCACGGATGGCAGGGGAGGACAGGGGGCAGAGAAGAATGGCTGGTCATGGATGGCAGGGGAGGACAGGGGACGGAGGAGAATGGCTGGTCATGGATGGCAGGGGAGGACAGGGGACAGAGGAGAATCGCTGGACATGGGAGGGGAGAGCAGGGGAGAGAGGAGACATGCTGGACATGGATGGATGGAGGGGTTGGCGGGGAGAGAGGAGAAATGCACTTGGATGGAGGAGAGGGGAGAGAGAATTATTTCTTTATATGGATACAGGGGAGGGAAGAGAGAGGAGAAATGCTGGACATGGATGGAGCGGAGGAAAGAAAAAAAGAAGATGCACATGGATGGAGATGAGGGAAAGGAAAGAGAGGAGAAAAACTGCACTTGGATGGAGAAAATAGGCAAAAGCTGGATCCATGTTGTACCTCCTCCAGTCAATTCCGCAGAGGAGGATCCAGCTTTTACTTATGGATGTAGGGCAAGAAATGAAGAAGAGGAAAGGAAAGAAATAAATGGAGTTAAGAGAACAGATAGAGAGCAGCAGAATCAGAGGCTGGGACCAATATGGATAGAAAAACAAAGTCACCAGACAACAAAGGTAGAAAAAATCATTTTATTTTCATTTTAGTGTTTACATCTGTTGTCTTATTTTGCACTGGGTATACTGGAGCTGTAGCAGCTTACAGAAATTATTTATAATGAAAAAAATCATGATATTTTTTTCTCCTATACTAGTATATTTTCAATGATGTCTGTTTATATGCACCATGGCTGCTATAAGGGGTGTGGCCAATGTGGGTGTGGCTATCATAAGGGGTGGAGCCATATGTGGTGACTCCGCCCACAATGAGTACTGGCACCTTTTTTTCTACAAAAAAAGCACTGACTATTACTAATAAAAAAAAATTAAAGCATTCAAAGATGTCACATTTATGGAGTACTATTTGCTGAGGTTTGATGGTAGGGCGACAGAATGGTAGAAGGTGTTAAAGTCTTTGCTGCTTTTTTACAAATTGCAATAAGAAGTTCTTTGGCCAAGGACCAGGAAAGCTTCCTGCATTCAAATAGTGAGGTGTGGTAGCCGTGTTAGTCCACTCTTAAACGTTATCAACAGAAATCAAACAAAATAAAACATGGAAAAGAAAAGATGATACCTTTTTTATTGGACATAACTTAATACAAGAAAAATCTGCTACAGTACAAAGAAAAAAAAAGCCACAGACAGAATTCCCCTTGTAGTGACATACAACCCAGAGCTGGAGAAACTGAGGAAAATCAATTACTGAAAGAGATATTCCCATCCCCACCAGTGCTGGCCTTCCGACAGCCACCAAATTTAAAACACAAGCTGATCAGAAGTAAACTTCCAACACAGACGGAAAAAGAAAAGGGCACGTTTCCGTGTAACACAGCCAGCTGCAAACTATGCCAAAACATTTCACAAGACCCCACAGTCATTCACAAAGGAAAAATATTCAACATAAAGGACTATTTTACATGCTCATCTTCCAATGTGGTATATATCATTCAGTGTAAAAAATGTAACGAAGGATGCTATATTGGAGAAACAGGCCAGATGCTTAAGACAAGATTCAATCTGCACAGACATCACATGAAAATAGCCGGTGCCAGTCAGGCCCCCACCCCTGTGGGCCAACACTTCACAAGACCAGAACACGGCCCCAGTGATTTCACAGTAAGAATACAGAAAGGTAATTTTAAAACAATACAGGAACGTAAGACCTTTGAAATAAGAATGATTGAATATTTTGACACCCAACAAACAGGACTTAATAAGGATCTGGGTTTTCTAACTCATTATAAAACATAAAGCTGTATTTCTCTGTTTATTACCCTCCTCTCACCTACCAACACCCATTCTGTTAGAATATCAATGAAATGCTTTGATGTCCCCATGCATACCCCCCCTCCCACTCTGTCAGACTGTCAAAGTAATGCTTTGATGTTTCTCTCATATATACTATCTGCTACCTCATTTGCTTATTTCCGATCTGAGGAAGAAGGGCAACCTTCAAAAGCTAATCAAGAAATGTATTATGTCCAATAAAAAAGGTATCATCTAATTTTCTTTTCCATGTTTTATTTTGTTTGATTTCTGTTGATATGCATTCAAATAAAAAGATAAGCGGGGAACTTCTCACCTAGTTCCCACCCTTTACTCCTCAAATTCTCTTTTAGGTTTTTACCCCCTGATGGCTTCGTCAGGGAGGTGGGCAAGATCTCCCAGAGGTGGGCACCTGGCAGGAGGCACGTGCAGTACCAGGTTTTAGGATGAGAGTTCTTGGTGCAGGATGCTAATTTTTCTTAGGTGTGCTTTTCTCATAGGAGTCGGTGTGTCAACTGGGACACTTTAATGCAGGCTTTCTTGGGGTATGGATACAACTCAGGTGAGGCTTCCTCCTCTTCTGGGCAGGCCTCTGCTTCATCAGGCAGACTCTCACCCGGCCAGCTTCCCTTTCTCTGCACAGGTACATATGAGACTGGACACACACACATGCCAGACTTCTCAGGGATAGGGATGTGCCACCCCCCCCCCCCCCCCCAACCATGCCACACCACACCCTTCCAAGTTTCTCTCTCTGGCCCAACTCTCCTCAGCACTGCCCAAGACTACACAGCTCCTCGTGGCCAATATGGCTCCCAGCAGAGCCCTGTTCTACTCTGTCAGATCTGCCCTAGTCTCAGCCCAGCACAGTCCCACTGGCTCCTCAGCCTCGCTGTCCATCTGGGATGGTCTCTGTTATGTCTACTAGGGCTCCTCTTCTCGGCTTGCCTGTCTTCCTGCAGTTCAGCTTCTCTTTTACCCCAGCTTGCTTCACACTTAATGGGTTGTTACTCGGTTCCCTCCGTGCCTCCGCAACAGGGACTCGGGAATTCAGCAACAAGCAGGTTTTAACAAAAAAAAAAAAAAAAAAAAAAAAAGGCCTCATATACATATTTAAAAAAAAAACAAACCAACCTCATTCTCCCTCATGTAACTCAAATTCAGTCAGGTAAGTGTCCTATGGTGAGTATATCGAACATCAGTCCACTCAGATCTGAGATTTTCTGATCTAAAATAAACAGGTAGGCACACCATGTTATTACTGGTATGTTGAGTCTCTGCTAGCTGTGCAGTTGTCTTGCGGTAAGCATCATATAGTAACATAGTAGATGATGGCAGAAAAAGACCTGCATGGTCCATCTAGTCTGACCAAGATAAACTCATATCTTGAATTTGTACCTGTCTTTTTCAGGGCACAGACCGTATAAGTCTGCCCAGCAGTATTTCCCGCCTCCCAACCACCAGTCCCGTCTCCCATCACCGGCTCTGGTACAGACCGTATAAGTCTGCCCTCCCCTATCCTAGCCTCCCAACCACCAACCCCTCTTCCCCCCACCTGCTCCGCCACTCCGTTTCACATCTCTTCGGGCGTCGGCTCACCAGCTCCACAACTCCAGGGTACCTACTAACCTACCTAACTGTAAAAACACAAAAAGAGAAAACGCTGACTCCCTGCCTTTGGTGAGTGCACCCTAGCTTCATTCAGTGGTTTCTTTGGCCAAGGACCATGAAAGTTTCCTATATTCAAATAAAAAGTGGGGAATTTCTCAACTAGTTCCCACCCTTTACCCCTCAAATTCTTTTAGGTTTTTACCCCTTGATGGAGTTGTCAGGGAGGTGGGCAAGATCTCCCAGAGGTGGGCACCTGGCAGGAGGCATGTGCAGTACCAGGTTTTAGGATGAGAGTTATTGGTGCAGGATTCTAATTTTTCTTTGGTGTGCTTTTCTCTTAGGAGTCGGTGTGTCAACTGGGACACACTTTAATGCAGGCTTTCTTGGGGTATGGACACAAATCAGGTGAGGCTTCTTCCTCTTCTGGGCAGGCCTCTGCTTCATCAGGGAGACTCTCACCCAGGCAGCTTCCCTTTCTCTGGACAGGTACATATGAGACTAGACACACACATGCCAGACTTCTCAGGGAAAGGGATGTGCCCCCCCCCCCAGCCATGCCACACCGTTCCAAGCTTCTCTCTCTGGCCCAACTCTCCTCAGCACTGCCCAAGACTACACAGCTCCACGTGGTCAATATGGCTCAGCACAGCCCTGCTCTACTCTCAGTCAGATCAAATAGTCTCAGCCCAGCACAGTCCCACTGGCTCCTCAGCCTCGCTGTCCATCTGGGATGGTCTCTGTTGTGTCTACTAGGGCTCCTCTATTCGGCTTGCCTGTCTTCCTGCAGTTCAGCTTCTCTTTTGCCCCAGCTTGCTTCAGACCCTTCCCTTCCTCTTCTTGCCTGCTTCAGTGCTTTGCACCTCCCAGGACTTGCCTGCAGCTCTCACTCTCTTTCACAAATTAGGGTACAACAACTGCTGGGCTTTTCTCTCTCTCTCTAGACTACTTACAGTTCAGCATTTCTTCTCATGTGCAGGCTTGCCTTTCCAGTTCTTCAGCTGGTATCTCCTCTGTTCAGGCTTGCCTCTCCTTTCCAGCCTGCAGCCTCCTTTCTCCTCAGACTCCCTTCTCTGCCTCCAGCCTGCCTGCTACCTCTCCTGCCCGGTCTTGTTTCTGTCCTGAAAGCATACAGCTTCTAGGTTGGCTTACTCTCTGCCAACCTCCAGCTGCTTCTGCCCGGGCTTCTCTCCTGCCAGCGTGCTGCCACGATCTGCCCAGGCATGTCCCGTCTTACCTCCTGATTCCTGATTTGTCCACATTTGCGCCCTTTTTCAGGCTACCAAGGCTCTTTGCTGCCTCCTAGCCTCTAACTGGCTGCTCACTGCCCCTCTATCCCCAGCTTTCTCCAGTCCTCTATCTCCCAGCACATACTGGGGCAATTAAAGCTCCCAGTGTCCTCCAGGGTCTTGAACATAAACAAAACAAAGTTAACATAGCTTGCTTGCTTGCTCTAGTAGTTTTTATGAAAAATTGTTACAGAACAAGTCTTTATACATGGATTGTTTGCTCTAATAGTTTTTATGGAAAAAGAAATTATAGAACAAACCTTTAAACATGGATTGCTTGATCTAGTAGGTTGGGGGGGGGGGGGTTGGTTTTTTAAACATACAAGGTTTTGAGAACAAAACACATGAGGGGTGGACATGAAAACTTTTACCACAGATAGCCTTTTGAATTTTTAAGAATGTGGCTATGAGCCACTGGGCCTTGTTCATGAGAATCCCTTTTTGCTGAATAGATTTTTTTTTCTCTTTAACTGTGGGCACCTGAGGATTGTAATCCAAAACTAGTTCTTTAAAACTCAAAAATTGATTTTCTCAGTTTTCACTGTTAAATGTAATCCCTTTTGGGGAGGAGTCAAGATGGCGGCTCCGCGGTCACATAACTACTACTACTTAACATTTCTAAAGCTTTACTAGGGTTACGCAGCACTGTACAGTTTAACAAAGAAGGCCAGTCCCTACTCAAAGGAGCTTACAATCTAAAGGACGAAGAGGCAGATGCAGCAACCAAACGTAAAAAAATCTAAATCGTTAAAGTCCCTAACGATTTTAAAATAACGAATTATGCACCAAAAAAAAAAGTCACACATGCTGGAATCGGTATTGAAACGTACAATGTATCAAAGAATCACAATACACATCGTTAATCGGCCCCCAAATCATGCGCAGAGCAGCCAAGCGTTATGTTAGCTGCTCTGCGCATGCCACAAACAGTCAAATCACAAGCACATGGCAAATTGAATTGACACATAAAAAAATAAAACTAAAAAAAGGATCGGGAGGGGGCAAGGGCGCTCATCAGGAGCGTCCTGTACAGACGGCCTTGCCCCCCCCCCCCCCGCCGCTGCTCCCCACTTTCCGCCGCTCCCCCCACCCCGAAAAAGCAAAATTGTAGCAGCCCCTGCCCCCCTCCCTTCCTCACTACTCTCAGCTCCGCCTCCCGACATCCTCCGTCTGTGCCCCGCCCCCTTTGGGGGGTCGTCGCCGCCATTCCCCTTCTCCATCGGGCCCCCCTCCCTCTTACCGGGCCCGTGCAGCGCCTCTCTCCTCTGTCCGAAGGCGCTGCACGGGCAAGAAGAACGCTGAATCAGCTGATGCCTGCCTTCGCGATAGAGCGTCTTTCTCCTCCTGGGCCCGCCCCTGTCTGACGTCAGTAACCTACGTAGGTTACTGACGTCAGACAGGGGCGGGCGCAGCAGGAGAAAGACGCGCCATCGCGAAGGCAGGCATCAGCTGATTCAGCGTTCTTCTTGCCCGTGCAGCGCCTTCGGACAGAGGAGAGAGGCGCTGCACGGGCCCGGTAAGAGGGAGGGGGGCCCGATGGAGAAGGGGAATGGCGGCGACGACCCCCAAAGGGGGCGGGGCACAGACGGAGGATGTCGGGAGGCGGAGCTGAGAGTAGTGAGGAAGGGAGGGGGGCAGGGGCTGCTACAATTTTGCTTTTTCGGGGTGGGGGAGCGGCGGAAAGTGGGGAGCAGCGGCGGGGGGGGGGGGGGCAAGGCCGTCCGTACAGGACGCTCCTGATGAGCGCCCTTGCCCCCTCCCGATCCTTTTTTAGTTTTATTTTTTTATGTGTTTTCTGAGGTCCTTTGGACCAATCACAGCGCTTTTAGCTCTGCTAATGCGCTGGGATTGGCTCAAAGTTTGTTTATTTTTTCACTTAACACTTTTTCCTGGCACAGAGCTGTCCTAACGAGAGGTCCAGACCTCTCGTTAGTTTTCCTGCCTTTTTCCTGCGTAAAGGCAATCGGAAAAGGTTAGTGCATGTCGTTTCAATGGGGTTTTCACACTAATTGCTCATCTCCATTCCGTTTTCGTTAGCTGCTACTGTCGTCGGAAAATAGGCTTAAGTGCATGGAAAGGATCGGAAATTCTTCCCCGAGGGCTCATTTAACGATGAAAAACGTTTAGTGCATCTGCCTCGAAATGTCAAGCTGGGCAGTCTAGATTTCCTGAGTAGAGGTAAAAGGTTAGGTGCCGAAGGCGACATTGAAGAGGTGGGCTTTGAGCAAGGATTTGAAGATGGGCAGGGAGGGGGCTTGGCGTATAGGCTCAGGGAGTTTATTCCAAGCATAGGGTGAGGCGAGGCAGAAAGGGCGGAGCCTGGAGTTGGCGGTGGTGGAGAAGGGTGCTGAGAGGAGGGATTTGTCCTGTGAGCGGAGGTTTTGGGTAGGAACGTAAGGGGAGATGAGGGTAGAGATGTAATGAGGGGCTGCAGGTCGAGTGCATTTGTAGGTTAGTAGGAGAAGCATGAACTGTATGCAGTACCTGATCGGAAGCCAGTGAAGTGACTTGAGGAGAGGTGTGATATGAGCATATTGGTCCAGACGGAAGATAAGACACGCAGCAGAGTTCTGAACAGATTGAAGGGGGGATAGATGGCTAAGTGGGAGGCCAGTGAGGAGTAGGTTGCAGTAGTCAAGGCGAGAGGTAATGAGAGAGTGGACGAGAGTTCGGGTGGTGTGCTGAATCTCTGTTTTTAGTTACTTTGTTTCATTATGCCGCATACAAAGAGGAAGGGGGCAGTGAAGGGTATACCACCGTCAGCCCAATCACTGCCCCCGAGTCAGCAAACGCTCCTGTGGTTTGCCACAAGCACCCCAGCAAGTACTGACGAGAGGGATCCTGCTGTTGGACTCGTCGGAGGAGTGGCGTCTCCACTTGGGACAGAGACATCATTGTCCCCGCCAGATCTTAATCCACCGCTTTGCCCTGCAGCCCTTCGGACGAGTGAGGAGGACTCGATGGGACTGGAAGTCGGTAACAAAAGGGCCTTAGATGGAGGAGCTCTACCTCAGGATGCAGATGGTGTGGTCACAGAACCACCGGTTCCCCAAGCAGTGACTCTACATACTATCTGGGCAGCTATTCAGCAATTAACAACTGCGGTCACAAAAACTTCTCAGAATACAGCTTTGCTGGTAAACAAGTTTGATTCTTTAACATCAGCCCTTGAAACTGTTAAGACTGAATTATCTAGTCAAAAGTCTGAAACATTATCATTAAAAACTGTAACAGACACTCTGATAAAGGATAAAATGAAAGTTTCCTTAAAACTAGAACACCTGGAAAATTATAACAGAAGATTAAATTTGAGGCTTTTGAATTTCCCCTTTTCAATTGGAATAACTCCAATGGTTTTTCTTAAAAAGTATCTACTAGAAGTTTTGGCTTATCCTCACTCCGCAATTCCACCTATTAATAAAATCTACTATTTGCCTGATAAACTCTCCAAAGCGAATCCAGTTGAAAGTAATCAAGCTTCAGAAATAAATCTTCAGGATATATCTGTGTTTCTAGAAGAATCTATTTCAGAAATAACTACTCGAAAGACACTATTGATATCCTTTGTTTTTGAGCAGGATTTGAAAGCGATGTTAAGACTTTATTTTAAAAACGCACATAAACTTTTCCATGGTCAAAAAATCTGGATTTTTCCAGACGTCATTAGAACTACTCAGGATCGCAGGAGAGCTTTTCTTGTATATAGAGAGGAGGTTTAAAGCTATGGGGGCTACTTTTTTGTTAGCTTACCCGTGCAAATGCTGTATCAAATACTTAGGGAACAAATACATCTTTTTTGAACCAGACCAGCTGAAACTGTTTATAGATAGCAAAAAATTGACCAAGTAATGTTTCAATATTTTTATTGATGACATAATACAAAGGCAATTTAAACAACGCAATAGTAACCTCTCATGTTTCAAAGTTAAAGAAAGTGCATATCAGCCATCAAATTTGTGGTTTAACAACTTTTTCTCCCCCCCAACCCCCTTTACCCACCATCCCCCCCTTCTCAAGTTGTTATGCTTCTATAGATACTTAATGATATTAGCATACATCATCCAGAAATTTCTTTGTATCAGAAGGTAACACCATGGAACATATTGAAACATGGGTAATATAGACAATATGAAATCCTTATTAACAGAACCACCCAAAACTCTTCTTCCCTATCTCCCAGAACCTCCCCCCTCCCCGAACACTGCTCAGATTCAAATTCCCTTCACTGGTTCCAAGGAAGTCTATTCAAAATATGACTTCTCGCCTTAGACGAGATAGTGTTTATGTATGCCCCCCATATTGCTAGGAACCTCCGCTGCCTTCCCAGTGACCGACCCGCCCCTCTAGATTCCCATGTCAATAATTCATGAAGTTGATTCCTCCAGTGCCAAAAGGAGGGCGGGCAATCACTAGTCCAGTAAAGGAGGATGCATTTTTTTCCCAATATGCAGGCCTTTCCAAGAAACAATTTCTCCCCCTTTGTGGATCCCATCCAGAGCCTAGGCACGCTAAATACGGCTCTTTCAAAGGTTAAATTTATTGTGCGCCCCAGCACTTTGGTTAAGTATTTGCCAATTGCCAACCAGAATAGTGATATTGGCCTACATTGCCAGATCCCATGAAAGAAGTTTGCCTCCAATCTGTGGCACTTCCTGCAATGCTGTATAGTCGATACTCCTGCTCTAAAAGCTTGTCTCTGAGTGAAATATGCTCGATGGATAGTGCGAAAGTGACACTCCTGTAATTCTGCACTGTGTACCATGGCCACCCCACTCTGAAGAGCTGATGATATCAGTTGTGTACAAATGTCTTTGCCCGACTCTATACTCCAACTATTTGCTACCTCTGTCAAATCCCGCTCCATTGAGAGCCTACCCAATTTGCCATAAAACCAGGACACTGAAATTTGCCCCGCTGCATCTCCTTCTAATAATTCTCTTAATTGTCTCCCGAACTGTGGGCGCAGACTATCCGGTGGGAGGGTACTCACATAATGAGACAACTGCCTGTACGCCAACCAGGCCGCCGTCCCCTGCCCACATTTCTCCAAAATGTCAGTGTACGAGAGCAGAGATCCATCTTCCATTACCAGCTTTTCCAACGAATGGATTCCCTTATTCTCTAATAGTCGGAAGATCCTATTTTCATCTCCAGGCCTAAATGATACATTCCCCCTCAAAGGTAACCATACGCCCCCAACATGTGAGCACTGTCTTCCAAACATGCCACATTGACTTTAACAATACACTTCCTCTTACTCTTTCTGGCAAATCTCTCCTTGGAGAATGTAACAGGGAAACCAGATGCCAAGGCCTAAAGTGGTCTCGTTCAAGTTCCACATGTGTGTAAACATCTGAATCCATCAACCAGTCTCTCAGATGCCTTAACAGGCATGCCTGATTATATTTCCGAATGTCCGGGAGCCCTAAACCACCCATCTTTTGTGCCCCTAATAAATATTTCCACCTCACTTTAGATTTTCCACCCCCCCCAACAGAATTTAATCACTAATTTCCTAAGGGCTTCTAAGTCTTTTTTGAACAACCATAGAGGAAGGGTCTGTAGAAGGTAGAGCCATCTAGGGAATACCATCATTCTAAACAAATGTAATCGTCCCAATAAAGTTAATGGCAAGTTAGCCCAATTCATCAGCTGCTCCTTTGTCTCCCGGAGGAACCTTGGAACATTGATTTCATATATCTTTGTCGGATTCATTGCCAATTGTATCCCAAGATATTTAAATGAGTAGTTTGCCCACTGTAATGGGAACCCCACTCCCCACAATCTCCGCAGATCATCTGAACTAGCCAACGCCTCCGATTTTGAAAGATTCAATCGGAAACCAGAGAAATCCCCATACTCCTCCAGGCTCTCCATCAGGTAATGCAGGGAGTCTCTAGGCTCAGTTATTAATACCAATAAGTCATCTGCAAAAGCAGCTGTTTTAAAGAGAAAATCCCCAATATGTATCCCTTTCATATCGGAATTAAGCTGCAACTCCCGCAACAGCGGATCTAAAGTTAATACAAGCAATAATGGGGAGAGCGGCCATCCCTGCCTAGTCCCTCTTCTGATCTTAAATCTATCTGAGGTAATACCATTTGCACGCACACACACACGCCTCGGGGTCCTCATACAGCGTCCGCACAGCCTCATTAAACCAGCCTTCTATCCCTTAAGCCTTTAATATACCAAACAAGAAGCCCCAGTCCACTCTATCAAACACTTTTTCCGCGTCAAAACTGATAAGTAAAGCTGGATGCCCTTCCAATCTGATTGTCTCCAGAGCCGCTAGAATCCGTCTTATGTTTTTGGCTATTACCCTTCCCCGTGTGAACCCTACTTGGGGCTCAGCCAGTAAGTATGGTAAGACTCTCTCTCGCCAATCTGTTTACCAATATCTTGGCCAAAAGCTCAACCTCAGTGTTAAGCAGGGAGATGGGAAGGTAAGATTCTTGTTGATCCTCAGGTTTACCAGGTTTTCGTAATACTATGATCTGTGCCGTATTCAAATGTACTGGGAGCGTTCCTTGTTGGATAGATTTCTGAAAGACTTCTGTCAAAACCGGACTAATATCGTCCTGTAATAGTTTATAAAACTCATTGCGGAGTCCGTCGGGACCAGGTGCCTTACCAAGAGCACTTTGCTTGATTACCCATGCCACTTCCTCCGTGTCTATTGGTGCGCTCAACTGAGATAACTCTTCACGCGATACCTGTGGAAGCTCTATGCTATTCAAATATCACTATCTACCAACTGAGATTGCTGGGACTCATATAGTTTAGTAAAAAAGTCCCTAAGCACTTTATTGATTGCCTTGTCGTCATTCACTCGCTTCCCTCTAGAGTCCACCAATGTGGTTATCTTACTCTGACCCGTACTACCCTTTGCTAATCTAGCCAGTAAAGCGCTACCCTTATTTGCGAACTTATAGAGCTGAAATTTATAAGCCCATGATTTCTTTGCCTCTGTATGTATTAGCTCATTTAAAGTTTGCTGGGTTTCCAATAATTGCTTCTTAATTCGCAATGAGTGACTTGCTCCCTACTGCTGTCTTAAGATGGTCACTTGTTTTTCTAGGCGCAAAAGCTCTCATTTCCTCACCTTTGGTGACTCACGTATGAAATAATTTCTCCCCAGAGAACCACTTTTGCTGTCTCCCAAAACAATGTTACATCTAATCTATGCTGCTCATTGTCAATTTTATATTGTTGCCACTTGGAGAGTAAAAATGGAGGAAATTTACTGTCTCTATATAGATGAGAGGGGAATCTCCAACCGCTCTGATTGCCTAGAGTGCCCTCCTTGGAAGCTTAACTCTACCCACGCATGGTCAGATATCATTATAGGCCCTATTTTTGTGCTTTCAACCTGTGTAAAAAGTTCTCTGGATATTAGCAAATAATCTATTCTGGAGAGTGTGGAGTGAGCCCTTGACACATGTGTAAAGTCCTTCTCCAAAGGATTAAGAGTTCGCCACACATCCACCAGTCCCAATGCTGACCCTAGAAGGTTTACCCCTCTCACTGTCCTTGCTAGTTCTCTATCTGTAGGTTGAGATCTATCTATCTGAGGGTCTGCTACATCATTAAGATCTCCTCCTAATATTATCGGGATATCACCCAGCTCCAATATCTGTCTGATCACCTTTGTATAAAATGCTCGATCAAAGGTATTTGGGGCATAGAGGTTGCACAATAGTATAGGTTGACGCTCAAGGATTATTGAGGCCAGAACATATCTACCCTCTGGATCTGTAATGACTTTCTTAATCTCTAAATGCAAACCCTTCCTGAATAAGATTACCACACCTCCCTTCCTTCCCACTGCCGGGGCTTCTACAAGGTCACCCACCCACCATCTTTTAAGTTTGGCATGCTCTGTCGCGGAAAGATGTGTCTCCTGCAGAAAGGCAACGGAGGTCCCCCTATCTCTAAGTACTTTCAAAATTTTATGCCTCTTAATTGGGGATTGGATCCCTCCAACATTCCAAGTGATAAATGTTAGATTAGGCATGTTATCCTACCCCTAATCTCTCCTTATAGGCAATACCCCCAAGTGTCTTCCATCTCTGATTTGTGAGTGTCCCAGCCTCCACCCCCCCCCCCCCACCAGATTTGCATATTCCCCATTCCCTACTTTCTCCCAGTCCAGTATCTCTACATACTTTGAGCAACGCCCTCCCCCTCTAAGACCCTCCCGACTCTCCAAACTCCCCCCTCCCCCCAGTCCTCCCATTCGGTTCCCTGAATCCATTCCGTTCTGGACTTGGAGCTACCCCCCTTTTTTATTATACAGAACACCCAATCCCTCCTCCTCTATTCGGATCCATCTCTGCCCTCTGCTCTTTTAAGCATAAACATTGTCCCTCAGATATCTTTCAATCATGCATCCTATCAGCCGCTCCTCAGGTTTTCCTCTTCCCCTATATGGCCTAGTATATGGACCTAAAGAATAGTAACTATAATAGCTATTCACTCAGCTCTCCCCATTCCAGTTTTGCATTCAGTTCTTGATTTCTCAACCAGACCATCCTTGACCGCTCATAGCTGTAGGAGATGGCATCATTTTGTAGTTTCTGCTACTCTCTGTAGTGTAAGCCAGTGCCACTCCGCCCCGTATAAGTATAACGTCCTAGGCTGTCTTCTATCTCCATAATAACGAAACTATGGACAATATCCGCTCAGCTCCAGTCCGTTACCGCTTCTGACTGAGCAGTTGATCAATCGAAAATAGGAAGTTCGCACTCTAACTTAGGTAAGCCTGAACAGCCTCCCCAATAGCATTCAGTCATTCATTCATTACCTTGTAAAGCGGTCTCATATTGATGTCCTGCACTGATCCGCATATGACCATGTGTCCTCCACATGTATAAGATGGAGCAATGGTCTTTGTCTAAACTCTCTATTATATAGACCATTGCAGGGTACAGCGGGATTACATTTCAGATACTCTTAGACTTATAAACATTACCCCCCTCGCTTCACTCAACTCTTCATTCATCCAATCGTTCAGACATTCAAACAACCATCCCTCCAATCATTATCTTGCCCAACATGCTAATAATCAATATACAGGTAACCTACTATGTTCAGTATTGAATACGTGTTTTTGAAGCACTGTATTTAGTGAACTGTACTGTCCCGACCAGACAGTATCCACTCATCTGGTTCTTTTCAGTTTATTGGTGTCTTCTGTCAGATATGCCCTTTATTACAACTGTTTCCTGCGGTCAGGGTCCATACTGCTATGTCCCGCAACCTCCAATCCTTCTGCAGGGCACGCAGAATCCAGCCCATCTCATCTTATATCTTAATGGCTTGCTGCTGCCAAACAGAAGATTTTTCACCTACTTTAAAGTTAAATCGCATCAGTCTCCACTTATTGTACCTGCCTTTCCTTATAGTGCTGTTTATGTGGATTGCTGTCTGTCGCCCTGCAATTTGTTCACATAGGCCTTCGCTTCTTCCACGCGATCAAAGAAGACCACTTTTCCTCCATCTTGAATTCGCAGTCGTGCCGGGTACAGAAGGCTAAAACGGCAGTTCATTTCAAACAATTTCGAGCAAAGTGGTACAAAAGCCTTTCTTGCAATCGATACCTTTGCTGAATAGTCCTGGAAACAGGATTTTTTGGTTCTGGTACTGCAAGTGTTTCCCGCCTCGCAGCGCTTGTAAAATCTTCATTTTATGGGCATAGTTAAGCGCTTTGAAGATAACTGTTCTGGGGCGATCTCCTGCCGGCCGCTGTCCCAGCCGATGTGCTCGCTCCACTTTAAATTCGCCAGCCATATCCGGGAGTGCTGCTGCTTGCGGGATCCAAGTTTCCAAGAAATTCTGCAGATCTTTGTCATGCAAGGCCTCTGGGAGCCCAACCAGGCGCAGATTGTTTCGCCTCGATCGGTTCTCCAGGTCATCAATTTTTTCTTCTAGTTCTTGAACCCGTCGAGACAACTTTGGGTGCTCTGTAGATATTTTCTGCAGCTCATCCTCCACCGTCCCGAGCCGCTGCTGCGCCGCTTGTATATCCGCCATCATGGACACGTGCCTCTCCTCCATGCCATCTAATTTATCGATGATTTTTTGTAGCTGGTGTCCATAGCATGTTCCACAGCTTCTTTCACTTCTGTGATTATTTCCGTGGTCCACAGCGAACTCAGTGTGGGGGACGGCGAATTTTTCTCCGCCATCTTGGGTTCCACAACCCGCCCTTTTTCGCGATTCTCCTTTCGTGCCGATTTCGTTGCCATCCACCCTCACTCAGTCTCCTCACCACTTCCTTTCGAATACAGGTTCGTTTACGCTAGGCTTTGGGCTATTAGGCTGGGTTTAGGTGCCGAATATTTTGATGGTTTCTCTGGTGCTCCAGAGCAGCGATACTTCCCCTCCTCACTCCTCCATAGCCCAACCGGAAGTCAAAATTGACCAAGTAATGTGTAGAGAATATTAAGAAAGTGAAATTATGCTGGGGGATTAAGAATCAAGCCATTTACTAATCTTTTTGAATTCTTTAGTTTTTATCTCCTATAATTGCATTTCTCTTCCCCTCTAATTAGTTGTGGTCTAAGAAAGCAAATTAAGTTCTACAGTTACTTTTCTTTTAGGGAATGCTAAATATTATTTTTTCTTTAGAATAAGTTTATTTGTTGTGGTATAGAACCCATGTAAACATTTACTGCTGTGTTACCATTTATAAGTATATCTTGTAAATTTTGAAAAATAAATAAATAAGAAAAAAAATGTAATCCCTTTTACTTTCAGACATGTCCCTACCCACTGAATAATATATAGCCATATGTTTTGGGGCCAGCCGAGACAAATTCTGTGAATTGCTCACCCGTTGGGATTTCACTTGTTAATTCACCTAAATAATCTCACAGTCTGTGTTGTGGTAAGGACAGTGCATGTTTATGTATTCTGCAAAGGAGTTGGTAGCTTATTGTTCAAAACGCCTGACCTCATAGATTTCAGCAATCACATACCCTTTAGTGAAACCTACTTCCATTTCTACGGTACACTAAGTTCCCACCAGGGCTCTCTCACTATTACTGTAAGCGCATTTCTCCCTCTGACCTGTCTTGGCGCACATACAACACAATAGAAATATGAGTTTTCCATGCAGCCTCACATGTAACATTGGTAAAAAGAGCCCATGTGGAGAATACATCTTGACTTTCACAAGCCCGAAATAATCAGAGAGGGGGCCAAAATTTTCACAAATAATTTGTGGTGACCTATTGGATATTCTTTAGTTTTACTGATAAATGGATATAGGCTGGTAAAGTAATAATAGGATATTTTCTTGCTCTGCTTAGCCTGGTAGTACAGACAAGGGGCCCTGTTTACTAAGGCATGTTAGCATTTTTAATGTGCCTACAATTAGTGTGCGCTAACCGTGTAGGTGCCTATTGGGATATTGGAGGCGCATGCAGTGTTAATGTGTGTACATGGTTAACACATGTTAAAAACGCTAACATGCCTATAACACGGCTCAGTAAATAGGGCCCAAAGTTTGTTCTACCTCCAAAAAATGGCATCGCCAGGAACATTTAAATACATTTTGTTAGAGGAACATTAAATAATGCACCAGAGTAGATCTTGACCTAAGAGATTAACAGGAAAAGAAGGCTGAGAAGGAAGGCATGATGATCCAAAATAGATCCCAGAAAGACAGTTAAAAGTTGAGAGACAGAATAAGGTACTTCTATCTGGTTACGTCCCCTATTGCGTCCACAACTAAAGGGGCCAAAGGGACATCGGGGAAACTCTTGGACTTGTAGAGCAGTACACCATGCTCCAGTACAAGACATGATTGATTATGCACCACACATAGGGGGAAATTTTATTAATGGCAGGTGATGAATGCAGTGGTACCATGATTGGCTGTAGATAATAACTAAATTTAATGCTGAGAAAGTCCCTGATACCAAGATTGCAGCATGTATATAGTATAAAACAAAGAACAATGTCCATATTCATTCTTCATACTCTTGCAACATGGCCTTGGCACTAGTGACAGGTCCATAGTGCTTTGAAGAAGAAGCCATGATGGTTTGGTTCTGGCCTCATATGCACACCAAAAGGTTGTTCAGGCTGAGGTCCTAGGCCAACCAAATTTCAGTTTTGGCTTCAGTGCCAAAACCAAGCTGCAATCCACATTCAGACTTGTTTTAGTTTTCTCTAAAAATGCTGATGCATTTTTGGCTGAGACCGCCTCCCTTCACCCCCCCCCCCCCCCCCCCCCCCCCCGCCTACTGGCAGTACTCCCCCCCCTCCCCGATCCCATTCGTAGGCCACCAACTGCTGCCCCTCTGCTTACCTTACCACTCTGTTGATCTGGTGGCATGTTGAGGCAAGATCAATCCCTAGTCTCTCCTGCCCAACCAGTATCTCCAGTCAAAATCAGTGCTGCAATTTTCAATGGCAGTCTTGCAAGATTGCTGCTGGAGGTAATGGAAGCATTTTGGGACTGGAGCCAGCACGGGGAGGAGCCAGTCTACAATACCGAAGCTAAAGGAGAGCGCATTAGTGCCAATTGATTAATAGCCAGTATCTACTATCCTACGTGGATTATTTTGTGACTTCTTAGATGTGACAACTGAGTGATGCTTTTATTACAGTCAGTACAAGTAAGTAGTTTTAATCCTGTGTAAATAATTTTGTGAAGTATTAGACTTGAAAACACAGAAAAGCTTTTATTACACTCAGTTGACTGCTGTGTGAATCTTTTGGTGAAATGTTAGACTTGAAAGCTGTGTAAAGTTTTATTACATTCAGCACATGTAAATGGTTGGTCTCCCTTGTGGATCCTTTTGTAGCATGATATGAAGTTAATTGTCAGAATTATTGATTTTGCTGGATCAGATACAAATATATATATATATAAATAAAACATGCAGCTGCAAAGACTTTACTTCCCCCTTCCACCTGGACTGCAGTTAACAAAAGACAGTGAAACTCCACCTATTCTCAGACAAAGAAGCCATACACACATATCCAAAGAATAAAACTCTGAAGATGGACAGCAATCAGAGACTACAGTCAACAAAAGATAGTGAAACTCCACCTATTCTCAAACTAACTCTGAAAAGCCCATCTATCTGACAAAAGAAGCCCACCTACTTCACAGACACAGACTCTTGTAATCCTGTCAGATGCCTTATTGATGTGTATCTGCCACAGCAGAGTCCAGACAGGAAGTCTTATGATGTAATTAAACATGGGAACAGTTACCATGCCCCATCTCAAAACTAGATGAAACCAGTTTTCAGCTATCCCCGAGTTTTCATTGGATCGAGTACATCCCTCTTGACTTCAGCCTAGGGTCCAGCAAGAAAATATAAAATGCCCAGCTCTCTTGGGAGCTCTCTCTTCTTTGGACCTGCCTCCTGGCTCTCTGCTGGACTTCATAGACACCCTGAGAAGAATTCTCCAGGCAACAACCACAACTTTGCAAGAAAAGACTTCTTCAGCAGAGGGGATCTGCTTCACCACTTCAACGAGCTACCAGCAGCCTCTATCAAAGTGAGTTACCATTATCCAGCATAATTTATATTTCAGACCTTTCAATCTTGAAAAGCACATTTCCGCTTGTGATAAGATTCTTAAAAAAACTGCCTCTCTCTCTTGTAACATTATTACATTATCTGTATTGTAAATAAACCTTTTTAAAAGTTAATTATATGGTTTTTATGTTCTGAGCAGATGTCTGTAAACCTTACAGAGCATGTTAATGTAATTCAACAAATATAATATTTGATTCCCCCTTTTTCTTACATATCCTTATCTTATTACCTTATAGGTAATTGGTGGAGAATAGAATAAAAAATATATATTATTCCTACACTTTGGTGAATTTTTATTTTTGATAGCTGAGTAAAGATTCAGTACATGTAAATGGTTTGTCTCCTGTGTGGACCATTTTGTGTCTTTTTAGATTTGAAAGCTGAGTGAAGTTTTTATTACACTCAGTACATGTAAATGGTTTGTATCCTGTGTGGACCATGTTGTGTCTTTGTAGATCTGAAAGCTGAGTGAAGCTTTTATTACACTCAGTACATGTAAATTGATTTTCTCCTCTGTGAATCTTTTGGTGAAATTTTAGACGTGAAAGCAGAGTGAATCTTTTATTACACTCAGTACATGTAAATGGTTTGTCTGCTATGTGGACCATTTTGTGTCTTTTTAGATTTGAAAGCTGAGTGAAGTTTTTATTACACTCAGTACATGTAAATGGTTTGTATCCTGTGTGGACCATGTTGTGTTTTTGTAGATCTGAAAGCCGAGTGAAGCTTTTATTACACTCAGTACATGTAAATTGATTTTCTTCTCTGTGAATCTTTTGGTGAAATTTTAGACGTGAAAGCAGAGTGAATCTTTTATTACACTCAGTACATGTAAATGGTTTGTCTCCTGTGTGGACCATTTTGTGTCTTTTTAGATTTGAAAGCTGAGTGAATCTTTTATTACACTCAGTACATGTAAATGGTTTGTATCCTGTGTGGACCATGTTGTGTCTTTGTAGATCTGAAAGCTGAGTGAAGCTTTTATTACACTCAGTACATGTAAATTGATTTTCTCCTCTGTGAATCTTTTGGTGAAATTTTAGACGTGAAAGCAGAGTGAATCTTTTATTACACTCAGTACATGTAAATGGTTTGTCTCCTGTGTGGACCATTTTGTGTCTTTTTAGATTTGAAAGCTGAGTGAATCTTTTATTACACTCAGTACATGTAAATGGTTTGTATCCTGTGTGGACCATTTTATGACTTTTTAGACTTGAAAGCTGAGTGAAGTTTTTATTACACTCAGTACATGTAAATGGTTTGTATCCTGTGTGGACCATGTTGTGTCTTTGTAGATCTGAAAGCTGAGTGAAGCTTTTATTACACTCAGTACATGTAAATTGATTTTCTCCTCTGTGAATCTTTTGGTGAAATTTTAGACGTGAAAGCAGAGTGAATCTTTTATTACACTCAGTACATGTAAATGGTTTGTCTCCTGTGTGGACCATTTTGTGTCTTTTTAGATTTGAAAGCTGAGTGAATCTTTTATTACACTCAGTACATGTAAATGGTTTGTATCCTGTGTGGACCATTTTGTGTTTTTTTAGATCTGAACGACAAGTAAAGCTTTTATTACACACAGTACATGTAAAGGATTTCTCTTTTTCATGATTCCTTTTGTGCATTTGGAGTTCTGAAAATAAGAGGAAGCTCTTACTACATTCAGGACAAATAAAACTGATACTCCTATTGTACGCAATACATGTAAATTCTTTCTGTTGTTTTTCTCCTTTCCTTTTGCAATGGTGTAATTTAGAAGTCACTTGATCACTATTATTAATTTGGAAGGGTCTCTGGTCATCAGGGATGTCACTGAGCTCCTTGTCATTTCTCTCACACTTACTGGGTCCGTCTGTTGAATCTCCTGCAAGGTCTCTCTCTTCCTTTGATTCTTGCTTACAATTCTTTGTATTAATCTCCTTAGTTCTCGGGGAAATATTCTCACAGACATTTTCTGAGTGTTTTTGGATTTGTTCCTTTTCTACAGGATGTTCTCCCTGCTTTTCTCTCTTCCTTTCTCGTGTGATGTGATGATCTATTGGATATAAATAGAAGGTATTAATAAAGTGTTAGAAGACTGTGATTTCCAAGATATTACTTATATATAATGGCGGGATTGGTTATTTTACACAGCAATTTTCTAAGTGTGGCTTAAGAACTGGTTTGCAAGTAAGAAAGGTAAAATTATGTATCATACCTGATAATTTTCTTTCCATTAATCATAGCCGATCAATCCATAGACTGGCGGGTTGTGTCCATCTACCAGCAGGTGGAGATAGCAATCCTTTTGTCTCCCTATATGTGGTCATGTGCTGCCGGAAACTCCTCAGTATGTCGATATCAAAGCTCCATCCGCAGGACTCAGCACTTAGAGAATTACACCCACAAAGGGATGACACTCTGCCCAGCTCACCACCGCCGAAACGGGGGAGGGGAATCAACCCAGCTCATCCCCACACAAGTGGGGGAGGGGAATCCATCCAGCTCATCCCCGTGGAGCGGGGGAGGGACATCACACCCGCAGATGCGGGGGGATCTGGCTTATCCTGCAACCGCAACCGCGGGAGGAGCTGACTGACCCTAACACCGCCGAAGCGGGAGGGGTACAAAGCTGCCCTACAGCCGCACGAAGCGGGAGGGAGCGCCGGCAGAATTTAGGTCTCAATCCAGCCCCGTAAAACGGAGGGGAGAGGAATGCAGCAGCTCACTGTAACACAAAATCGTCTCAACTCCTGAAGAATCCAATTGAAAAAACTTGAACACGAAGTCCTCCTGTACAGGAACTGAAGACTAAACTTGAACCTGAAATGCAACAAGAATATAAACAGTACAGATATCTGGGAGGGGCTATGGATTGATCGGCTATGATTAATGGATAGAAAATTATCAGGTATGATACATAATTTTACCTTCCATATCATCATGCTGATCAATCCATAGACTGGTGGGATGTACTGAAGCAGTACTCACCCAGGGTGGGACATAGAAATCCCTGACCGCAACACTGAAGCTCCAAACCGGGCCTCCGCCCGAGCAGCCACAGTCAAGCGGTAATGCCTGGAGAAGGTATGAGCCGATGCCCAAGTTGCCGCCCTATAAATCTCTTCCAAGGAGAAGGACCCGGCTTCTGCCATAGAGGCTGCCTGTGCTCTAGTGGAGTGAGCCTTCAGCTGGATAGGCGGCACCTTCCCCGCGGCCACATAAGCCGCTGCAATGGTTTCCTTGACCCATCGTGCCACTGTAGGCTTCGCATCCTGCAGACCCCTACGAGGACCTGCGAACAGCACAAACAGATGATCCGACTTCCGGAAATCATTGGTCACTTCCAAGTATCTGATGATGACTCATCTCACATCTAGATATTTGAGAGCAGAGTACTCCTCTGGGTAGTCCTCCCTACGAAAGGAGGGTAGACAGAGCTGCTGATTCACATGGAAGCGAGAAACAATCTTGGGCAGGAAGGAAGGCACTGTGCGAATAGACACTCCTGCCTCAGTGAACTGCAGAAAGGGCTCTCGACATGATAGCGCCTGGAGCTCGGAAACTCTTCTGGCTGAAGTGATAGCCACCAAAAAGACTGCTTTCAACGTCAGGTCTTTCAGAGATGCCCTCGACAAGGGTTCAAAAGGCGGCTTCTGCAAGGCTCTTAGCACCAGATTGAGATTCCACGCAGGTACCACTGAGTGCAAAGGAGGGTGCAGGTGATTAACTCCCTTGAGAAAGCGCACCACATCTGGCTGCGAGGCCAGGGAAGCACCCTTCTGGTGACCCCTGAAGCAAGCAAGAGCCGCTACCTGGACCTTAAGGGAACTGAGCGACAGGCCTTTTTCCAGACCTTCTTGCAGGAACGCCAACACTGAAGAAATTGGAGCAGTGAAGGGAGAAAGTGAGCCTGCCTCACACCACGAAGCAAAGGTACGCCAGAAGTAGAGCGCTTCCTCGCTCTCAGCATAGTGGCGATGACCTTGTCTGAGAAGCCCTTCTTCCTCACACGCTGCCGCTCAATAGCCAGGCTGCAAGACCAAAGGGGGAGGGATCCTCCATCACCACGGGACCCTGATGCAACAGGCCCCGTTCCGCTGGCAGCTGCAGAGGGTCGTCCACTGAGAGCCTGATCAAGTCCACATACCAGGGACGTCTGGGCCAATCCGGACTCACCAGGATTATCCGGCCCGGATGCTTTGCCACCCGGCCTAGCACCCTGCCCAACATGGGCCAAGGCGGGAACACACAGAGAAGCTCCTGTGTCGGCCACTGTTGGAGAAGAGCATCTACTCCCAGAGATCGAGGGTCCCGTCCTCTGCTGAAAAAGCGCGGCACTTGGCAATTGGCTGATGACGCCATCAGATCTAGGCTCGGCTGGCCCCAGCGCTTCGTGATGTCCAAGAACGCCTGCGCAGTATTCATGACTCCCGCAATGTGGGCCGCCGACAGCTGTTCCAGGTTTGCTTCCGCCTACAGGCATAGCTTCATGGCCTCCTTGGCTAGAGGGGCACTCCTGGTACCTCCCTGGCGATTGACATAGGCCACAGCCGTGGCATTGTCCGACAGGACCCGTACTGGCTTCAGCGCCAGGACCGGGAGAAACTCCAAAGGCGCCAACCGAATGGCTCTGAGTTCCAGGAGGTTTAAAGACCACTTTGCCTCTGCAGGGGACCAGAGCCCCTGCGCTGTCCTTCCCAAGCAGTGGGCTCCCCAGCCCGACAAAGAGGCGTCCACCGCGACGACAACCCACTCCGGGGTCATAAGAGGCATTCCTGCGGACAGCTTGTCTGGCCTCGGCCACCAGCTCAGCGCCTTGCGCACCGCTAGGTCCAAGGGAAGGTGCATAGCGTAATCCTCCGAAGCTGGAGTCCATCACTGCAGCAGAGAGAGCTGTATAGGTCTCATATGGGCCCTGGCCCAGGGCACTACTTCCATCGTGGCCGTCAGAGAGCCCAACAGCTGCACATAGTCCCAAGCCCGAAGAGGACAGGCTGCTAGGAACTTGTCCACCTGAGCCTGAAGCTTGACAATCCGATTGTCTGGCAGGAACACTCTGCCCACTTGGGAGTGGAATCGAACTCCCAGATACTCCAGGGACTGAGTCGGACGCAGCTGGCTTTACTCCCAGTTGATGATCCACCCCAGGGAGCTCAAAAGAGCAATCACCTGGTCTGAAGCTCTGCCGCACTCTGCATAAGAGGGGGCTCGGATCAACCAGTCGTCCAGATAAGGATGGACTTGTACTCCTTTCTTGCGTAGGAAGGCCGCGATGACCACCATTACTTTGGAGAAGGTCCGTGGAGCAGTAGCCAACCCGAACGGGAGGGCTCTGAACTGGAAGTGTCGGCTCAGAACTGTAAAACGCAGAAAGTGTTGATGAGGAGGCCAGATGGGAATATGCAAGTAAGCTTCCTTGATGTCCAAGGATGCCAGGAACTCCCCTGCCTGCACTGCCGCTATAACAGAGCGGAGAGTCTCCATCCGGAAGTGCCGAACTTTCAAGGCCCGATTGACCCCTTGAGGTCGAGGAAAGGCCGGACAGAACCTCCTTTCTTTGGTACCACAAAGTAAATGGAGTAATGTCCCTTGCCAAGCTGATCTTCTGGCACCGGAACGACCGCACCCAGGCGGATCAGATCATCCAAGGTCTGCTGCACTGCCACAGCTTTGACCGGAGACTTGCAGGGAGAGTGCACAAACCCGTCTCTTAAGGGTCGGCAGAACTCTAGCTTGTAGCCGTCTCTGATGACTTCCAGCACCCAAGCGTCTGAAGTTACCCTGGTCCACTCGTCCAGAAACGAGGATAGGCATCCTCCAATCTGCTCTGGGCCATGGACCAGCGCCCCGTCATTGGGTACGAGACCCTGGGGGAGGACCGGAGGAGGCACCTCCGGGACGGCGGTCTCTGCGAAAGAAATGCTGCTTGGGGGAAAAGTTCCCTATGAAGGTAAAGGGGGCAGAGGAGCCCGACTTGCTCGGGCGATACCGACGGGCTTCCTGAAACCGTCCTTTGGAGGAACCGGGGCGGGCACCACCAGCCCGGGCCCTGACCTCCGGTAACCTCTTACCCTTAGACGTGCTGAGATCGGTCACAATCTTGTCCAGCTCCACCCCAAAGAGCAGCTTGCCTTTAAAAGGCAACTTAGCCAGGCGAGACTTAGAGGCGTGGTCAGCAGACCAATGCTTCAGCCAAAGCCAGCACCGTGCAGAGACTGTCTGAGCCATACCTTTAGCCGAGGCTCTCAAGACATCATACAGCAGCCTGCCAAGTAGGCCAAGCCCGATTCCAGGGCTGGCCAATCAGCCCTCAAGGAAGGATCCGAGGGGGAAGCCCGCTGCACAAGCGTCAGGCACGCCCTGGCCACATAGGAGCCGCAAATTGAGGCCTGCAAAATTAAAGCAGCCGCCTCGAAGGACGACTTTAAAGCCATCTCCAATTTCCTGTCTTGGGCGTCCTTTAGGGCCATGCCACCTTCCATCGGCAACGCCGTTTTCTTAGTCACCGCAGTGATTAAAGAATCCACGGTAGGCCCAAGAAAGGCCTCCCGTTCACCTTCAGGCAGAGGATAGAGGCGGGACATAGCCCTAGCCACTTTAAGGCTCACTTCTGGGAAATCCCATTGAGCCGAAATCAAGGTGTGCATGGCTTCATGCACGTGGAAGGTTCTAGTCGGGCGCTTCGTCCCCAGCATAATGGCAGAGCCAACAGAGGCTGAGGGAGAGACGTCCTCTGGAGAGGAAATCTTCAAAATGCTCATGGCCTGCACTAACAGGTTGGGCAAATCCTCTGAGCGAAAGATCCGTGCTGCAGAGGGGTAATCCGCTCCATCCGAGCGGGAATCCCCAAAGGACCGTTGAGAGAACTCAGATACGCTGCCCTCATCTACATCAGAGGAGACAGAGTCCTCTAGGGCCTGGAAGACCACCCGAGGGCGTTTGCTTCCGGAGGCCTCAACCTCTTGATCGGGGGGGGAGCCAGGGCAGCGTTTAGCATAAGAAAAGCCTGATGCAGCAGCAAAATGAACTCAGGGGAGAAACCCCCTAGACTGTGCACTTCTGCCACCTGGGCCACGGCCCTAGACGCACCCTCAACCAGCGCTCGCAAGAGCGGGGGAGAAACATGCTGCGCATCCAAAATGGTGTCCGGCGTGAAACTCCGAGAAGGAGCCACGCGGGAAGAACAGCGCTTAACTTTCGCCGCTTTCTTGCCGTCGCCCGAATCAAGGGCGACCATAGCATTAACGTCTCCCACCTCGAGGGCGGCCCAAGAACAAGCCGTCCGAGCAGAGTGGCCGGTCAAAATGGGGGGGGGGGGGGGGCGAGCAGCGGGGGATGGGCACTTTTGGCAGGAAAAACCGCCACACCGGAGGAAGAACCGGGACACTGACCGGACTCCAAACTGACGCCCAAAAAAGGCGAGTCAGGCTTTGAAAACCCCCGCACCCCGCTAGACGCACACAGGCGGTCCGGGGAGCGAATCTTCGCGCCCTCGCCCTCCAACGCCATAAGCCACGTGGAGCCCGAACGGGGAACCCCCTGCCCACTATAAAAGGTAAAATGACCTGCTTCTCGCTCCGAGCTGTAACGAATTGGTGTCCCAGTGAGCAGCTGCAATAAACGCCGATATAAACGTTGAAATAAACGCCCTTAAAGGACGTCCAAATTTTTTTTTTTTTTTTTAACGGAGCCAGCAGGAGAGGGGAGAAAAGGAGGGACCTGGCACTACCAGGTTTGCACTTGCTGAAGAAGAGCCCTCAACCCCAGGTACTCAACAAAACCTAAGAATTAGGCTTGGAGACCTAGCCAGAGCTGCTTCTGTGTGTGACCACCACCTGCTGAGATAGAGAACATACGGAGGAATTTCCAGCAGCACATGACCACATATAGGGAGACAAAAGGGTTGCTCTCTATCTCCACCTGCTGGTAGATGGACACAACCCACCAGTCTATGGATTGATCGGCATGATGATATGGAACTGACCATTTCATGAAGTGTTTTTCTACAGTTACCGCCACAAAGGTAGGCCAGAGCAGGGCAATGAGCTAGACAAATATCTAAAAAGAAGAAACATTACATCCTATATAATAAAAAGCACCTCCAACGTTCTGAAGCTGACTCGATGGCACTTAAACCTTGAGCCAATCGTGCTCTCCATCTCATGAATTGACGTCAGTACTTCCAGGTACATCACCAGCGACACTGACCAACCACATGAAAGCAGCACGAGGCACACCACAGCGTTCCCGAACGTGAACGACACACTCCACCCCTCTTGCTCCGCCTCGGAGCCCTGCTGATATGAAAAAACAGCCACCTCGCTCAGTTCCTCGCACCATGTCCCGCCCCTCTCACTCTGCCCTCCAGCCCTCAGAGCCCTGCTGACCTGAAGACACAGCCACCTGGATCAGTTCCTCACGCCGTGTTCCACCCTCACGCCCCTCTCGCTCTGCCCTCCTGCCTCTCTCGCTACGCCCTCCTGCCTCTCGCGCTGCGCCCTCCCGCCCTCGGAGCACTGCTGATCTCCAGCTGCAAAGACACTGGCCGTCGCTACAGCAGCACACCTCTTGACTGAAGAAAACCTGTCCCATGTGCTGTTGGCATTGATACTGCCTGCTCTGCTTCACCTGTATTCATCGTGGAACTCCTACATTACTGCAGGCTCCATCAGTGTGCCTACCTGCTGTCGAGGTAAAAGAAATCCAAACTACAAAAACAACTTTTGGATCAGGACGTGATAAGGTGCAGGGCTGGGCTGCGGTGGTGTGAGGACTAGCCAGAGTTGATTTCATGTCACTCTCTTTAGGGGGGGGGGGGGGCTGGAACCCGGGGGAGGGAGGGGAGTGTCTGGAACTCAGTGGAGGAGAGGGGTTTGGAACTCGGGGGAGGGGACGACGATGACCCTGGAATACGGAGGAAGGGGTGACACGAACTGGGAGGGGGGACCCCTGGCACACTCTCACACACACACTCTCTCTCTCTCACACAGACACACTCACAGTCGAGAAATAAAGTCAGCTCTTATGAGTTCACTAATAAGGCAGGACGTCTCCTTGCTATGTGGTTACTTAGGCAAAAGCTGGACCACGCAGTTACCCGTGTCCGGGATGGGAGGGGTGATATGTTACTTACCTCAGAGAGTATACGTAGGCATTTTGTGGAATTCTACTAAGCTCTGTATGCGCAAGAGATTAGTCCATCCTCGGAGTCTATAACTGACTATTTGGCAGAGAGTGAACTCTCCTCCCTGACTTTTCAGCAGTGGGCCACCTTGGATAAACCGGTGACTCCAGCTGAGATTCAGAAAGCTATCCAAAACTTGCCTTCCTGTAAATCTCCGGGGCTGGATGGATTCCCCAATGAATTTTACAAGAAATTTGCTCCGGAGTTGGCTCCTCTCCTGGCAGATCTGTTTAACCAGATTGGCAGGGGAGAATCCTTGCCCCCGTCTATGCTGCAGGCGTGGATAGCTGTACTGCCTAAGCCAGCCAAAGATCACACGGAGTGCGGCTCCTATCGTCCTATCTCAGTTTTAAATGCTGATGTAAAAATACTAGCTAAAGTGCTGGCTAACCGCCTGGCACCCTTACTACTGGCAATAATTCACCCTGACCAAGTAGGATTTGTCTCGTACAGAAAGGCAATGGATAACATACGGCGTGAAGTAGATTTAATGTATTTGGCCCAGAGAGATCGGAGGCCTTTGTGCCTTCTTGGCCTGGATGCTGAGAAGGCCTTTGACAGAGTCCACTGGCCATATATGTATAAGGTGATGGAAGCTTTTGGGATAGGACCGCGCTTTTGCGGCTGGATTTAAGCCTTTTATGATTCCCCTAAAGTGTGCGTTGTATATAATGTATGTGCAGAAGTAAAGATAAAGAAATGCAAGGAACTGTAGTGAAGTGTTTTTAGACATATGCCAGATGCCTATAACTCAGAGGAAGTATGTGAGGCAGTAAAAGAGAACAAAGATAAGCAGGGTGGAGGAGGGGGCGGTTGGAAATTAGCAGAGAAAAAGCATGGGAACGGAATCTGCTGACATTTGCAAAAGAAATTTATAGATTAGCTTTGACATACACAAGGCTAACCATTGTGTAAAATGTATATAAAAGAGTGATACTCAAATGTAACCAAGCAAAACTTGATCTATCCTGTATGTCTGAAACTGCTGTAGTAAGTATTTTTGCTTCCTGTATAATGTTCTTATACAGCCTCTGTCCAAGGGAGGACAGTTGAAATAAACCTTTTTCTTGAACTTTATTGTTTATGTGATGTTTTTATACCTTAAAGCGCTATAATTAGCAAATTGGCGACCACGGCAGGACGCTGCTCGCTGGTCAGTACGGATCTAGTAGGATCCTTGGAATTGAAGTGAAGAAATTAAGTTAATATTTTTGTGCCTCTTTCCCTATTATCTTCAGAAATGGCCAGTCTGGAGTGAGTAGGTGTCAGGGCATACTTCATCGAAACTGTAAGTAGAAACTGAAGCAAAGATACAGATTTTGTTTTGATTTCCATTGTGGCATTGTTTTTATATTTGCTGATATCTGTTCTTCTATTTGTGTGTTATTTCCTCTTTCTCTTTTGGCTTGGTTTCTGTATTATGAAGCGTTTCAGTTCTAAATCCAAAGGGACTGCCCCAGAGATGTCTGGTGCAGCCGGGAATGTCCCTCCAGATACTCCTTATGTGCTATATATAGATAGCCGCAAGAGTTGTTCCCCCCCTTGTCCATGTTAGGGAAACTTTCCCCTTTGATTCAAAGCTTATTGCAGAAACCTGTGTTAAATGGGTCAAATATGCGGTTAAAGATCCTTTCCTTGCCTGGTCTGTTACTGGCTCTTTTAAGAAATCAGATCTCATGTCTTTATTAAACTTTTTACAGCAGAATAAAAAGGGAAAATCAGGCCAGAAACATCTTCATGTATTGAATCTTTTTACAAGTCTCCTTCTGTTTCTTTTCAAATTGAACAAATGGTACTCCGGAAGAACTTCACTCACAAAACGTGGAAGGATCCGGTTTACATTGGACCGTTCACTATTAAGGAATTAACCGCTACTGCAGCCCGACTCACGGACCACACAACATGGGTTCATTTGGCAGACCTCCGCCCCTGTCCGTCACCATCCTCCTCCTCAGCATAGTCCTAGTTTTCTTATTGCCCGGACACACCTCTGCTAACACCTACATTGAGCACATTCAAATGGCAGCTAAGACATTGAACTTGACTGACTGTATTATATGTACTCCTGTGATGTCATCTTTTTCTTCTGTTCCCGCTACAATCTTTGGACATACTATGATAAATTTGAGTGGTCATCACATCTGTTTTTCCAATAATACATGTCGCAGAGATGATGGACAAGTTCTCTGAAATGAAACTTTTGATCTATGTCATTTTAATGCTACCTCATCAACAGCCAGAGGTCCGTGAATACTCCCTCAGCAGTGCCCTCTGCAAGCACTGATGATGAAGCATTACAGTTAGCTTTAGATTATATTAATTCCACATCTCTCTATATAAAAGGCAAAACCAACGTTCTATGAAGCCTCCAGCCGGAAGTGTGAAGGGGGCGAGATATCCGGTTTCCCTATGAGTGTCTGCCCCGCCCTCTCTGTAACACAGTCAGTGAAGGAAAACAGCAGAGCACGAAATCAAATCGCTGGCTCTGTAACAGTGAAGGACTCAGAGGGGGGAGGGGAGAGAGGCCAGAGGGCACGGACACACACACTCCCACATGCACACAGAAGAAAACATTGCTAGCCCCCGTTTCATTTGCATCAGAAACGGGGCTTTTTTACTAGTATCCATTAACTAAAACACGTTTAGATGCTTTATCTGCTACTGCTTGGCTCCCCTTTGCTGGCTCTGCTGTAGCTGCTGAGTTAGGTATGTCTATACGCAGACTACAGTCTCTTTTGCATGTAGTAACACATGAGTTAGACATTGTTGTAAATACTTTGCAAAGCCAAAATGATGACACTGCTCGTCATGCCATGCATACCCGTATAGCTGTTGATTTTTTATTAGCCCAACAGGGTGGTGTATGTGCTATTGTCAATGATACATCCTGTTGCACAGTGATAAGGAATCAATCTATTATAGTAAAGAATGCAATGCAAAGGATCCTTTCCCTTGCTAAATTGAAGTTATCAGATTATGAGGGATTATTGGATGGTTCTTGGTGGGATACAATTACATCATGGTTTAAGAATTTGACCCCATGGTTAAAAGGTATACTCATGTTCTTCCTTACTGTGTTTATAGTGCTACTGGTGTTGTTATGTTGTACTCCTTGTCTTATGGCCATTTGTTGCAAGGTATGTGAACAAACACTTAATTTGACAGTTCCAGTTCATGTGAATGAACAGTATGATATGCTGCACATCGCAGAAGCAAACAAATATGACAATTTGAAAAGTAATATAAACCATGCACAACGAAGTATCACTGTACGGTTTGATAATGCCCAGGTTTGATAGAAACTGTTGTGAAACGCCATGACGGCCTGATGAGCGCATGTTATACATAGTGTTCACTAGCTAACAGTGTGTCCAACTATAACCTGGTCAAGCCTATGGTGAACCTTGTGGCAAGGTTCAAGGGAGGATTTGTATATAATGTATGTGCAGAAGTAAAGATAAAGAAATGCAAGGAACTGTAGTGAAATGTTTTTAGACATATGCCAGATGCCTATAACTAAGAGGAAGTATGTGAGGCAATAAAAGAGAACAAAGATAAGCAGGGTGGAGGAGGGGGCGGTTGGAAATTAGCAGAGAAAAAGCATGGGAACGGAATCTGCTGACATTTGCAAAAGAAATTTATAGATTAGCTTTGACATACACAAGGCTAACCATTGTGTAAAATGTATATAAAAAGAGTGATACTCAAATGTAACCAAGCAAAACTTGATCTATCCTGTATGTCTGAAACTGCTGTAGTAAGTATTTTTGCTTCCTGTATAATGTTCTTATACAGCCTCTGTCCAAGGGAGGACAGTTGAAATAAACCTTTTTCTTGAACTTTATTGTTTATGTGATGTTTTTATACCTTAAAGCGCTATAATTAGCAGCGTGAGAGTAAATGGGGGCAACTCTGAAATGTTTACACTACATAGAGGTACTTGACAGGGCTGCCCACTGTCCCCACTACTGCTTGCTATGGTTATGGAACCTTTTGCCTCAAGGGTACGATTGAGCCTGGATATCTCTAGAGTTACAGTAGCAGGGAGAGAGCATAAAATGGCTATGTTCGCAGACGTTGTGTTACTATTTGTTACGCGCCCTCTGGTTACTTTCCCCAGTTTTCTGCAAGCTATCAATGAATATTCGGTAGTATCAGGCTTTAAAGTGAATATAACGAAATCTGAGGCTTTGAATGTAACCCTTCCTGAGGAGTTGGTGGAGTCCTTAAAATCCTCTTTTGCTTTTCGGTGGGCCACCAAGGAAATTCGCTACTTGGGAGTGAATTTAACGGCTAAACTATCTGACCTTTTTACAGCAAACTACAAAGGAATGGCTAGAGTTATCTCTGCTGACTTGGAAAGGTGGGGGGACCTGGCGTTCTCCTGGTTTGGCAGAATAGCCACAGTAAAGATGAATGTGTTGCCGCGCCTGCTGTATTTATTTCAAGTCCTTCCGATAATGTTGCCCAGAAAGTTCCTTGCGAACTTGCAAGATCGTATTGTCCGCTTCATCTGGGCAGGAAAACGCCCACGATTATCGCGCTCCTTTCTTTATCAAGACAGGAGGTGGGGAGGGCTGGGGGTTCCCAACCTGGCCTGGTATTATCAAGCAGCTCAAGCGCGTGCAGCAATTGAATGCTTCCAGGACTACCCTGATACACAGTGGGTGCACTTAGAGCAACATTCTGTAGGCCCGAGACCTTTCGGGACACTTGTGTGGCTTCCAAGCTCGCTTAGATCACTTGGGGAGGGATTGTGTCCTTCCATACACGTAACTCTTTCCTATTGGGACAGTCTTTTTCCACGGAAAAGGTGTGTGTTATCACGTTTGTCACCTTTAGCTTATAACCCCTTGTTCTACCCTGGGACTGAAAGAGGAGTATTCACCAGATAGTACGGTGAGGGTTTGAGAACATGGGGACAACTGTTTGAGGGCGAATCACTGCTGTCATTTCATGAGGCCGTGGCCAGGTTCCCAGTGGTGGGGAGGGACGAATTTGCCTATCTTCAATTGTCCAACTTTCTTAGTACGAGGGCAGTTCGGGAGGTGGTATCCCGGGAGAAGTTATCTATGGAAGAAGCATGTGAGGGGTCTGCAACGACCAGTGGTTTAATTTCTCGTTTATACAATTGTATCAGACTGCAAACTCCGCGTTACACTCTTCACAGAAGAGGCTGGCAGAGGGAGCTGGGTCTAGAGCTGGCAGAGGCTGAGTGGGAGAGGACAGAACGGGCAGCGGAGGGGGTGTTCTCTCATGTACCTTTCAAGGAAAATGCAGTAAAGGTGCTGTTCAGGTGGTAACTGATGCCTGAGCGCCTTCAGCGCATATACCCTGCATCGTCGCATTTGTGCTGGAGAGGTTGTGGTGTCAGAGGCACCATGGGGCATGTTTGGTGGGCATGTGTGAAAATAAGGGCTTTCTGGAAATCGATACAGAGTAGGTTGCAAAAGTGGCTGGGGTGCTCGATCCCTTGGAATCCTGCCTTTTTCCTTTTTTCAGCTAAGGAGGCAAATCTTTCACAAGACAAGTGGTATTGATATGGTATGCAACAAGTGCAGCTAGGATTGTAATAGCCTCCTGCTGGAAGTTGTCTTTGACTCCTCCAATAACGAGATGGCTTCATAAGCTGAGGTATGTCTATGAGATGGAGAGGCTCCTAGCGGAGCAGCGTAACCAGACACATAGATGGCACAGGATCTGGGAACCATGTATCATCCATGCATAATGCAAGCGGACACGGAAGATGGAGCCTTGAAAGTTGGTTGGGGTATTCTGGAAGGGGGGAGGGAGGGGGGGATCTAGGGGGGGGGAGCCGGGTACTTGGAACTTTTAAAAAAGTTTATAAAATATTGAAGGAAACTGAAAGAAGCCAAGAGAGAGATACGTCTGGCGAAGGCGAAAGCAGAAGAAAAAATGGCTAGAAATGTAAGGAGGGGGTGACAAAAACTTCTTCAGGTATATTAGTGAAAGGAGGAAGACAAATAAGGGAATTGTGAGACTGAAAGACGCTGCGAACCGCTATGTAGATAATGATGAAGAAAAAAGCAAATTTGCTAAATAGATACTTTTGTTCTGTATTCACAGAAGAAAATCCTGGAGAAGGACCGCGATGGACTGGCAAAAGTGCAAATGAAAATGGAGTAGATATAGCACCGTTCACGGAAGAGAGTGTGTATAAACAACTTGAAAAGCTAAAGGTGGACAAAGCCATGGGACCGGACGGGATCCACCCCAGGATATTAAAAGAGCAAAGAGAGGTTCTGGCGGGTCCTCTTAAAGATTTGTTTAATAAATCAGTGGAAACGGGAGAGGTTCCGTGGGATTGGAGAACGGCAGAGGTGGTCCCTCTTCACAAAAGTGGTGATAGGGAAGAAGCTGGAAACTACAGTCCCGTAAGCCTCACTTCGGTTATTGAAAAAGTAATGGAAGCGATGCTGAAGGAAAGGATAGTGAATTTCCTGGAAGCCAATAAGTTGCAAGATCCGAGACAACATGGTTTTACCAAAGGTAAATCATGCCAAACAAATCTCATTGAATTCTGTGACTGGGTGACTGGAGAATTGAATCATGGACATGCTATAGATGTAATCTACTTAGATTTCAGCAAAGCGTTTGACACGGTTCCCCACAGGAGGCTCTTGAACAAACTGGATGGGCTGAAGATAGGACCTGAAGTGGTGAACTGGATTAGGAACTGGTTGACGGACAGACGCCAGAGGGTGGTAGTAAATGGAATTCGCTCGGAGGGAAAGGTGAGTAGTGGAGTGCCTCAGGGATCGGTGCTGGGACCGATTCTGTTCAATATATTTGTGAGTGACATTGCTGAAGGGTTAGAAGGTAAAGTTTGCCTTTTTGCGGATGATACTAAGATTTGTAACAGAGTGGACACCCGGGAGGGAGTGGAAAACATGAAAAAGGATCTGCGGAAGCTAGAAGAATGGTCTAAGGTTTGGCAATTAAAGTTCAATGCGAAAAAATGCAAAGTGATGCACTTAGGGAGTAGAAATCCACGGGAGACGTATGTGTTAGGCGGGGAGAGTCTGATAGGTACCGATGGGGAGAGGGATCTTGGGGTGATAGTATCTGAGGATCTGAAGGCGACAAAACAGTGTGACAAGGCGGTGGCCGTAAGTAGAAGGTTGCTAGGATGCATAGAGAGGGGAGTGACCAGCAGAAGAAAAGAGGTTTTAATGCCCCTGTATAAGTCGTTGGTGAGACCCCACCTGGAGTATTGTGTTCAGTTCTGGAGGCCGTATCTTGCTAAGGATGTAAAAAGAATTGAAGCGGTGCAAAGAAAAGCTACGAGAATGGTACGGGATTTGCGTTCCAAGATGTATGAGGAGAGACTTTCTGACCTGAACATGTATACCCTGGAGGAAAGGAGAAACAGGGGTGACATGATGCAGACGTTCAAAGTATTAATCCGCAAACGAACCTTTTCCGGAGATGGGAAGGCGGTAGAACTAGAGGGCACGATACGAGATTGAAGGGGGGCAGACTCAAGAAAAATGTCAGGAAGTATTTTTTCACGGAGAGAGTGGTGGATGCTTGGAATGCCCTCCCACGGGAGGTGGTGGAGAGGAAAACGGTAACGGAATTCAAACATGCGTGGGATAAACATAAAGGAATCCTGTTCCGAGGGAACGGATCCTCAGAAACTTAGCTGAGATTAGGTGGCAGAGCCGGTGGTGGGAGGTGGGGCTGGTGGTTGGGAGGCGAGGATATTGCTGGGCAGACTTATACAGTCTGTGCCAGAGAAGGTGGTTGGGAGGCAGGGATAGTGCTGGGCAGACTTATACGGTCTGTACCCTGAAAATGACAGATACAAATCAAAGTAAGGTTTACAGAAAAAGGGAAAATTAGGTTCTTACCATGATAATTTTCTTTCCTTTAGTCATAGCAGATGAAGCCATTACGTATGGGTTGTGTCCATCAACCAGTAGGGGGAGATAGAGAGCACTCAACTTTTCTCAGTGCCTCATGGCCAGCTAGCTCCACTGCCTCTTCAGTATTTGAAGCTTCCAAAGCAGTATGGCAAACCGCAATGGGAATAACATGAACTTTCCTCACAGCGAACGATTGCCCCTTAACAAGAGCATGAACTCAAAAAAGGAGGGAATGAACTCATCCTCCTAGAAGGAATAAACTCGTCCTCCACTTTGTATAAACGGAGGGAATACTTGCATCCTCCTGGAGGGAATAAACTCATCCTCCCAAAACATGAACTGGAGGGAATGAACTCATCCTCCTATAACTGTAACAAGAATCCTGAAGACTGTTTTCTGACTCCCCAAGGAAGGAATATAACTTTAGGAAACAAGAACAGCACCCAAAATCAGAATCACTGCAATACAGACACTCATACAGGGAGGGCTCATGGCTTCATCTGCTATGATTAAAGGAAAGAAAATTATCATGGTAAGAACCTAATTTTCCCCTTCCTTGTCATCAAGCAGATGAAGCCATTACGTATGGGATGTAACAAAGCAATCCCTAAATAGGGTGGGAACAAGCCACACCACGCGCTAGCACCTGTGCTCCAAAATGCGCATCCCTCCTGGCAGCCACATCCAGCCTGTAATGTCGGGCGAAAGAGAGCTTAGAAGCCCATGTTGCAGCACTGCAAATCTCATGAAGAGATAGTGTTCCAGTTTCCGCCCAGGAAGAGGAAATCGCTCTTGTGGAATGTGCCTTAAAGGCTTCAGGCGGAGCCCGGCCAGACAGCAGATATGCTGAAAAGATAGCTTCTTTGAGCCAATGGGCAATAGTGGCTTTAGACGCTGAAGATCCTCTGCGAGGACCTGCAAACAGCACAAAAAGATGATCAGAGGTCCTGAAAGAATTTGTAATTCGCAAATACTGCAACAGAGTCCTGCGCACATCCAAAAGGTGCAACTGCCCAAATGAACCTGGAAACTCCTCCTCAACAAAGGAGGGGAAAAAAACAGCCTGGTTTAGGTGAAACGCTGAAACCACCTTAGGCATGAAGGAAGGCATGGTCCGAACCGTGACCCCTGAGAATTGCAGAAAAGGGTCTCTACAGGACAGCGCCTGGAGCTCTGACACCCGTCTCGCCGAGGTAATGGCCACTAAAAAGACGGCCTTCAGTGTCAAACCTTTCTCTGAAGCACGCCAAAGCGGTTCAAAGGGAGCCCCCTGAAGGGCCTTCAATACTAACCCCAGGTTCCAAGCTGGACAAGGTGCCCGCACGGGAGGACGGAGCCGAAGCACCCCTCTAAGAAACCGTGCCACATCTGGATGAGCAGCTAAGGACATGCCTTCAACCTTGCCACGCAGGGAGGCCAATGCTGCCACTTGCACCCGCAGGGAATTATAGGCCAAGCCTTTGTGTACACCATCCTGCAAAAAGTCCAGAATCGGCAAGACAGGAGCCCGCAACGGAGAAAGCGCTCTTGAAACACACCAGACTTCAAACTGGCGCCAAATCCTGGCATAAGCCACGGAAGTGGAGCACTTACGGGCCTGCAGGAGAGTGGAAATTACCTTATTTGAGTAGCCTTTATCTCTCAATTGCGCCCTCTCAATCGCCATGCCATAAGACCAAAGCGGAAGGCGTCCTCCATGGCCACCGGACCCTGTGACAACAGGTGCGGAACCAGAGGTAACGGAAAGGGAGCCTCCAACAGCATCTGTCAGAGGTCCGCATACCAAGGCCTCCTGGGCCAATCCGGGGCGATGAGCACCACTTCTCCTGGATGCAGCAGGAGCACTCGCCCTATCAAGGGCCACGGAGGGAAGACATACAGCAAGCCCAGAGGCCAGGGTTGAGCCAAGGCATCCAAAACGGCAGTAGTCGTTTATTAATCAGATTGGTCTGGGTAGAGCGTTCCAAAGCTGGCTGCTCAAAAAGGAGAAACTGGATGCGTAGTAGGTCTTGTATTTAATTCCTGTACAATTGGGAAGGTGTAGGTTAAGATAAGTTCGTGAAGAAATAGATCTGTTTCTAGCAGGGAGGTCGATCAAATCATTCATGTAGCCAGGGGATTCACCGTGGATGATCTTGTGGGTCATTGTGTTGATCTTGAAATTTATTCTTTCTTTGATGGGGAGCCAGTGAAGGTTTGCTCGAAGAGCAGATGCACTTTCAAATTTTGATTTGCCAAAAATAAGTCTGGCTGCCATGTTTTGGGCAGTTTGAAGTCTCTTCAGTATTTGGGTTTTACATCCTAAAAATACACTGCTGCAGTAGTCGACGTGGGTAATAACAGTAGACTGTATCAGGTTCCGGAAAGTGTTGAGTGGGAGATAGGGCTTAACTCGTTTCAATATCCACATCATATTAAACATTTTCTTTGTGGTGAGTTTAGCGTGGTTATCAAAAGATAAATGGCTGTCTATCGTTACTCCCAGTATCTTTAAGTTGTCGAATATGGGGAGTGTGACATCAGGGGTGTTGAGAGTAGTCGGGAGATAAGGGGAGTATTGGGAATTCTTGGAGTTACCATTGATCGACACCTAACACTTGAGAGTCACGCGAAAAACACAACACAACCAAGAAGATGTTCCACTCAATGTGGAATTAAAAAGAGTAAGACCTTTCTTCCCAAGGACCGTCTTCCGTAACCTGGTACAATCAATGGTACTCAGTCATTTAGACTACTGCAATGCACTCTATGCTGGCTGTAAAGAGCAAATAATCAAGAAACTTCAGACAGCCCAGAACACTGCAGCTAGACTCATATTCGGTAAAACAAAATATGAAAGTGCTAAACCCCTACGAGAAAAGCTACACTGGCTCCCTCTTAAAGAACGCATCACGTTCAAAATATGTACCCTAGTTCACAAAATCATTCACGTAGATGCCCCAGCCTACATGTCAGACCTGATAGACTTACCACCCAGGAATGCTAAAAAATCATCCTGCACATTCCTTAATCTTCATTGCCCCAACTGCAAAGGTCTAAAATACAAACTAACACATGCGTCAACCTTTTCCTACTTGAGCACACAATTCTGGAACGTGCTGCCGCACAACTTAAAAAAGATCTACAAACTAACTAACTTCCACAAACTACTGAAGACCCATCTCTTTAACAAGGCATACCACAAAGATCAACAAATGTGAACTCCTCCACATATATCCAGAATTGTCTTATATTTGCTTGTTATACTACTATCATGTTTTATCATTATGTTACCCAAGATCCTTATGTAATACTAAATGTCTATTTTCTTATATAGTTCCACCATTCATGATGTATTGTAAGCCACATTGAGCCTGCAAAGAGGTGGGAAAATGTGGGATACAAATGCAATAAATAATAATAATAAATAATAAGAGAACCAGGCACTGCGTTTTTTTCAGATCCGCAGTAAACAAAACAATAATACTAACAGACTGGATTACATCAGAGAAACTCGATCTACTATTCATCACTGAAACATGGATCCATGACCAGAAGGACCCTATTATCTTAAACATATGTCCCCAGGATATAAAATCACCCACTGGACCAGAAAAGAAAAAAAAGGAGGGGGGGGGGGGCATAGCACTTATATACCGATCTCATCTCACGACTGAAAGCACCGCGGAATCCATAACAACCCACCTCGAAATAGCATCAATCAGAATTCACCATAAAACCCTGATCGACCACCTAAATTGTGTACTATTCTACAGGGTACCATGCAACTGGAACGAAAGTCAGACGGACTTTATGGACTTCGTTTCAAATGTATGTATATCCAACACCAATACACTAATACTAGGAGACATTAACCTTCATCTTGAAGACCCAAACTCTACCAACGCACGAGAATGCAAGGATTTCTTTCATCTATGTGGGCTTACATGGCCATAAGTACATAAGTAATGCCACATTGGGAAAAGACCAAGGGTCCATCGAGCCCAGCATCCTGTCCTCGACAGTGGCCAATCCAGGCCAAGGGTACCTGGCAAGCTTCCCAAACGTACAAACATTCTATACATGTTATTCCTGGAATTGTGGATTTTTCCCAAGTCCATTTAGTAGCGGTTTATGGACTTGTCCTTTAGGAAACCGTCTAACCCCTTTTTAAACTCTGCCAAGCTAACCGCCTTCACCACGTTCTCCAGCAACGAATTCCAGAGTTTAATTACGCGTTGGGTGAAGAAGATTTTCTCAGATTTTTTTTAAATTTACTACACTGTAGATTCATCGCATGCCCCCTAGTCCTAGTATTTTTGGAAAGCGTGAACAGACGCTTCACATCCACCTGTTCCACTCCACTCATTATTTTATATACCTCTATCATGTCTCCCCTCAGCCGTCTCTTCTCCAAGCTGAAAAGCCCTATCCTCCTTAGTCTTTCTTCATAGGGAAGTCGTCCCATCCCCGCAATCATTTTAGTCGGCCTTCGCTGCACCTTTTCCAATTCCACTATATCTTTCTTGAGATGCGGCGACCAGAATTGGACACAATACTCAAGGTGCGGTCGCACTATGGAGCGATATAACGGCATTATAACATCCTCACACCTGTTTTCCATACCTTTCCTAATAATACCCAACATTCTATTCGCTTTTCGAGCCACAGCAGCACACTGAGCAGAAGATTTCAGTGTATTATCGACGACAACACCCAGATCCCTTTCTTGGTCCGTAACTCCTAACGTGGAACCTTGCATGACGTAGCTATAATTCGGGTTCTTTTTTTCCCACATGCATCACCTTGCACTTGCTCCCATTAAACATCATCTGCCATTTAGCCACCCAGTCTCCCAAGGTCCTTCTGTAATTTTTCACAATCCTGTCGCGAGTTAACGATTTTGAATAACTTTGTGTCATCAGCAAATTTAATTACCTCGCTAGTTACTCCCATTTCTAAATCATTTATAAATATATTAAAAAGCAGCAGTCCTAGCACAGACCCCTGAGGAACCCCACTAACTACCCTTCTCCATTGTGAATACTGACCATTTAACCCCACTCTCTGTTTCCTATCCTTCACCAGTTTTTAATCCACAATAGGACTTTTCCTCCTATCCCACGACCCTCCAATTTCCTCTGTAGCCTTTCATGAGGTACCTTGTCAAACGCCTTTTGAAAATCCAGGTACACAACATCAACCGGCTCCCCTTTGTCCACATGTTTGTTTACTCCTTCAAAGAATTGAAGTAAATTAGTCAGGCAAGATTTCCCCACACAAAAGCCGTGCTGGCTTGGTCTCAGTAATCCATGTCCTCGGATGTGCTCTGTAATTTTGTTTTTAATAATAGCCTCTACCATTTTCCCTGGCACCGACGTCAGACTCACCGGTCTATAATTTCCCGGACCTCCCCACACACGCAAACAACCCACGTGAAGGGTCATACATTAGACCTCATCTCATACAAACTGTCCACTGACCAGAATATAACCATATCACAAACTAGATGGACAGAAACACCATGGTCTGACCGCTACAAATTAAATCTCTCTCTAAAATGGCGGAAAAGGGGCTCGCTCACCACACGAGAACACACAACACACCACGAGAGGCCAAATAGACCCGATTACCTTCTGGCAACAAATATACAACAATGATTGGACAACACAAACAGAATCCATATTCTACCTTTCAGAATGGGACAAAAGATGCAGACACATACTAGATGAAATAGCACCCCTACAAACAAGAACTTCACGCAGACACAGCTCAATACCAACGAAGAACTGATATCATGGAATGATTATGTCATAACCAAACTCTGTAAACCACATTGAGCCTGCAAATAGGTGGGAAAATGTGGGATACAAATGCAATAAATAAATAAAACTAAAAACACAAGCAAGGAAACTGGAACGCACGTGGAAAAAAAAAAAAGGACGAACACACACTCAACGCATGGAAACAACAAAGAAAATACAAATACACAATAAGGAAGACCAAAAGGTCATACTACAAAACCAAAATTGGACCAGACTACAAAAACACAAATAATTTATACAACCTCGTGAACAAACTACTAGACACAACGCCAGTCACTTCAACCAACACCGACATCCCATCTGCCAACAACCCTGCTAAATATTTCAATGAAAAAATCATAAACTTACAGAAACTATACCTCAGAACAACATGGACATAGAAAACGTCATAAATGGCCTAGACCCAACCCCTGGTGAATACCCTGCTGACCGAATATGGTCAAACTTCGCTATCTCAACACCGACACAGTTACTCAGGCGATGTTACGTCTGTGACTCACCTCACCCTCTGGTGGCCAGAACCAGTGGCTGCTATGGACTATCACCCATTCCAGATTTCTGCTCAGTCCAGTCCGGATCTTCCAGGCTGCCAGGTTTGCTTGTGTTGTTTGAGCCTGCACAGCACCCGTAGTGGCCTGGTGATTGCTGCAGCTGAGTTCTAGGTACTGCTGGGCTTATTAGCCTTTTGGAATCTCTCTGCAGTTGCCTTTGCATGGTCTAAGGCCCTGGTATGTTTGGGTGCTGGTGCACTTCTGCTGTTTCCAGTTTCTAGTTTATTCCTGCCTTGATTCTTGTCTGTTCTTGCTAGTCTGTGGATAGTTAGATTAGATTGTTGTTTGTTTGCTTGTCTTGTCTCTGGGTTGTAGTTCTGTGTTTAGTCCTTGTTTGCTTGTATTTTACTGGCTGCTTTGCAGCTTTTAGTTTTGTGTCTTGTTAGTCAGTATTTTGCTCCCTGTTTTAGTGGCTGTTTTCAGCTTTCAGTCCTGTCCTTTATTGTACCCATTCCTGGCCCTGCTGTCCCTGTACGTTCCTTTTCCCTCTGACCCTCAGTCCCTGTACTGCTTAGCTGTTATCCAGTCCCGGTCCTGCCGGCCACCTGAAGCCAGAAGCTCAACTTCTGGTGAAAAGCGGCCAGGTGCAGGTGAAGCCTAACTGTTCATTAAAGCTCTGCCTTGTCACTGGTGTGGGGTGGTTTTGCCTGCCACTCCTCGGCAGTGGCCCAAGGGCTCAGAACCTAGGTTCCTGCTTTGGATATGTGACAGGCGATTAAAAAATACTCCAACAGCCACTATCAACTGGACACCTGCCCCAGTTACCTCATACAGTCTGCCCTTCACCGTTTCATAACAGGTCTCACATCCCACTTAAACTTTATGCTTCAACAGGGTACCCTAAAGAGAAAGGCAACATCCTGCTCACCCCAATACCAAAAGACACCAAGAAAAAATCAAATGACATTACCAACTATCACCCAGTAGCATCTATCCCATTAGTAGTCAAACTAATGGAAGGACTGGTGACCAAACAACTCAACGATTACATAAATAAATTCACTATACTTCATGAGTTGCAATCAGGATTTCGACCCCAACATAGCACCGAAACAGTACTACTCACTCTTCTAACTAAATTCAAGCAGGAAATAGCATTAGGCAAGCGCATTCTCCTCCTCCAATTTGACATGTCAAGTGCGTTCGACATGGTTAACCATAACATACTGCTATGAATCCTAGAATACTTCGGAATCAGTGGCAACACCCTCAACTGGATCAAGGGTTTTCTAACTACAAGAACATATTAAGTGAAATAAAAAACAAGCACATCGCTACCGTGGAAACCAGGTTGCGGAGTGTCGCAAGGATCACCATTATCACCGATCCTCTTCAACCTCATGATGACTCCACTAGCCAAGGCCTTATCCACCCAAGGTCTAAACCCATTTATCTACGCTGATGACGTTACACTATACATCCCCTACAAACATGATTTGGCAGAAATCACCAACGAAATCAAGCTCAGCTTAAACGTCATGAACTCATGGGCAAACGCATTCCAATTAAAACTCAACAAAGAAAAAACACACTGTCTCACCATATCATCCCAATACAATACATACAAACCCACAAACATTAACACCCCAGGCTACACCCTCCCTATCTCAGACAACCTGAAAATTCTCGGAGTGACAATTGACCGTAACCTATCAATAGAGACCCAAGCGAAGTCCACCATAAAGAAAATGTTTTTAGCAACGTGGAAACTTAAACGTGTGAAACCATTCTTTCCAAGGGAAATATTCTGCAACCTGATGTAGTCAATGGTCACGCTGACTACTGTAATGGAATCTATGCAGGATGCAAAGATCAAATCATAAAGAAACTTCAAACCGCCCAAAACACAGCAGCCAGACTAATATTTGGAAAAACGCGTTTTGACAGTGCCAAACCACTACGAAAAAAACTGCATTGGCTACCAATCAAAGAACGCATCACTTTCCAAATCTGCACGGCTGTTCACGAAATAATTTACGGCGAGGCACCGGGATACATGACAGATCTCATCGACCTGCCGGCCAGAAACACCACAAAATCTACACGATCATACGTAAACCTCCACTACCCAAGCAACAAAGGACTCAAATACAAATCCATCTACGCAATCAGCTTGTCCTATTTAAGTGCACAACTATAGAACACACTGCCAAAAGACCCACGGAGCCTCCAAAATGGCTCCTGCTGCCAACTCCGTCAGGCAGGAAGAATCATCGCCCCTCCCCCCAAACATGCTCGTGCCAGCCTTAGCATCTAGGCAGCATGTGCTGCAAAGCCCCGCTGCTGATCTGCGTTTCCCACAGTGGGAGCAGCGCTTAACCCCTTTAGCAGCCATCAAATACAGAAAACAAAGTGGTGCCTTCGTGCCAAAACTTACCCCGCACAGAGCGCTGTCAGCGGGAACCTCCCCGGAGGAGCTGGGCACCACTCTCACCTCAGTAGACCGAGTCAAATGAGCTTTGGTCAAGCTGCACCGAACCAGGAGCTCTGGAGAAAGCCTCAGAAATTGCCACGCTGTGAAAGCGAGCCTCTCTTATTTTTTTTTACTGTGAGGAAAGTTAGAGGCAGGCAGCCACAGAGGAACTCCGGGAGGAGGGGGAATGGGGTAAGGCAGGGACAGGGAAAACCAAGTATGCCTTTAAAGTGGGCACCATCAGCCACAATACCCCCTGCTCTACTGGCAAAACAGGAGCCACCCGAGGCAGAAATCCAGGAGCTGAGAAAGCGATGTCCACACCTGCTGGGAGATAGAAATATACTGAAGGCAGAGGGGCCTGGGCGTCCAGAACACCATGTGCATTCAGTGTTCTCTATCTGCACCTGCTGGTAGGTGGATACAACCCATCGGTTAATGGATTCATCTGCTGTTGATGACAAGGAAATGGTTGTTTCAAATGAATGCACATCCCTAAAGAGTTTAGGCAACTCGATGAAAATATATACAAATATCCCACGCTAAGAGAGGACAAAGATAAATCAGTATTCACAAATTCAAAAGACTTTGCCTTCTCTTGAGGTGTGTAGGAGAAAAGTATTGTCACGGCTCTGCCATACCTTACCCCGGCACACCCCGTCTGACCTTACCTTGTGTGCTGAGCCCCCCAAACCCCACAACTGTACACCAGTACCATAGCCCTTATGGGTGAAGGGGGGCACCTAGATGTGGGTACAGTGGGGTTTGGAGGGCTCACATTTACCACCACAAACGTAACAGGTGGGGGGGGGATGGGCCTGGGTCCGCCTGCTTGAAGTGTGATGGACCCGAGTATGACATTTGAGGCTGCCATAGAGGCTGGCACAAAATATTTTTAAAGTTCTTTTTTTGAGAGTGGGAGGGGGTTAGTGACCACTGGGGAAGTAAGGGGAGGTGATCCTCGATCCCTCCAGTGGTCATCTGGTCAGTTCGGGCACCTTTATGTGCCTTGGTCATAAGAAAAACTGGACCAGGTAAAGTCGTCTAAACGCTCGTCAGGGACGCCCTTTCTTTTCCATTATGGGTCGAGGACACCCACGTGTTAGGCACGCCCAAGTCCCTCCTTTACTATGCCTCCGACACGCCCCCAGGAACTTTGGTCGTCCCCGCGACGGAAAGCAGTTGGGGACGCCCCAAATCGGCTTTCGATTATACCGATTTGGGCAACCCTGTGAGGAGGACGCCCATCTTCCGATTTGTCAAAAGATGGGCGTCCTTCTCTTTCAAAAATAAGCCTGATGGTGTACTGCCCCAATGCTGTTCACTGGCTCCCACACCAGGAATAACATTTAACCTACTCTGGAACTATAAGTAAAATCCTAACTCAACACAGTGAAGAAAACAGGCGATTCCTGGTTTCCAGGCACAAAGCACTGCAGTAAAATTCCTTGGCAGAGAATATTCCCCAAATTAAAGTCTCTAAAAAGAGAAACTGCAAGCTCTGACCTTATATTTTATTTTATATTTTAAGAGGCAGGAAAAGCCGCAGAGAGGAGACCTAGTTGGGGGGATGGGGAGGGATCTGGTACCAACAGGTTTACACCCAAAAGGCTATGAGAGAAAGCCTTTGCCCCAAAAAAAGGGCAAAGCCCACCACAGGAAAGGGGAGAGTTGGAGGAGGGGTGGAAGGAGACACCTGGCACCACCAGGTTTACACCCAGAAGGCCAATTTATAAAGCCTTTACCCCAGCTCAACTGAAACCTCATAACAGAAACAGGAGCCCACCACGGATCTAGCTGTCATCATTGATGATACACTGAAATTCTTTGTTCAGTGTGCAGTGGCAGCCAAGAAAGCAAACAGAATGCTAGGAATTAAGAACGGAAAACAAAAGACAATATTTTAATGCCTCAGTATCCCTCCATGGTGCAACACACCTTTGATTATTGTATGCAATTCTGGTCATCACATCACAAAAGGGAAAGGGAATGGGACATATATACCGCCTTTCTGTGGTTTTTCCAACTACATTCAAAGCGGTTTACATATTATATACAGGTACTTATTTGTACCTGGGACAATGGGAGGGTTAAGTGACTTGCCCAGAGTCACAAGGCGCTGCAGTAGGAATTGAACCCAGTTCCCCAGGATCAGAGTCCACTGCACTAACCACTAGGTGACTCCTCCACACAGCAGAATTAGAAAAGGTAGAGAAGGGTGACCAAAATAATAAAAGAGATAGAATGACTTCCTTATGAGGAAAGGCCTAGACTACTGCAATTTGCTTCTCGCTGGTCTCCTGCTCAGCCATCTATCTCCCCTTCAATCTGTCCGAAACTCTGCTGCGCGTCTTTATTCCGTCAGAATCGCTATATTCACATTAGCCCTCTCCTCAAGTCGCTTCACTGGCTCCCTATCTGCTTCCGCATACGGTTCAAACTTCTCCTTTTGACCTACAAGTGCATCCACTCCGCAGCTCCTCAGTACCTTTCCGCTCTCATCTCTCCCTACACTCCTCCCCGTGAACTCCGTTCACTGGGTAAATGTCTCCTGTCGTCCCCCTTCTCCCCCACTGCTAACTCCCGTCTCCGTTCCTTCTATCTCGCTGCTCCCTATGCCTGGAATAGACTCCCTGAGCCAGTACGTCAGGCTCAGTCTCTGGCTGTCTTCAAGTCTAGGCTTAAAGCCCACCTCTTTGCTACTGCTTTCGACTCCTAACCATGACTCTCTTACTCAACACCCTCACTTATCACCCCTACCACTGCAATTTCCCGACCCCTAGCTGTCTGTTCGTCTGTCCAACTTAGATTGTAAGCTCTGTTGAGCAGGGACTGTCTTTTCATGTTCATTTGTACAGCGCTGCGTAAGTCTAGTAGCGCTATAGAAATCTCTCTATATAAAACGCACCTCCAACGTTCCATGAAGCCTCTTTTAGCCAAAAGTGAAGGGGGTGAGATCCCATTGTCTGCCCCGCCCACGCGTCAAACGTGATGACGTCAAGGGCGGAGCAATGACACTCAACCAATCGCATCGCTCGGCAGCGAAGCGTCAGGGAAGGAGGCGGCGCTCTCGCCGTCTAGCCTTCCCTTCGCTGTGTTCCGCCTTCTTCTGACGTCAAGGATGACGTCAAAAGAAGGCGGAACACAGCGAAGGGAAACCTAGACGTCGGGAGCGCCGCCTCCTTCCCTGACGCTTCGCTGCCGGAACCGCCACGGAGGTAAATTTTAAAAGAAGAAGAAGAAAAAAAAAAAAAAAACCCGATGCATGGATGCGAAGGGGGGGGCATGGATGCGAAGGGGGGGGGGGGCATGGATGCGAAGGGGGGGAGGAGAAGAGGGCGGGCCAGGCTGGGACATGGGAGAGAGAGGAGCATGGATGCGAGGGGGGGGTCATGGAAGGGAGAGAGGGGACTTGCTGGAAAAGGATGAATGGAGGTGGCAGGGGACAGAGGAGCATGGATTGCAGGGCAGGCCTCAGGCAGAGAGGGGAAATGCTGGATAGGGATGAATGGAGGGGGCAGGTGACAGAGTAACATGGATGGCCATGGATTGGGACGGCAGGGCTCAGGGAAAGGGGAATTGCTGGATAGGGATGAATGGAGGGGACAGATGGGCATGGATGGATATGGATTGCAGGCCAGGCCTCAGGCAGAGAGGGGAAATGCTGGATAGGGATGAATGGAGGGGGCAGGTGACAGAGGAGCATGGATGGGCATGGATTGGAAGGGCAGGACTCAGGGACAGGGGATTTGCTGGATAGGGATGAATGGAGGGGACAGATGGGCATGGATGGATATGGATTGCAGGGCAGGCCTCAGGCAGAGAGGGGAAATGCTGGATAGGGATGAATGGAGGGGGCAGGTGACAGAGGAGCATGGATGGGCATGGATTGGAAGGGCAGGACTCAGGGACAGGGGACTTGCTGGATAGGGATGAATGGAGGGGACAGATGGGCATGGATGGATATGGATTGCAGGGCAGGCCTCAGGCAGAGAGGGGAAATGCTGGATAGGGATGAATGGAGGGGGCAGTGCCCATGGAGAGAGAGGAATTGCTGGAAATGGATGAATGGAGGGGGCAGGAGACAGAGTAACATGGATGGCCATGGATTGGGAGGGCAGGGCTCAGGGAAAGGAGAATTGCTGGATAGGGATGAATGAAGGGGACAGATGGGCATGGATGGATATGGATTGCAGGACAGGCCTCAGGCACAGAGGGGAAATGCTGGAAAGGGATGAATGCAGGGGGCAGGGGACAGAGGAGCATGGATTGCAGGGCAGGCCTCAGGCAGAGAGGGGAATGCTGGATAGGGATGAATGGAGGGGGCAGGTGACAGAGTAACATGGATGGCCATGGATTGGGAGGGCAGGGCTCAGGGAAAGGGGAATTGCTGGATAGGGATGAATGAAGGGGACAGATGGGCATGGATGGATATGGATTGCAGGACAGGCCTCAGGCACAGAGGGGAAATGCTGGAAAGGGATGAATGGAGGGGGCAGGGGACAGAGGAGCATGGATTGCAGGGCAGGCCTCAGGCAGAGAGGGGAATGCTGGATAGGGATGAATGGAGGGGGCAGGTGACAGAGTAACATGGATGGCCATGGATTGGGACGGCAGGGCTCAGGGAAAGGGGAATTGCTGGATACGGATGAATGGAGGGGACAGATGGGCATGGATGGATATGGATTGCAGGGCAGGCCTCAGGCACAGAGGGGAAATGCTGGAAAGGGATGAATGGAGGGGGCAGGGGACAGAGTAACATGGATGGACATGGATTGGGAGGGCAGGGCTCAGGGAAAGGGGAATTGCTGGATAGGGATGAATGAAGGGGACAGATGGGCATGGATGGATATGGATTGCAGGACAGGCCTCAGGCAGAGAGGGGAAATGCTGGAAAGGGATGAATGGAGGGGGCAGGGGACAGAGGAGCATGGATTGCAGGCCAGGCCTCAGGCAAATGCTGGATAGGGATGAATGCAGGGGGCAGGTGACAGAGTAACATGGATGGCCATGGATTGGGACGGCAGGGCTCAGGGAAAGGGGAATTGCTGGATACGGATGAATGGAGGGGACAGATGGCCATGGATGGATATGGATTGCAGGGCAGGCCTCAGGCAAAGAGGGGAAATGCTGGAAAGGGATGAATGGAGGGGGCAGGGGACAGAGGAGCATGGATGGCCACACACACACACTCTCTATCACACTGTGTCTCACATACACACTTGCACACACTCTCATTCTCACACACACACTCTCTCACAAACACACTCACACCCAGACTCACTCTCTCTCTCACACACTCACACTTTCACTCTGACTCTCAAACAGTCACTCTCACATACACTCTCCCAAACATACATACTCCGAAGAAAACCTTGCTAGCGCCCGTTTCATTTGTGTCAGAAACGGGCCTTTTTTACTAGTGTTTAATAGTAGTAGTAGTAGTAGTAGTAGGTTAGGGTTCTTCCGCTTGGAGAAAAAACAGCCGAGGATAAAGGTCTATAAAATAATGAATGGATAGACATGACTAACTTGTTTACTCTTTCCAACAATAAAAGGACAAGAGGACATATAATGAAGTTACTAAACAATATATTTAGAACAAATTGGAGAAAGGATTTCACTCACTCCCTGCATTCAGAGCCCAACCTGACAGGAGCCAGCTTTGTCAGTCCCTTATATGTACAGTGCCTGCTGCCTCCACCTAAAAGGGTTTTAGCAGGTAAGAATTCCACCCGCCCGAACAGAAAAATCCTCATGAGAGATTCTCTCACCTCCTCCCAAGCACAGGTTGCTATGGAGAAGCGAAAAAGATATATTTCACTGACAACCAGTCTTCAGCACACAGATATAGCTCATCAAAACTGACAGAGAAATCTCACAAACCAAAATGCCAGACTGCTGAAAATCTTACTCCATAGAGCTCCATTGGGATCTTGTGGGGTATAAGAGTCTCATGTAAATTTCTACACATTGCCAAATCAAGGACACTAGCATTCCAAAGAGCATCTGTACTTCACCTTTGTGTGTGAAGTTGGTAACAAGACAAATTTACACTGACACAAGTACGAGATAAGATTTGTGGGCCTCCTTGGTTGGTGCTAGTACTTGCAGGGAGTGTGTCTGAAATAACTATGAACCTAATTGTTCTCCAGGCCTGGATTTCACCTGCTGGACAGGAGGAATGTGTTATCCGATTGGGCCAAAAGAGTCACCTGAGGACAAAAATGTCCACTCTATCAAAAACCACCACATAGTAAACTTAGAGGCATATTTTCAAAGCACTCAGCCTTCCAAAGTTCCATAGCAACCTATGGAACTTTGGAAGGCTAAGTGTTTTGAAAATATGCCTCATAGAGGCATATTTTCAAAGCACTTTGGGAGGCTAAGTTCCATAGGTTTCTATGGAACTTTGGGAGGCTAAGTGCTTTGAAAATGAGCTTAATCGTAACATAGTAGATGACGGCAGAAAAAGACCTTTCCGGTCCATCCAGTCTGCCCAACAAGATAAGCTCACATGTGCTACTTTATGTGTATATTTGACCTTGATTTGTTTCTGCCATTTTCAGAGCACAGACCGTAGACGTCTGCCCAGCACTAGGCCCACTCTATCAAAAGCCACCACCCCTGACACATTCTCCGGGCTTACCGAGGGTGAGGAGGATCCTCAGGTTAAGTGAGGCAAAAGTGATACCCACTTGCTCCCACCTTGATGATTCCCGCTCTCAAATTAGCAGTGCGACCTCTAGTGGGAATATTGCCGAATTACTGCTAGGGGTCAGAAGTCCATATACAGTGATGTGAAAAAGTCCTACATCACCTGTGCGATAATGATAACTTTCATCTCTCACCAGCTTTCTGCCCAAATGTAAGGTGGAAAATATTGCATATCATATGCCATTTTCAGAATTCAAGTTTGCATCGGTTGAATGCTTTTCTGATATTTTTCAGTGCCTGTAATGGTTTTTATCCCGCCCATTGGTGTTCCATTAGGAGCTTCTAAATTTGATGCATTTTTGGATTAAAAAGAACCAATGGTGTTGAGAGTTTTTTTTATCCAATGAATATGCATTAGTTTATAGCCAAGTATTAAAGTTGATAAATTGTTTCAAACGATCCTTTTCAGGGCCACAGAATTAATACAAAAAATAATTAATAAAAAAAGTAAAAGTGCTGGGGGGTCAAGTGGTTGGAACGAAATCCTGATTGGGATTCGTGTAGTATTGAGAACTTGTTTAGATAGTCTGTGAGTTGTTTGGTTACCATCCCTTCTGTTATTTTGGTTATTAAGGGAATGAATGCTACTGGTCTACAGTTGGTTAATTTGCTCGTATTTTTCTTTGCATCTTTCGGTATGGGGGTAAGTAGAATGTTTCCTTTCTCCTTTGGGAAGAGTCCATTTTGTAACATAAAATTCACGTGTTTCGTTAGATCTGCTATAAAGTGTTGGGGGGCCGATTTCATAAGGTTGTTTGGGCATATATCTAGTTTGCAATGAGATTTGGCAAATCTTTTAAGCGTTTGGGAGATGAGATCTTCCGACAGTATCTCGAATTCGGTCCAAATCCTATCTGCTGGGTATACTCCAGGGTCTGGGTCTAGACAGTCTAGGACTGCAGCGTGTTCGATGGGGCTCACAGGTATTTTAAGTCGCAGTTGTACTATTTTCTCTTTGAAGTACTTCGCGAGGTTATCAGCTCCTGGTGTATCTTTGCTGTTGTTTGTGACTGGTGTGGTGTCTAGTAGTTTATTCACGAGTTGGAAGAGTTTGTGTGTGTCCTTGTAATTCACTTGTAAATCACTGAGGGAAGAGAAAGAGAAACCAAAACCCGGAGAAGACAAAATTGCGGCCCCGACAAGCCCGTCAGGAGCCTCGGTCAGCTCAGCCTGGGCGAATGAAATTGTTGGGGAAGTCACCAGTGCGGTTGAAGCTATCCTTGATAAAAAAAACTCCAAGGACTCGATTCGAAGCTGGAAGGGCTTAAAACATCCATGGCACAAATGAGCCAAGATATATCCTCATTCCAACAGAGGACCGGGGCGCTGGAAGACAAGGTAACTGCGATGGAACAGCAAAATGCAAAACTCCTAAAACTGGTAGACACGCAGGCAGAGAAAATCGAGGACCTAGAGAACAGGTCAAGGCGGAATAACCTAAGATTTGTTGGCCTCCCCGAGGCACTTAGCGTACATTCCTGGAAACTTGGCTGACAAAAGAACTCAAACTGCCAGCAGACATGGGTCCGCTTCTAATCAAGTGGGCGCATAGATTAGGACCGGCGAAACAAGCTACAAACAAACCTAGAGTGGTTATCTGCAGGCTGCTTAATTTCGCCCAAAAGACTGAGGTCATGCAACGAATCAGAGCAGGAGCAGGCCTAAGGTACAATAATCAAAGAATCCTGTGCTTTCGGGATTATTCCTTGGCGGTAGCCACGCAGAGGAAAACCTTCTCGCCGGTCTGCACACAGTTGGTGCAACATAAAATAAGATTCGCCTTACTCTATCCGGCAAAATTGAAGATAAACCATCAGTCCACTGTAAAAATATGCACTACTGTACCAGAAGCCCAAGAGTATGTAAAGCGTATATTAAGCAACAGAGATGAGTGACACGCTATCGGGTGAGGACAGTGGAGGAAAACACTAAGCAGCGGCTGATGTTGCTATTGGGCTGCAAAAGTAGTTTAAAATATAGCGATGAGTGAAGGCAGAATAATGACAGATATTTGCTTATGGAGTTTAATCAGTTACATGCTGGACTTAGTTTGGGAATTCTTTCAGACCTTGACGGGGATCCACATCAACCGGAAGCTAATATGGAGGCCCACTTAAGACGGAAACACGGAACCAAAAGTACACTAACGGACGGGGGACAGCAGCTGATGTGTGAGGAAGAAGGTGATTCTCTAGCTGACTGGAGAGACGGTAGTGTTGGACTGTGGCACAGACTAACCATCGGGCTAAGACGGACCCCTCAACGGACAAGGAGAATGAGTCTGGTAGGAAACTGCGCAACCAGACGGGAACATTAGTTGCCTGACCCTAAGGGATATATTCTAGACAAGTGGTATTATCGGATCCGGGGACAATGGAAATGAACATGCTGGATCAAGTCACGTTGCTAAATCTGCTATGCATAAGTTTAAACTGCTTACAAGTTGGTTTATGGTTAAAAGAGTAAATTAAATATATAAGGATTAGATAGCTCAGGATGTGCTTAGTTATGGAGGGAGGGATCAGGTTGGGGTTAAGGTAATAATGTGAGAATGTGAATACATATTGGGGGGGGGTGTTGTAACGTGACTAGTTCCATAGGAACTGGGAACCAGGGGAGCGAGGGGAGGGGTAAAAAACTGAGAGAAGGAACACATTGGAGGGGAGAGGGTACAGGGATTAGGGGGAGGGAAGAGTGGAGGCAACGAGGTAAAGGCAGATAGGGTTAGAGGATGGGAGGCAAATTTTACTAATGTTGAAACTGTTGAATTTCGTGCATTTACACTGTGCTACATGAGTGGACGGGGCAGCCATGGGCTGGGGTGGCTGACCCGGGAAGATGAAGAGTTTATGTGGTATGTATGTTGTCAACATATTACTTGAAATGGTTAAAATACTTAGTTGGAATGTAGTAGGCATAAATTCCCCTGTAAAACACTCAAAAATACTGAAATACTTGCAGAGAAACCAAGCAGATGTGGTCTTACTACAGGAGACGCATTTGACTGGAGCTGAACATGCTAAGCTCAAAAAGTGGTGGGTCGAGGAGTGTGTAGATGCACCAACAAAGGGAAAGAAAGGTGGAGTGGCTATTTTATTTAGAACAGGATTGGCTGGGCAAATTACTAATGTGATCAAAGATCCAGAAAGGAGATACATTTTTTTGTAAAGCCGTAGTGGCAAGGAAGCAAGTATTGCTGGGAAGTATCTATGCACCAAACCAATTTGATGCTAAATTTTATCCAAAATTGCTAGGACATCTGGCGAAAGAGGAGTCGACCCCCCTGATTTTGGGGGGAGACTTTAATATGGTTTGGGATCCACAAATGGATAAATCCCGGGCTACTCCCACACCGTCGCGCTGGTCTAGGAGGGGCCTCCCAAATTTCAGTACCTTGCTGGACCTACTAGATATATGGCGAGTGCTACATCCCCAAGAAAAAGATTACACACATTTATCAAGGGCCCATAACACGCAATCAAGAATAGACTATCTGTTGGTGTCACGAACCCTACTGGGAGAAATAAATGAAGCCCAGATAGGTCCATACAAACTCTCGGACCACGCAGAGGTTTTGGTGACTTGGAACCCAGGGGGACTGGGGGCAAGACCAAGGCAATGGACATTCCCTGGATACTTGGGTAATCATCGGGGGTTCCAAGAACATCTACAAAATAGCTGGGCAGAATATAAACGCCATAATGCAGATATGACTACTGACCCCATAATATTCTGGGAGTCTGCTAAGGCAGTGTTGAGAGGAGAAATCATTAGTTATGTGAGCCAGTTTAAAAGAAAAAGAGATAATGAAATACTGAGACTAGAACAACAGATTAAAACCATGAGAAAGAGATATGGAGACCACCTGTCTATACAATTAAGGAAATACTTGGTAGCTACACAGGTGACACTTAACACACTTATATACAAGAGAGACAGGTGAAATCACAGGCCTATTATAAATTTCAATTGTATAAACATGGAAACAAGGGGGGGGGGGAGATGCTGGCTAGACTGATTGCCCGAAAGCAAGCCTCGAGATCAGTAATATCATTAGAAGACCACTCTGGCAAGGTGTGTCACTCGGATTCTGAAATTAGAGAAATATTTAAGACTTTTTATCAAAAGTTGTATGCAGCAGATAATGAGGCAGGTCTCCCTGGGGAAGGCTGTCTTTTCTGAATCCGAACAGGTGGGATTGAACGCTCCCATCACTACAGATGAGATACACTGGGCAATAGGTAAAAGTCAGGGGGGGAAGGCTCCGGGGCCGGACGGATACCGGTTGGCGTTCTATAAAAACCTGGGAAAAGCTATTGAGCCCACACTGATGGAAACTTTTAATGCCTGGGTGGAGGGGGGCCTTCTTCCTAGACAAATGAACGTAGCACAAATTATTTTGATCCCTAAACCAAAAAGAAATCCTACACTACCAGAATCATACCGGCCAATCTCCTTGCTGAATTGTGAGGTAAAGCTGCTGGCAAAAATTTTAGCAAATTGTATGAGCCGTGTACTGCCGGGCCTTGTGCAGGTACAGGCAAGTCGGGTTTGTTAAGGGATTGTAAGCTCTTTGAGCAGGGACTGTCTTTCTTCTATGTTTGTGCAGCGCTGCGTAATCTTTGTAGCGCTATATAAATGCTAAATAGTAGTAGTAGTAGGGAAGACCATTTCGAAGAACCTTAGAAGGATTCTAGCAGCACTAGAAAAAATTGGGTTGGAATCAGAACCTACAATAATGATCAGCTTCAATGCTGAAAAGGCGTTTGATCGTGTGAACTGGGGGTTTCTGTTTATCACACTGCAGAAATACGGGTTTGGGGGATGGTTTCTGAAGGCGATAGAGACGTTGTACACCTTGCCAACAGCAAGAATTATGGTTAATGACAGCCACACGGAGGAATTTTAAATAAAAAGAGGTACTAAACAGGGATGCCCCCTCTCGCCGTTGCTGTTTGCCTTATATCTAGACCTGCTAATAAGAGACAACACCAGGGATAAAGGGGGGTAACAATTGGAAATCACACATTTAAATTGGCAGCATTTGCAGATGACCTACTTGTTATGCTTACGAATCCGGTAGAATCATTGCAATCACTGTTAGAGGTGTTTCATGAGTTTGGTGACTATTCGGGATTCAAGCTCAACCTGGAAAAGTCGGAGGCGGTAGCTATTAATGGTGATATTGCCGCAATTTGGCCAGAACAGTTCCCACTGAAATGGGCGGGGAGTTCGTTCCACTATTTGGGAATATTGCTGACTCCCGTTGTCAAAGATTTATATTCTATCAACGTGAGCCTACTGCTTACACAGACTAGACAACAATTGGAAAGTTGGAGTGAGCTGCCACTGCCACTAATAGGACGGTTGAGTCTCATACGTATGGTGATATTCCCCAGGTGGCTTTATGTCATGCAGACCATACCAACATATCTGCTGGGTAAAGACTTAAGAGCTTTCTATAAGCTGGTAATGAAATTCTGTTGGGCACACAAAAAAAGCCAAGATGAGGTATCAATTGATGATGGGGGGATGACAGCAAGGAGGATTGGGCTTGCCCGACCTGAGGCTCTATAATATGGCTTGCTTGCTGAGACATATTCGAGATTGGATCTTTGCCTCAACATATTATACGCCAATCGACATGGAGGACGCCCTCTTTCACCCACATCGACTGCAGGCCCTAATACAGTTAGGGAATGAATGGGTACCAGCGAGACACAAAAACAGTGTTCTGGTGCGACCATTGAGGCAGGCGTTACGATTTTTGGGGACTAACTTGAAATTGGGAAATGAAATAACAGAGTTAATGCCTATAAGAGGGAATCCTATGTTTGAACCAGGAGTTGAGAATATTACTTTCCGGCACTGGGAAGTTCAGGGACTGGTCTGTTTGGGGGATGTGGTGAAGGACAATGGGGAGATTCAGCCACTGGACCAGTTGCTGGGTAGAGACATATACGCACACTGCCAATTAAAGCATTACATCCAGTCTATAGGAAATGGTAGACTCGGCCAAAAACCGGGAGATAAATTGAAACAATTTTTTGAAGGTATATCAGACGAAGAGCCTTCTATTTCTGGCATACATGAGGCATTGTGGCGGGACAGGGCCCCTAATACGTTCACCCAGCTGAAAAGCTGAAAAGAAGACTTGGGAATTAATTTGGCAACCTGGAACATCACTCAGTATATGAATGGGATCCCCAAACTGATAAGTGGAGCCCAGTATAGGGAGTGTGCATTCCGGGTGATACACCGAGCCTACATGGCCCAAGCGCAACTAGCAAAAATTGGAGGGGTGCAGACTTCGAAGTGCAAGCGATGCGGGAGTGCAGATAATGTAGGATAATCACGCAATTTTGGAGGAAGACTACTAATTATGTGGCAAATTTATTGGGAAGGGAGATAAAGGGGACGCCGGAGCAACTACTGTTAGATAAGCCAGGATCATTTAGAGGGGCAAACCCGGAAGAAACATTGCTATTTCAAAAGCTTGCCTTGCTAACAAAGAAAAGTATATTGCAATATTGGACGGCCGACGCAGGTCCGGAGTACTGGCATTGGCGTAATCTTGTACACCAGTTGATGGTGTGGGAGGCTAAGGAAGTCAGTAGATCACCAAAAAAGAAAAAATACGTTTCTTAAGATCTGGGGTGCCTACATAGATACTTTATCGCATAGGGGGAAGAGTTTAGTGCTTAACGTGTTGTAGCAGAAAGTGGAGTGCTTATGCGACAATAACATTGATAAGAGTGCCAGAGGGGGAGGGGGACGGGGAGGGTGGAGGACGGGGTGAGGGATTGGGAAGTGGAAACGGTCTACACAACATGAACCATCACGATGAGAGATGTGGACTTGTACTGTGAACTTTTTTTTTTTTTTGGGGGGGGGGGGGGGTAAAATGAAAATCTGATGACTGTAACTAGCACAGAGACATAATTGTAAAGTTATACCTGAGTGAGTTTTTGTACAGTAGAGCGTGGAATGTGATATTGTTTTGATTTGTCATCAATAAAATGTTGAAACATGAAAAGTAAAAGTGCTACTCTAACACATGAACTTGTGATATATATAACACACTTAGCATCATACTATACATGGCTCAGAAAATAGGATAGACGGCGCTAAATAAAAAATGTCAATGCTAAGTACGTGCAAATTTGAATTTACAACTTACTTATGACATTTCAACTTACTTATAAACTTAATATTTATTTATTTATTGCATTTGTATCCCACATTTTCCCACCTCTTTGCAGGCTCAATGTGGCTTACAATACATCATGAAGAGTGGAGATATATGAGAAATAAACATTTAGTATTATAGATAGATCTTGGGTAACATGATAATGATAGAGCATGAATTAATATAACAAGCAAATAGTAAAGACAATTCTAGGTGTGTGTGAAGGAGTTCATATTTGTTGGTCTTTGTGGTATATCTTGTTAAAGAGATGGGTCTTCAATAGTTTGCGGAAGTTGGTTAGTTGATGGATCGATCTCAGGTTGCATGGCACTGCGTTCCAGAACTGTGTGCTCAAGTAGGAGAAGGTTGATGCATGCATTATTTTGTATTTGAGCCTTTTACAGTTGGGGAAATGAAGGTTGAAGAAAGTGCGGGACAATGTCTTAGCATTCCTAGGTGGTAAGTCTATGAGGTCTGACATGTAGGCTGGGGCATCTCCGTGAATGATTTTGTGGCCCAGGGTGCATATTTTGAACGTGATGCGTTCTTTAAGAGGGAGCCAGTGTAGCTTTTCTCATAGGGGTTTAGCATTCTCATATTTTGTTTTACCGAATATGAGTCTAGCTGTCGTGTTCTGGGCTGTCTGAAGTTTCTTGATGCATCCAGCGTAGAGTGCGTTGCAGTAGTCTAAATGACTACCATTGATTGTACCAGGCCTCGGAAGACGTTCCTTGGGAAGAAAGGTCTTACTCTTTTTAGTTTCCACATTGAGCTGAACATCTTCTTGGTTGTGTTTTTCGCGTGATTCTCAAGTGTTGGGTGTCGATCAATGGTGACTCCAAGGATTTTTAGAGTGTCCGAGATTGGAAGATTCAGTGTGGGTGTGTTAATGGTGGTGAAATTGTTCGTGTTGAGAGGTGAGTATTAGGCATTGGGTTTTTTCTGCATTTAGTTTCAGCCGAAAAGCGTCCGCCCATGAATGCATGATATGTAGACTTTGGTTGATGTCACTGGAAATTTCCTTTAGATCTTGTTTGAATGGGATGTAGATCGTTATGTCGTCTGCGTAAATGTATGGGTTGAGGTTTTGGTTTGATAGTAGTTTAGCCAAGGGTATCATCATTAAGTTGAATAAGGTCGGTGAGAGGGGGGATCCCTGTGGGACTCCACATTCAGGTGTCCATGTGGCTGATGTAGTCGAATTAGATGTCACTTGGTATGATCGTGTGGTTAGGAACCCCTTGAACCAATTGAGAACGTTGCCACCTATTCCGAAGTACTCGAGGATATGTAGTAGTATTCCATGATCAACCATGTCGAAGGCGCTAGACATGTCAAATTGTAGGAGTAGTATGTTTTTGCCAGTTGCAATCATTTGTTTGAACTTAGTCATGAGAGTAACTAGTACAGTTTCAGTGCTGTGGTTGGTTCGGAATCCTGACTGGGAGTCGTATAGTATTGAGAATTTGTCTAGATAATTAGTGAGTTGTTTGGTCACTATCCCTTCCATTAGTTTGGTTATTAAGGGAATGGATGCTACTGGTCTATAATTGGTTAGTTCATTAGCACTTTTCTTTGCGTTTTTGGGTATGTGAGTAGAATATTTCCTTTCTCCTTCGGGAAGAGTCCACTTTGTAACATATAGTTCAAGTGGTTCGTTAAGTCTGTTATAAATTGTTGAGGGGCGAATGTCATTAGGTTGTTTGGGCATATGTCTAATTTGCAGTGAGATCTGGCGAATCTTTTGAACGTTTGTGAGGTGAGATCTTCCGATAATATCTCGAAGTTGGTCCAGGTTCTGTCTGCTGGGTATACACCAGGGCTTGGGTCAAGGCAATCTAGGAGTACGGTGTAGTCAATGGTACTGACAGGTATTTTAAGTCGTAGTTGTATTATTTTCTCATTGAAGTATTTTGCAAGTTTGTCTGATACTGGTGTATCTGGTCCATAAACCGCTACTAAACGGACTTGGAAAACTCCAAAATTCCAGGAATAACATGTATAGAATGTTTGTACGTTTGGGAAGCTTGCCAGGTGCCCTTGGCCTGGATTGGCCGCTGTCGTGGACAGGATGCTGGGCTCGATGGACCCTTGGTCTTTTCCCAGTATGGCATTACTTATGTACTTATGTTGGTTGTGACTGGTGTGATATCTAGTAGCTTGTTCACGAGTTGGAAGAGCTTATGTGTGTCTTTGTAATTTGGTTCAATTTTGGTTTTGTAATATAATTTTTTGGTAATACTGTATATGAATTTGGTTTCATTAACTCATAGAAGAAAGAGAAATAAACAAAAACATGATTATCTGAACAGGTGATGCAGGACTTTTTCACACCACTGTATGGGCATTTTCCTGCAGGGCTTTTGGCTATATATGAACAGTAGCATTATAGGCCCACCCAGGAAACTCCCTCTCCCCACCTAACCTGTATTTCAATTAACTGATGGTAAACATCGACACAGTTGTATTTCAAGTAACTTTCACTGTTGACTGGTTTTAACAGGAGGTTATCTACTGGAATTTATTTTTACCTATGATTAATATGTGCCAGTTTGTGAGGAGAGAATATCAATTGCTGGCTACTTTTTTTCTGATGTGATCAATTTGAGTGTGACAGTGATTCTACATCATTTTATTTTTGAGCATTTAACATATTTGATTTTCTGTGAGACTTTTTGCTCTTTGTTTGTGTGTTTGCCTTTATAATGATGTCCTGATACTGCTAATAAAAACAGGAAATTATCCCTTACCCAGTGAGATCAGAGTCTGATAATTCTCCTTCATCACCTCCCCATAAAGCTCCTTCTGCTCTTCATCTAAACACTCCCACTCCTCCTGAGAGAAAAAGACAGTGATGTCCTCAAATGTCACCTCCATCTGAAATGCAAACCAGAAACTCACTCAGCATCTTCTGCATCGTATCCATCAGGAGCACCAAAGATAGTGTTCATTGGGGAAGGAAAAGTTTGCTGAATGCATATAATTTAGAATTACATAACACACAATCCCACAGGTTATGAGACCAACAGAGCCGAGGAAGAGCTGTCTCCATGTACATACTTTGTAGTCACAGTCAGAGAACAGAGTTCCAGTAACTAGAAACCAGTTACACACAGAACCTGGGACACAAAATCTCCCAGGGGCAATGTGTCCAAACAGGACCCCTGATCTCTCTCATTCTCCATAGCAGTGTCTCAAGGTGTCACTCCCTACCCCTGGGTCTACTTGGCCTCCGGACCGTGCAGCAGTGCTTGTCCTCATCATCTCCCTGTCATCTACCTGAGCAGAAGCCCCTTTAGGCATTTTATGCTCTGCTTTTGTAGTCTGCAGGATGGAAAAAAACTGCAAAAAGTTAAGATTTAGAGCAGGAAGTTCCTGGTTAACCTCTTGCAACAAACAAAAGACTCAGCGCGTCCAGCCGCCTCGTGTCCTGCTCTGCACAGACTGATGACATCACAAGGGAGGGGCGGAGCTGTAAACCGAGCTCAGTTGAGGGAGTTTTTTTCTGGAATCTACTCCGTTTAGTGCTGATTGGTCAGAATAGTCCATGGGGCGGGTAGAATACAAGAGTCCGCCCCTATCACGTGTAAAACAAGAAAAAGAAAAACGCCGCGATAGAGCTCAAATTTCCTCCTCTCTTCCCGCTCCCAGGACTATTCTACAGTTTTAGAAATTGAGTTGAGGCTCCGTCTATCTAGCCACACAGCTGAAGTGACTCCACGGTGACGTCACCGACCCTGCCAAAGCACAGAAAACTGAAGAGCTCTCTGCGCATGTCCCTGCCTTCCCGCCACTGACAGGCACTATATATATATATTGCACAATCAGTCCCCACCCCCCTTCATATAATTTATTTTCTTCAAATTCTTTATTCATCCCGGTGTGCTTCATGCCTCGTCAATTTTCTGACTACAATTCTATCGTCTCCGGTGTTTTAGAAGCAACGTATGATATAGCAATGCAGCTTGTCAGATGTTCACAAGTTTATTTTATTATTTTTATTTATTGTATTTGTACCCCACATTTTCCCACCTTTTTGCAGGCTCAATGTGGCTTACAGAGTATGGAAATGAGAACGTCATTACATGATTTAAGAAAACAGTCGATCATAAGCTGAGGCAGTGGCGTAGCTACGTGGGGCCTGAGGGGGCCGGGCCCCCGCAGATTCACCCCAGGACCCCCCTCCCGGCGAACCCACCCCCGCCGCCGCCTACCTTTACTTTTGCTGGCGGGGGATCCCACTCCCCGCCAGCCGACGTCTTCTCAGTCCTTCCTGCTCTTCAATTTGTTTGCTGACGTCCTGCACGTAATTGTACGTGCAGGACGTCAGACTCAGCGAACAGTTCTGTTCTCTGAGTCTGACGTCCTGCACGTACAACGTGCAGGACGTCAGTAAACAAATTGAAGAGCGGGAAGCGACTAAGAAGAAGACGTCGGCTGGCGGGGAGTGGGATCCCCCGCCTGCAAAAGTAAAGGTAGGCTGCAGCGGCGGCGGGGTCGCGGTGGGAGGGGGGGCGGCAATTTTGGCTGTGGGGGGGGCGGCGCCGGGGGGAGGGCTAAAATGTGCCCCCTCCCCCCGGGCTCTGGACCCCTCACCCACGGAAGGCTGGCTACGCCCCTGAGCTGAGGTGAAAGAGGAATGAAGGTAGAAGTTTACCATTACATCAGGAAAATTTCAGACGTCTTCCCTTGTCATGTAAATGGGAATGTCTGTCATCCTTTTAAAGTAGCTTGCTACTCCTACCGATTCTGTTAACCCTCCCGCTCTAACGCCCGGGATTCAGCCGCTCAGGTTACTCCTGCATTGGCTTTGCCACTCTTACCGATTCGGTTCACACCCCCAGCTCTAGCGCCTGGGGGTCAGGATCAGGTTCTTCCTGCAATACACAAATTCAGTGGCGTAGCCAGACAGCCAATTTTGGGTGGGCCTGAGCCCAAAGTGGGTGGGCATCAGGGTTGCCAGGTGGAAAATTTTTTTCCCACCCAATCCAGCCTAAAAACAGCCCAAAACCCGCCCAAACTCAAACCCCGCCCCTGACACCCCCAGCCCTGCGTCATCGGCCCCGCCTCCCCCGTCGCCGGCCCCGGCTCCCTCGTCATCGGCCCCGCCCAGAACGTCACTAACCCCGCCCAAAACGTCACTAGCCCCGACCCCCGTGGCCGAAAAAAACGCCTGAAAACCGCCCAAAAGAAAAAAAAGAAGCCCAAAAAACCGCAACCCACGGCGGGTCGCAGAAAACCGCCCAATTGGGTGGTAAAACCGCCCACCTGGCAACACTGGTGGGCACAAAATTTTCTCTCTGTCCCGCCTCCTTCCTCCCCCTATTTTCCACCTCTCCCCCAGCACCTCCCAACTCAAAATAGAAACAAACACTTTAGCTCATGAGGATCCCCAAACACTATCAGCTGATTTCCTCTGAAGAACTCCATTTTACCAAGCTTGGCAGGCTGCTTGAGCTACTGATGTTGGCACCCCAGGCATGCTTAGTTATTGGTGACTCGAGGATGTGAAGTGCTGCGTACGACTGGTAGCGCTATAGAAATGATTTATAGTAGTAGTAGTTACCGCCGCCTGCTAAGCTTAGTAGAAGGAAGTTTTGGCTGCCGTCAGAGGAGCACCTCAGCTTATGGGGATTAGGGATCCCCTCCAGCCACAGCAAAGGTCAGGACTGGTGTTTGACATGCTAGGGCCCAGGGCAGAAAATAAACAAGGTCCCCCCCCCCCAATTCCCTCCCCTCCAATCTCCCCACCTGCCATTGCAATCACACCAACAGACCCTCACCAAATACAGAACAAGTGATCACAAATTAGAAATAAAAATATGTAGACAAAAATTGAACTGGGAACCTTGGCATATACTGCAGGAAAGTGAGAGGTTGAGAATGTGACAGATAAAAGGAATAAGAGCAGGTGAGATGGCATTAAGAAGGTGGGTGGGAATGGGGTCAGAGGAACAGGTGGTACATTTTGAGGAAGAAAGGAGAAGTGTAGTTTCCTCTATAGTAACGTCAGGAAAGGAGGAATGAGGGGAAGGAGAGAGAGGGGAACGGACAAGTGGAGGGAGAGGTGGCGAGGTAGAGAATTCAAGGTTCATCTTTTGAACCTTGTCGTGAAAGAATTCAGCAAGGGTCTGAGGAGATAACGAAGGGGGAGTTGGGGGAGGGGGCACCTTGAAGAGAGAGTTCAATGTGGTGAAGAGAAGTCGAGGGTTAGAGCCAAGAGAGTTGGTCAGTTGGATATAATAATCCTGTTTGGCGTGTAAAAGAGCAGATTGGAAAGAGGTCAGCATGAACTTAAAGTGTAAGAAATCAGCAAGGGCCCGAGATTTCCGCCAGAGGCGTTCGGCGGAGTGAGTACAAGAACATAGGTAGCGGATATTAGAAATCAGCCAAGGTTGGGGTTTTGTACGCCTTATAGGGCGGGTCATCAAAGGTGCAAGAGTGTCTAAGGCAGAGGATAGAGTATTGTTGTAAGACAAAACAGCCTCGTTGACAGACGTGGATGGTGCCACAGTAGAGAGGATACGTCATTGAACAGCTGATATTTAATTGGGACTCTAAACACGCCGTCGCCATCTTCGTTGAGAAAACTATTGGCAGAGTTGGCGCTAAAACAAAGACTGGGTAAGCGTTAGAAAGAATTGTTTAAAGTGTGGTTTGTCCCAGGACATTAGTTAATTGCTGGAGTACAGGGAGAGACTGAGGTTAATCTATATGTATATATATTTTTATGTTTATAGGGGTTTGTCCTTGAGACAGCTCGTGGGATCGAGCGAAACATGTCGGACACCAGTACCCCCGAGTCCGACTAAATAAGATAAGTAACGATCTCTAAGTGAATAAATCATTAGAAATAAAAAGAACTAATAAGTTGTGTACATGAAATATAAATTATAGCAGTGTACCTATGAAGAAGCTGATGTTCGGATACAGCCCCATGTAAATCCTATAAGGGTGGTGGGTGGTGAACATCACTGAGGTCACTTTGAGAAAATTATATATACAACTGTTTTGTTAAATCACCTTTGCTGAAGAGGAAAAGGAGAGTATTGATTTAAAACCGGTTAAAAGATGTCTGAAGATGTGCTGACTGGATACTAGAAAGTTGAAGGGGATTTTGGATCAGTACCAGTTTAAACTTTATAAATTTGCCATTTGCTGAGTATACAACTCCAATATATAGGCATGTTCTATATAATAAAAAGCACCTCCAACATTCTGCAGCTGACTCCGTGGCACTGTAGGGTTCGTAAGTCTGTAGTTCACCGTTTCATTGGCTCTCACAAGACCGCAACATCAGAAGACCGAGGAGCCAATCAACGGTCTGAAACAAACGCCCAACCCGCGTGCCCGGACCATCATTGCCACACAATTCTTCTCTGTCCCCTGCCCCCCAATCCAGGCACCCACCGATTCTCCGTCGCTCCTTTGAAAGCCCTGCCCGTCTGTAGCCTTCCCTTCCAGTTCATTCCCTCAGAGTCCTGCCCTCACGGAAAGAGGAAATGACATCAGAAGGCAGGACTCACAGGGAACGAACTCGAAGGAAAGGCTACAGACAGGCAGGGCTTTCAAAGGAGCAACAAAGAATTGGTGGGTGCCTGGAGGGGGGCAGGGGAGAGAGGAGAATTGCAGGGTGGCTATGGGGGGCAGGGGACAGAGAAGAATCGCTGGGTGCCTGGAGGTGGGGCAGGGGAGAAAGGAGAATCACAGGGTGGCTGGAGGGGGGCAGGGGAGAGAGGACAATCGCAAAGTGGCTGGAGGGGGGGCAGGGGAGAGGAGACTCGCTAGGTGGCTGGAGAGGGGGGGCAGGGGAGAGAGGAGACTCGGTGGGTGGCTGGAGAGGGGGGGCAGGGGATAGAGAAGAATCGCTGGGTGGCTGGAGAGGGGGGCAGGGGAGAGAGGAGAATCGCTGGGTGCCTGGAGGGGGAGCAGGGGAGAGAGAAGAATCGCTGAGTGGCTGGAGGGGGCGCATTGGACAGAGGAGACAGTCTCTCTCTCTGTCACACACATAGGAGCCGACTCTGTGGGTGCTTGAGCACCCCCAATATTGAGAAAATTCCTTGTATGTGTCCAGGGAGGGGTTATTTCCATTGGGTTTAGCACCCCCAATAATTTTGAAAAGTTGGCTCCTATGGTCACACACACACTTGCACATTCACTCTCTCACATACAGTCGCTGTCAAGCACACTCTGTCAAACATACACACTCCGAGGAAAACCTTGCTAGTGCCCATTTCATTTCTGTTAGAAATGGGCCTTTTTTTACTAGTATACACACAAAAAGTCAGTTATCAGAGTTGACATTTTGATGTTGGTAAGAGACCTGGATGCCGTCAACTAGGATTCACAACTGTTAGTTTATTTGTTCCTTTCCATGTATTTTTCATTAGGGGATCAGATTAGCTTCCGTGCATAAACATGCATAGATATTGGGAGGAATCCATTGAAATCAAGGGCAACACTTCGATCTAGATGATCCTCTCAGTCACTAAAGAGGTACCACACTAAGGCAGTGTGCTTACTTGATGTCTTGTGCCTATTTGTTCTCAGTCAACCACAACACACACCAATTAGTGCTGCTGTTTTTCTTTTGTGTTGTACATTCTCTAAAGATAATTGATCTACTCATTCAGTCTGGTTTTATTGTTTTTATCAGAGAGTTTCAGCCTCTTCTTGGTGTGTTTCTGCTTTCTAGACACGCATGCTATCTAAATACAAGACTTGTCTAAAGCTCAAATAAGTCAGATACAACTGTACTTCAGCTGTTTACTTAATTCTTTCTTCGACAACAGTCACTAATCTGAATGAACTGCTTTGTTCCTTAACAGGGTGATTGCAGAGCAATTTAGAAGTTGACAGGTTAACTCTCACTAACTTCTCCCAAATTTATGTTTTATTACAGAGGGCCTGCTTCTTCTACAACTAAAGCCTTTTATCAGATACTTTCTTCCTACAGTAACCACTACTGATCTGTAGTGTAATGGTTAGAGCATCTGCCTAAAGATCTAAATACTGAAACTCAAGACTGGAGGGTTCAAGTCCTGCTGTCACTGTCATATTTTACTACCAGTTTTCTCCTTTCATTAAGTACCGGAATCACAGTTGTTCTATACTTATTTCCATGCTATTGCAGCAACTTGTACATCAATGGAAGTCTTTCTTTCTGGATGTATTGGTGATAGTCTTTATCACAGCCTCTACAACTGTATCAGTGAATACTCAACTTGCAATGAGGCTGTTTCTAGAATTAGAGGGCACTTTTATTGCACTTGACTGCTAGTGTTGCATTTTCAAGATATAGATAGAACTCCTATTGCACTGCCACATCAATACAGTACAGCTTTATACATTAAGGCAGATTAGGCATTTCCTTCATGCAACATATAGTGTTCCACATAATTATGGGTATAATAACCAATTATATAGCCTCATACTTCACTGTTTTTGCATTCAGTCTTGAGGGATAATGAATGCATAAGGTACGTGCAGGTTACCCTCTTCTTCCGAACTCAATGTATATACTTCCTAAGCACACACATGGATCACTCCTTTATATTTGCTGCTCATATGGTAGTCTATTATTGTGCTTCATTATAAATTTCTATCATATCGGATAATCTGTTCGTGCCATTCAGGAAAAATCAAAGACAGTCACACCTCCTTCAGTCAATCTTTGGCCACTTTGAAGGTTGTTGAACCTTATGCATTACCCAGCTCTTCCTAATTGCAATTAGGCAGTTTCTGAAGTACCACTGGTGTAATTTTATTCTGTTTCATCTAACCCTGACACCATTGACGGCATGCTGGCCATAGCTATTCCTTTTGCTATCTTCCTCTCGGACATTGTCTTCTCTATTTTAGGGTGCTGATAATTACTCAGAATCGCTATTAACTCAACTTCATTCGTTCACCACTATGACTTCTATTTCTTTCTCTGCTCCAATGGAGCAAATACATCTGCTAGAACTGTACAGGTCCCAGCTTAAAGCAGCATAAGTAAATGGAAAGCTGCATTCCACCCTAGTAATACTGGATTTTTTCATCCACATTTTTCTTATAAGAGCAGATATCAGAACAGTTATTTCAAATTGTTCTGGTTACAACCCAATCAGGCTCAGGAGTACTTCTACTCAATCTCACATCAGCACCATAAGTGTTCACATCATGTTTGGTCACATCTCTGACCCATTTTCATCAGAATGGAATAGATGTTCTTAAAGATGTTTAATAATTGTCTAGATTTTTCCTATAGGAAGTCATCCAAACCTTTTTTAAACTCCGCTAAGCTAACCACCTTTATCACATTCTCTGGCAACAAATTCCAGAATTTAATGTTGATTGAAGAAACATTTTCTCAGATTTGTTTTAAATTTACTGCTTTGTAGCTTCGTTGCATGCCCCTAGTATTTTTGGAAAACATAAACAGACGCTTTACGTCTACCCGTTCCACTCCACTGATTATTTTATAGCCCTATATCATATCTCCCCTCAGCCGTCTTCTCCAAGGTGAAGAGCTCTAGCCACTTTAGTCTTTCCTAATAGGGCAGTCATCCCATCCCCTTTATCATTTTCGTCATCCTTCTCTGCACCTTTTCTAATTCCACTATATCTTTTTTGAGATGCAGAGACCAGAATTGAACACAATTTTTGAGGTGCAGCCAGGTCACACCATGGAGCGATACAAAGGCATTATAACGTCCTCATTTTTGTTATCCATACCTTTCTTAATAATACCTAACATTCTATTTGCTTTCTTAGCTACCAAAGCACACTGAGTAGGTTTCAACATATCTTGGTCGGTGATTCCTAACGTGGAACCCTGCGTGACGTAGCTATAATTCGGGTTCCTTTGTCTCACATGCATCACTTTGCACTTGCTCACATTAAACATCATCTGCCATTTAGATGCACAGTCTCCCAGTCTCTTCTCATGTAATTTTTCACAATCCTCTTGCGATTTAACAACTTTCAATAACTTTGTATCATCAGCAAATTTAATTACCTCACTAGGTACTCCCATCTCTAGGTCATTTATAAATATGTTAAAAAGCAGCGGCCCCAGCACAGACCCCTGGGGAACCCCACTAACTACCCTTCTCCATTGAGAATACTGACCATTGAACCCTACTGACTGTTTTCTATCTTTTTTTTTAACATATTTTTATTATTTTCCATAAAGCCATCTGCAAAACATCATCCAATAATGCATCATAATACAAAAAAAAAATTCCAAGATCTATTGCCATAAACATGTTCCCCAACTACCCTCTCCCTCCCCCCTTCCCCTCGCCAGGAGTAACTTCAGACTAATCATTTATTCTCCTCTCTAGAGGCTCAACAGCAATTAAACAGATATCCCTCTCCATGTCATATATGAGGACCAATTTTTAAAGAATTCACCACTCAACCTCTTTTCACAGCTGTCATTTTGTCCATTATACAACAAAAGTCCACTTTAGCAAATACTTGTTCCAATGATGGTGCCATGGTTTGCTTCCAAAGTCTCGCTATTAAAGTCCGGGCTGCTGTAACCGCATGGGACAGAAGACAGTGAAATGAACTATGTATACCTGGCACCGGTATATTGAGTAAACAAAGCCCTGGGTCCAAAGCAATAGCTATCCCCAACTTACTTTGTAGGTGTGCAAGTAAATTTGTCCAAAACGTCTTTATAATCGGGCAATCCCACCACATATGCTAGAAAATGCCCTTGGCCCCACATCCTCGCCAACAAGTCACCTTCCCAGTCTTTAAGATTCGTGTTAGTCTGTGAGGGGTGAGGTACCATTGATATAACATCTTATATCAGTTTTCTACCAGGGGTGTCGCCACAGAGAAAGACAGAAGTTTTTTTTAAATATCTTGAGCCATTTATCTTGCTCATATTTCACTGATAAAGGTGCCTCCCATTTATCTGTATATTGGGTTAGGGGGACAGATTGATGTAATAACGCTTTGTATATCCTGGATATTCCACCCTTTCCTGCCCCCGCTCCCATCGCCCTCTCTAACTCTGTCACTGTTAGCCCTAGTTCATCCTTGGCTTTCCGGTATATGAAATCCCGAACCTGCATGTATTGGAATATATCTTTATTTGCTAGGCCATACTCCTCCTGTAGAAATTCAAACGAGTGGCATTTACCTTCATCCCAGAGTTGTCCCAACACCCGCAAAGATGAAGCTGACCATTGTCCATACACTCCCTCCTCTCTACCAGGTGGGAAGTCCACTGCATATATAATAGGGGTATTCAAGTGATATTTCCTTCCTGGGAACCACGCGGCCCTACATCGAGCCCATTCTCTAAGTGCTACCCCCATTTGGCCTTTCATTCCCGATATTAAGTTCTTCAACAGAGTCAAGGGAAGCCATGGAGCCGCCCACAACGGGACCCCCTGCAAGCCCCACTGAGCCGCATATGACCAGGGTTTATCTATCCCCCTCTGTCCTATAGCTAACATTTGGAACAGTGCTGCTCTATAATATAACCAGAAGTTTGGAACCCCCATCCCTCCATCCTTTCTAGACTGGTGCAAGACCTTCCTATTTACTCGTGGGGGTCTTTTCCACCAAATGAAGGCAAAAACTTTCCTATTAAGCATCTGGAAAAAGGATTTCGGGATTACGATAGGAATTGCCAAAAAAAGATATAGCAACTTAGGGAGTAAAGACATTTTTATTGCTGCTATTCTCCCCATCCGTGACATCCCCAATCCTCCCCATCGCTCTAATTCTTTAAACAATTCTTGCATTTTAGTGTCAAAGTTTGTTTTCTATCTTTTAACCAATTTTTAATTCACAATAGAACAAGACCTCCTATCCCATGACTCTCCAATTTCCTCTGGAGTCTTTCATGAGGTACTTTGACAAACGCCTGTTGAAACCCCAGATACACAATATCAACTGACTCACCTTTATCCACGTTTGTTCACCCTGTCAAAGAAATGTGATAGATTGGTGAGGCAACATTTCCCTTCACTAAATCCATGTTGGCTTTGTCATTAATCCATGCTTTTGAATATGCTCTATAATTTTGTTCTTTATAATAGTCTCTACCATTTTGCCTGGCACCGATGTCAGACGCACCAGTCTATAATTTCCTGGATCTCCTCTGGAACCTTTTTTAAAAATTGGAATTACATTGACCACCCTCCACTCTTGTAGTACCACCCTCTATTTTAAAGATAAATTACATATTACTAACAATAGATTGTTAGTAACATATTACTAACAAATGCTAAATAGTAGTAGTAGTAGTAGTATCAGTACTCTGGGATGGATACCATGCGGTCCAGGAGATTTGCTACTCTTCAATTTTTCCAATTGCCCCATTACATCCTCCAGGTTTATAAAGATTTCATTCAGTTTCTCTGATTCATCAGCTTTGAATATGATTTCTGGCACCGGTATCTCTCCCAAATCTTCCTCGGTTAAGACCGAAGCAAAGAATTCGTTTAATATCTCTGCTATGGCTTTGTCTTCCCTGATTGCCTTTTACCTCTTCGTCATATAGTGGTCTGATTCTTTTGCTGGCTTCTTGCTTTTTTTTTTTTTTTTTTTTAACTGTTTTATTTATATAGTTTAACATACACATCAGAAGATATTGCTGTGATCTACATACAAAAACTCCCATATCCCCTCCCCCATCCCTCCCCTCCCCAACTCCCTGCCCTTGTGTCTCTTCTATTTTCATCCTGCAATAGTCCCGATACTGCTGCCCCGTGGCTAGGTATATGGTATATTTCAGTTCATGCGCGTTTAGCAACGTTCAAAGTCGCGGTGTCATCAACTGGGGCGCATCAAGGTCAATCCCAGCCTGGTGTCTCCATTCCTTGTAATTATCCCACATTTTTGAGAACTGGGCTAATTGTCCATTTTTTACCGCCGTCAATTTAGACATTTGGTAGAAGTAGTCCATTTTATATATCACTTTCACTGCTGGGGGGGTTAGTTGTTGCTTCCATGCTGATGCCACTGCAATCTTGCTCGCCGCCAAAAACATGGAGGCCAATCGATGTAAAGGTTTCGAAAGTCCTGTGGGTCGAAAGTGTAGTATGCAGTGGTCCATTGTCAGTGGATATTCTTTGCCCAGTATTTGTTTAAGCACACCAAGCAGTTCTCTCCAGTAACTTTGTATTTTTGGGCACGTCCACCAGATGTGTAGCATGTCTCCTTTCACTGTACACCCCCTCCAGCATTGATTCGACGCTTCTGGTAACATTTTGGCTATTCTGTCCGGGGTGTAGTACCAGCGATATAGTATCTTGTATCCATTCTCTATGATGGCACTACTCACAGAGCTACTTAGCAAAAAGCCTCATGCTCGCTCCCAGCTGTGTACATCGTGTCTAGTACCTATGTCTTGTTCCCATCTCTGTGTGTATTTCAGTATGGGTGTTCTATGTGCTAATAATGCTGCATATATATTCGGGTTATGCATCCCTTGGTGCTACTCCCTCCCATTGCCCATTCCAGCTCTGTTTCCTCACCCTGTAGTTCTGCCTTTGCTTTTAGAAGAATGTAATTTCTAATTCTTGAGTAGTAAATTAAATGATGCGGTTGAAGGTCGTATTCCTCCTGTAGCTCATCATAGGGACGTACTACCCCCTCTTCCCATATTTGTCCTAGCTGTTTTAGCCCTCTCTGTTCCCATTGTTTATACACTGCGTCCCCCTCTTCCCATGCAAAACCTGGCGCTCACCTAATGTGCATTTTTTGGAAATATGTTCTATTTGGGCAAAACTGCTGACGCATCGTGCTCCAAGTCAGGAGTGGTAATCGAATTGCCATTGGTAGGAGTGTTGCCATTGCTCTGATTCGCTTTCTAGGTTGCCATAGCAGCATGGCAGGTTGATGCATACCCACCCATTGTTTTTCTATCTGAAGCCATGGTTTTGTTTCAGCGTTAACCCATGTTACCAGTATCCTCAACTGTGCTGCTTGATAATATCGATAATAATCTGGTACTCCCATACCCCCTTTTTTTTTTTGATTGATAGAGCATTTCCGCTCAAACTCGTGGTGGCTTATGCTTCCATATATATGCAAATGTTTTACATTTTAATTGTCGGAAAAATTTATTGGGGATCGGCAGCGGCAATGCCATGAAAAGATACAATATCTTAGGCAGAATCATCATTTTTACCGCTTGTATCCTGCCTATCCATGATAGCTCCAACCCCTCCCATCGATCTAGATCTTTGAATAACTCCCGCATTTTGGGGGGAAAATTTGCTTCATATAGGTCTGATAAATTGGGTGTGAGATTGACTCCCAAATATCTCAAAGAGCGAGTTACCCATCGTAGTGGGTATTGCTGTTTTATGGCCTTGGTGGTTTATCCGGTCAGGTTCAGGCCCATTAATTCTGACTTGGTCATATTTATTTTAAACCCTGCTATTTCCCCAAATTGCTGCAGGTTTTGTATTATTCCCTCCATGGAGGCCTGGGGATCCGTCACAGTGAGCGAGATATCATCTGCAAATAACATGATTTTATGTATCTTTTGTCCAATTCGGATGCCCTGTATATTGGGGTGTATTCGAATTTCTTGGGCTAGGGGTTCTAGTGTTAGGGCAAAAAGCAGGGGAGATAGGGCGCACCCCTGGCGCGTCCCCCTCCCCAGTGTAAAGGTTTCAGAGCACTCCCCGTTAATAATCAAGGCGGCTAGTGGTTGTTTATATAGTTGTCTTATCCATGCTATAAAGCTGCCTGTTATCCCCATCTTCTTTAGCACTTCAAACATGTAGGGCCAGTGGACTCTATCGAACGCTTTTTCGGCGTCGAGTGAAAGAAGTACCGCTGGTTGTTGTGTGCTATTGATCTACTGTATGAGATGGATGGCTCTTCTTATGTTATCAAATGTTTGCCTACCCTCTATAAACCCTGTTTGGTCATCTCGTACTAGCTGTGGCATGAACATCTGCAAGCGTTTGGCTAGGATCTTCATGAAGATTTTGTAGTCTGTGTTTAATAACGATATTGGGCGATATGAGCCGCAGTGTTTCGGGTCTTTCCCCGGCTTTAACAATATGATTATATGCGCTAATCTCCATGAGTAGGGTAGTTCCTCCTGATGTTCAATCCCATTTAAAACTCGGGTCAGTAGGGGGGGCTAATATATTCCTAAAGCTCTTATAAAATTTATTTGTGAACCCGTCTGGCCCCAGCGCTTTACCATTTGGTAGGTTACTAATGGCCCACTCTATCTCTTTTAACTCTATCGGCGCCGAGAGTACGGCGTTTTGGTCTGGGGTGATTTGGGGGAGCTCTACCTTTTCCAGGTAGGTCTGTGTTGTTTGAGGATCTGTGTGGGCCTCGTCCCTATACAAGTGTTTATAGAAATCCAGAAAGGCCCGGCTAATTCCCTTAGTGGTGATTGATCTTTGTCCTGTGCTTTCTTCTATTGTATGAATATAATTTTTGCTTTTATGCTGCTTTAGCTTATATGCTAACAATCGGGATGCTTTATTACCAAATTCAAAATGGCGTTGTTGAGTTTTTTGTAGGGTTTCCGCCACTTCTGCTAATTGGAGTTCCCTAAGTTCCATTTGTACTTGGTGGCACCTCCCCGCTGTGTTAGATGGTGGGTTTCCATTAGCCACTGTTTTTTGCAGTGTTTCTAATTCTGCATGTAATTGTTGTGTTTTTGCTTGCTTCTGTCGGTTCCTATAGGCCTGCAATGATATAATTTGGCCTCTTAGAACTGCTTTTAGGCCCTCCCACAATATCTCATCTCCTACTGACATCAGCAACTTGACATTTCGTCCTTTAGATTGTAAGCTCCTTTGAGCAGGGACTGTCCTTCTTTGTTAAACTGTACAGCGCTGCGTAACCCTAGTAGCGCTCTAGAAATGTCAAGCAGTACTTCTCCCGTATCATTATCTCTGATGTAATTTTTTATATCCTCTTCCAATTGTTTTATAACATTTTGATCTGCTAATGTACTATCATCCATGCGCCATGTCGGGGGGGGACAGTCTACTAGTTGCACATTTTAGTTGTAAGGTGAGCGGGGCATGATCCGACCACGTTCTATTCTGTATTTGAATTGCTTGCACCTGCTGCAGTAAAGCTCGCCCTCCTAGCCATAAATCTATTCTGGAGTATGATGCATGCACTGCTGAGTAATAAGTGTAGCTGCGAGATGTGAGGTTATAATGCCTCCATATATCTATCATCTGCCATTTGGATAGAAACGTATGCAGTTTAGCTCGATCTGTACGTGCATAGCGTATCCCCTGTGTGGAATTATCCATCGACGGGTGGGGCATTAGGTTAAAATCCCCTCCAATCAGTAGCTCTCCCTCTATGTGTTTTGCTATAAGTTCAGATATTTCCTCATAGAAGGAGCCCTGATGCTCATTTGGGGCATAGATGTTCACTAGGGTAAAGACTTCCGTCCCCAAGCTTATTATCAGTAATATATATCGGCCACCTCTATCTCTCACCACTTTCCGCACCTGCCATGGATGTTTATGTGTCAGTGCTATCAGTACCCCCTTTTTTTTGTTCTCTATGTGATTGGATGCAAAATATATATCCTTATATTGTCCATGCTTACATAACTTTTCATGTTTTGGTAGCAGATGCGTTTCTTGCGCAAAAATGATATCTGCCCTGAGGCGCATCGCCTCCTTAAAAAGGAGTTGGCGTTTTGCCGGGGAGTTTAAGCCCTTCACATTGATAGTGAGTAAGTCAATGGTACCCATTATGCCCTCTCTTGTTAATCTCTGCCTTATCCTCTCCTTCCATGGTGCTCCCGTAGCCCCTTTGCCTCAGAAAACCACATCTTTTTTGGTGCAGCAGTATCAGTGAATATTTCCCCCCTCTATCCCCATGTATCCCTCTCTCATAACCATTATCACCTGCCATATTTGGATCAGGTGTGTCAGGGTAAAATGTGACCATCCCGTGTCCCTCTGCTTATCTGTTAGCTATATCGTGTACTGTTAGCCCACTGTGTGCATTTGAACATAGTTAAACATTTTGAACTCTCGTCTAGTGCAACATTAACATGTTAATCTTTATAAACCTGTTTTAACTTAACAGTGGCATTTCAGTTCAATTACTACCTTTCAGTCCTTAATAGTAGCTATGCTGTGTGCTCCATTGCATATCCTCTATTGCAGTGCCTCCTGGCTGATTGATTCTGTGTTGCCGATCTAAGTTCAGGTGGTTGTCCGTCCTCCACTTCTCAATGCGGCATCCGACTGCTGACGCTGTAGCCGTCCTTTTCCAGTTGTCACTCTCTGCCATTTGGGTCTCTCTCTATGCCTTGTCCCCGTCCCCGTCTCCTGCCTTGGCGCCATCGCATTGTACAGCTCTTTTTCTGGAAATATCGTTGCCGCTTCTGCCGCCTCTCTGATTTGATGTAGTTTACCTTCTTTATAGAAGCGTAGGGCGAAAGGGTGGCTCCATCTATACTGAATGTTCTGCGTGCGTAGATATTGAGTGATCGGGCGTAGTTCTGCCCGTCGTCGCAGCGTAGATGCCGCCAAATCCTGATAATGTTGAATCTGATGTGTATAAACAAAAAAAACAGCACCACGGGCCTTTAAAAATGGAACACAGTTCTTTAATGAATGAGCCTTGACAAAAAGACCCGACACGGGCCGTGTTTCGGTGACTAGCACCTGCGTCAGGGGTCTACATAGAATACAAAACATATTATTGCTTATGAAAATCATTTTTGCTATGTTCTAAAAGAAATATTGAAGACATTTTATTAAATGAATGCTGATGTGAGAAACATATGTATGTGAACAAAAGCCCTGTTAACCCTTTGTCACTATTCAAGATGCCATTTGTATAATTAATTGTGATTGGCAGATAACAAAATAAATGCAAATTTTAAAGGTATTTTGTCACTAGCTAAAATACCATTAGCAGTTACAAATAAAATTTACATAATTAATTGTAATTGGCAGATAACGAAACAAATATACCCAGAGCTCCAAAAGATAATAGAAGCCCTGTTAATGCTATAATATGTATGTGTATGTATGCATGCACACACATACATATGTATATATATGTGTGTGTGTGTGTGTATGTGTATATATATATATATATATATATATATATATATACACATACACATATAGTGACAAAATGTTGTTTTTTTTTAATTAAGATCAAGTAATGCCACTAGATATTATAATTTTGGCTTTTTTATATTTGAAGATGTATATTCGAGTTATTCCCCAAGTTTTCCACGTCATCACTGTGGTGAGTTACCATTTTTGTTTTGATTAATTATCCATTTATTTTCAAATTACTATATAATAATATATGAGAATGTTAAAATATTAAATGCAATGTTAAAATATTAAATGCTTTAGGTGTTTATATAGGCATATATATGTATGCTTGATGAGTCTAAATATTAATCTTTGGTTTTACTCATTATATTTAAAAAAAAATTTAAAAAATATATTATTTCTATGTTTTGTATTCTATGTAGACCCCTGACGCAGGTGCTAGTCACCGAAACACGGCCCGTGTCGGGTCTTTTTGTCAAGGCTCATTCATTAAAGAACTGTGTTCCATTTTTAAAGGCCCGTGGTGCTGTTTTTTTTGTTTGGACTTTAGTTTGCACTTTGTTCCCTCTCTTTTGTTATATCCGAATCTGATGTGTATCCCATTTGAAATTCGGCTTTTCTCGTGCTGCCTGCATTATTTTTTCTTTCAGCTTATAGTCCACAAAGCAGGCTATCATATCTTTCGGCTGATTATTCCTGGGTGCTCCGAGCGCTCGATGTGCCCTCTCAATTTGTATCTCCGAGGGATCCTTATCTATTTGTATTTCCTTCAGGATGGCGCTTGCTATTTGCTGCACTGTATGTTCACAGTCCGCATATAGGGGGGTCTCTGGAATACCTCGGAGTCTGATGTTATGATGTCTGCTTCGGTTTTCTATATCCTCCATTTTGTCCCATATCTGTTGCATATTTTTCCTTTCCTCCGCCTGTTGCTCCGTTAAAGTTTGTAGCAGTTCGCTTTGGTCATCTAAGCGCTCTTCCGTTTCTGCTACTCGAGTTCCTAATGCTGCAATGTCTCCTCTCAGATCCGCACCCAGAGTGTTTAAATCAGAGCGGAGGGCTTTCAGTTCTCCTGTTATTTCTTTCAGCCAGTCTCGAATCTCTAGTATTGGCTCATTTTTGTCCGTCAGCGATTCCTCCTGTGTAAAGAGAGCCTGGGATTCCTGCGGTATCTGTTCTTGTTGAACCGACCGCACCTCCGCTGGGCCTTCCGCCATGCTGTTTTTCTTTTGTACCGCGGCCTGCTGTGTCGTCGCGCTGGAGCCTGTATACGCGAAACCCGCCAGCGAGTGCTTTAATATTCGAGCTGCCATGCATTTTTCGATCAGCTGATGTTCCGCTGTTTTTCGCGATCGTTGATTTTATTGTAGCTTCGCGCTAACTGCTTTTATTTTCCACTTTTCTTCATGGGACAGCCAGAGCTCTTTGCTCAAGCAGCCATCTTGGCTCGGTGACGTCCTGGCTTCTTGCTTTTTAATATACATAAAAAATTTTTTACTATCTGTTTTTGCCTCCAATACAATCTTTTTTTTTCAGAGTCCCTCTTTGCCTTCCTTATCAGTGTTTTGCATTTCACTTGACATTCCTTATGCTGTTTCTTATTATTTTCAGTCAGTTCCTTCTTTCATTTTCTGAAGGATTTTGTTTTAGTTCTAATAACTTCCTTCACCTCACTTTTTAACCAGGCCGGCTGTCGTTTGGTCTTCCATCCTCCTTTTTTAATACGCAGAATGTATTTGGCCTGGGCTTCCAGGATGGTATTTTTGAACAGCAGCCACGCCTGATGTAAGTTTTTGCCCCTGTTCTTCTCATTTTATTATAGTCTCCTTTTTGAAAGTTAAACATTAACATATTGGATTTCCTGCATGTACTTACTCCAAAGCTAATATCAAATCTGATCATATTATGATTTCTGTTATCAAGCAGCACCAGCACCATTACCTTCTGCACCAGATCATGCGCTCCATTAAGGACTAGGTCTAGAATTTTTCCGTCTCTTGTTGGCTCCTGTACCAGCTGATCCATGAAACAGTGCTTGGTTTCGTCAAGGAATTTTACCTCCCTAGCACATCCTGATGTTACATTTACCCAGTCAATATCGGGGTAATTGAAATCACCCATTATTATTGTGTTGGCCAGTTTGTTAGCCTCCCTCGTTTCCTTTAACATTTTTACATCCGTCTGTTCATCCGGGCCAGGCAGACGGTAGTACACTCCTATCAATATCCTTTTCTCCTTTACATATGGAATTTCAATCAATATGAATTCCAAGATGTGTTTTGTTTCCTGCAGAATTTTCAATCTATTTCATTCAAGGCCCTCCTTAACATACAATACTACCCCTCCAGCAATTCAATCCACCCTCTCACTACAATATAAATAAAACGTTCAAAGCACAAAACCCTGGTAGAAACAGCATTTTCGAAAACAAAAGATAGACGTTTTTCTTTTTTGAAAATGAACTTCTTTCCTATTCAGATTTTGGACTTTTTTTTTTTTTGCAAAACATCTAAAGCCAGACAGATGTCATATCAAAAATGTCCCTCATTATATGTCAGAAGCAAAAGCCCATTATACTCACCTTCTCCTACAATGTGTGTAGGCCCTCCCTCCTTCCCTCTCTCAGCTCCCCCCATCCTCTCTCCTCTTTCTGCAATGTGAGCCCACTGAGTAACCTGTACACAGATACACACAAAACCTATGGAGAGAGTGAGAAAGGGGTTTTTTGTGTCTGCAAGATTTTATAAATCTATGTAATGGTGTAGTAAAGTGATCATCTCATGAAAATACTTGGAACTATAAACTCCTAAGTCCTCATGCGGGCTGAGAGCACCTTGCAGGCCTGCCTGGAAGAAAAATATTTTTGTAGAACCCTGTAGAAAGAAAAGAAAGAATGTTTTACTTTGTGAGTTTGTGTGAGGAAGAGAGGCCATACAAACCTGTCATGGGATTTGAAATGTGAAATAGATCTTTGTGAAAGGCCCTCCCGATATCCCCATATTAACAGTACTACTACTACTTATCATTTCTATAGCACTACTAGACGTACGCAGCGCTTGTTACATCTGTGCTCACCTCGCCCTCTGGTGGCCAGAATTGGTGGCTGCTATGGACTATCACCCGTTCCAGACTTTAGCCCAGTCCAGTCCGGATCTTCCAGGCTGCCAGACTTATCTGTCTTGTTTGACCCTGCACAGCTCCCGTAGCTGCCTGGTGATTGATGCAGCTGAGCTTCAGCTGCTGCTGGGCTTATTAGCCATTTTGAAACTTTCTGCCTTTGCATCGCCTAAGGTCCTGGTATGTTGGGGTGCTGGAGCACTTCTGCCTAGTCCAGTTGATAGTCTGTTTGCTTGCCTTGATTCCTGCCTGTTTCTAGTTAGTCTGTGTTTAGTTTAGTCTAGGTTTTGCTTGTTTTCCTTGCCTGGTTTCTTGTTTGTATTTCTGTGTTTAGTTTCTGTTTGTCTGTGCTCTGGCTTTGTGGCTGCTTGCAGCTTTTAGTTCTGTGTCTTGTTAGTCAGTGTTTGTTCCCTGTTTAGTGGCTGTTCTGCAGCTTTCAGTTCTGCCCTTTAGCTTTCCCTTCCTTGCCGTGCTGCCCCTGTTTGTTCCTGTCCCCTCTGACCCTCAGTCCTGGTTCAGCCTAGTGGGTTTCCAGTCCTGCCTTGCCCAGTAAGTCCTGCCGGCCACCTGCAGCCTGGAGCTCAACTCTTGGTGAAAAGTGGCCAAGTGCAGGTGAAGTTTTAGGGTACCGGCTCTGCTTAGTCCTGCCTGTTTGCCTCTGCTGCAACTCCAGTCCAGAGTTCCAGTCCTGTTCTGCCTAGTCTCCGGTGTGGGGTGGTTTTGCCTGCCACTGTCGCTCCTCGGCAGTGGCCCAAGGGCTCACAACCTAGTTTCCAGCTTTGAGAACGTGACAGCGCTGTACACTGGACATGAACAGACAGTCCCTGCTCGACAGAGCTTACAATCTAATTAGAGCACACAAACAGGACAAATAAGGGATAAGGGAATTACTAAAGTAGGAATGAGAAAACACAGGTACTGAACAAGTAAGGGTTAGGAGTTAAAAACAGCATCAAAAAGGTGAGCTTTTAGCCTAGATTTGAAGACAGCCAGGTAGGAAAGTGAAGTAGGTCACAAAAGAAATGTTGATAGTCCACCCCATTATCACATTTACAAAGCTGGAACTGGGTTTGTGAGCCCTTGGGCCACTGCTGAGGAGCGGCAGTGGCAGGCAAAACCACCCCACACTAGAGACAGGGCAGATCTCTGACAAACAGGCTACACCTGCACCTGGCCGCTTTTCACCAGAAGTTGAGCTCCTGGCTTCAGGTGGCCAGCAGGACTTTACTGGACAATGCCGGGACTGGATATCAGCTAGGCAGCACAGGGACTGAGGGTCAGAGGGAAAAGGAATAAACAGGGACAGCAAGGCAGGGAAAGGATAGGCTAAAGGACAGGACTGAAAGCTGCAAGCCTGAAACAGGGAACCAACACAGCTAGACAGGAGACTGAACTGAAAGCTGCAAGCAGCCACTGAAGCAGGGAACAAACACAGATAAACCCAGAACTAGGCAAAGACATACAAACAAGACACAAGACTGGGAAACAAGCAACACAGTAAACAAGCAATATCCTAAACTAAACATAGACTAACTAGAACAGGCAAGAACTAGAGCAAGGAAACAAACTCAGGCTGAAGTGCAACAAGCACCAACATACCAGTGCCTTAGACGCAATGCAAAGGCCAAGCAGAGAGTTTCCAAATGGCTAATAAGCCCACCAGCAGTTGAGATTCAGCTGTAACAATCACCAGGCAGCTATGGGTGCTGATCAGGGACAAACAAGAGTAAGTCTGGCAGTCTGGAAGATCCGGACCGGATTGGCCTGAAGTCTGGAACGGGTAGGAACAGCAAGACAGTTTATAGCAGTTCATAGCAGCCACCGGTTCTGGCCACCAGAGGGCGAGGTGAGCACAGACGTAACACCCATCCATTTGAGAAAGCTTTAATCTCCATGGTTCATTTTTATTTTATTGGAAAAAAAGTCACAGGTTAAGAAACCAACGATGTGAAAAACAGAACAAATCTTCATGTAACAAACCCCCTAGTGGTGGAATGCAGAATTACTTATAAATAATTCCGCAGAAAACTCCACACCCAAAGGGGATTTGACAAGAAAAATGAGTCAATATTTTATTAAATACTATTACTACTAAAAAAAAAAATTAAAGCATTCAAAGATGTCACATTTATGGATTACCATTTGCTGAGGTTTGACAGTAGGGCGACAGAATGGTACAAGGTGTTAAAGTCTTTGCTGCTTTTTTACAAATTGCAATAAGAAATTCCATTTTGTGACAGTTAACCTTACCACTCTTTCAAACATAACTTCTACAAGGTAACATATCTCAAAGGTTTGCACTTAATCAGTTCACTCCGTGCCTCCGCAACAGGGACTCGGGAATTCAGCAACAAGCAGGTTTTAACAACAACAAAAAAAAGCCTCATATACGTATTAAAAAAAAAAACCCAACCTCATTCTCCTTCATGTTACTCAAGTTCAGTCAGGTAAGTGTCTTATGGTGAGTATATCGAACATCAGTCCACTCAGATCTGAGATTTTCTGATCTAAAATAAACAGGTAGGCACACCATGTTATTACTGGTACGTTGAGTCTCTGATAGCTATGCAGCTGTCTTGCGGTAGTTATCATATGCATCTCTGTTTCACGTCTCCTTCGGCGTCGGCTCACCAGCTCCACAACTCCAGGGTACCTACTAACTTAACTGTAAAAACACAAAAACAGAAAACCACAACTCCCTATCTTTGGTGAGTGTACCCTAGCTTCATTCAGTGGTTTCTTTGGCCAAGGACCATGAAAGCTTCCTACATTCAAATAAAAAGATAAGCGGGGAATTTCTCACCTAGTTCCCGTTTACCCCTCAAATCCTCTTTTAGGTTTTTACCCCCTGATGGCTTCGTCAGGGAGGTGGGCAAGATCTCCCAGAGGTGGGCAGCTGGCAGGAGGCACGTGCAGTACCAGGTTTTAGGATGAGAGTTCTTGGTGCAGGATTCTAATTTTTCTTAGGTGTGCTTTTCTCTTAGGAGTTGATGTGTCAACTGGGACACACTTTAATGCAGACTTTCTTGGGGTATGGACACAACTCAGGTGAGGCTTCCTCCTCTTCTGGACAGGCCTCTACTTCATCAGGCAGACTCTCACCCGGCCAGCTTCCCTTTCTCTGCACAGGTACATACGAGACTGGGCACACACACACGCCAGACTTCTCAGGGATAGGGATGTGCCCCCCCCCCCAGCGATGCTACACCACACCCTTCCAAGCTTCTCTCTCTGGCCCAACTCTCCTCAGCACTGCCCAAGGCTACACAGATCTTCCCTAGTCTCAGCCCAACACAGTCCCACTGGCTCCTCAGCCTCGCTGTCCATCTGGGATGGTCTCTGTTGTGTCTACTAGGGCTCTTCTTCTGAGCTTGCCTGTCTTCCTGCAGTTCAGCTTCTCGTTTACCCCAGCTTGCTTCACACTTAATGGGTTGTTACTCGGTTCCCTCCGTGTCTCCGCAACAGGGACTCGGGAATTCAGCAAAGCAGGTTTTAACAACAACAACAAAAAAAGCCTCATATACATATTTAAAAAAAACAACCGGAGAGGAAGTGACGTCACCGTCCATGATGGCCGCCTAACTCTGGGGCTCCCGCTCGCAGCACCCGTTAAAAGCAAAATAAATCGGTTAGCGGCACTTCTGGAGATGCACAGTGGGCAGACGGGAACCCTCCCACAATCCCCACCATGAGCAAAGCAATTTCGAAGCGGAATAAAGACATGGAGCGGTCGGCGAACAGCGGGCCTGGTAAAATGCCGAAGCGCCACGAGTCTCGGGCGCATGCCTTGCAGTCTGACTCGGATTCCGCTCTTTCCTTGGCAGAATCTCGACAGCCCCTGGCGAAAAAAGGTATTTCCAGTGAGCTCCACCAACTTTTAACTAGCATTCAAGAAGATATTAAAATGTCCAAGGAAGAGATCCTGGACCGTATGGAGGTGATGAGCACGAACCTTCGGGAGCTGGGGGGCAGGGTCAAAGACGCTGAAATGAAGATCAAAGAGCAGGCTGAATCACTGCAGCAGCATGAATCCCAAATCCAAGCGCTGGAGTTAAAGAATGCAGAACTCGCGTACAAATTGGATGATATTGAAAACAGAAGCAGGAGAAACAACCTTTGGTTTCGTGGGGTCCCAGAGGGCGGAGACACGGAGGATGTCCCGCATTGTGTGCAACATTGCTGGGACTCGAGGCGGAGGTGGTGACAATTGAACTGGATAGAGCACATAGAGCTCTTGGTCAGCGGCAAGAGCGCAGGCTGCGGGATATCATTACTCGGATCCATAAATATGAGGTCAAAGAGCAGATCATCGCTCAAGCCCAGAAGGCGCAGGACCTAGAATATGGTGGAGCCAAAATCTCAGTGTATCAGGACCTGTCTCAATATACTTTGCAGCAGAGACGTCAAATGAAACCGGCGTTGGAAGTATTGATTAAACACCGCACATCATATAGATGGGGATTCCCGTTTTCCTTGAACTTTGAATTGAAGGGAACCAAACACAGGGTTCAGCAGCTAGCAGAGGCCTGGGAGATCCTGCATGCGGCAGGGCTAGTGCCTATGAGAGTACCTCCAGGGGCCTTAGCATCCGTGACGAAAGAAAAGCTACAGAAATGGCAGCGGGTCCCTAATTCTACGAAGCGGAGCACCGCAAAAAGAAGAGTCGTGGCTGCTGAGACCTGAACGACCTCGGGGAGAGTCAGAGCTGAACGCTGGTGCAACTAGCACCTTCCTGAGGTGGTCTAGGGGAATCCTGGACAAACTATGATACAAGCTCAGCTTGCAAATTAGAGATACTATAGCCGGTATCTGAACCTTGAGTTCTGCATGTACTGTTAACGTTGTAGTTTAATTGGGAGGGTATGGGGAGTTTGAGCAGTGGAAGTGTGGGGAACAAGGAGAGGGGACTGGAAATGTAGGGGAATAGGTATGAGTGTTGTAAGAGATAGGTAGAGCTGTGAATGATGCTTTGGTAATTGCTTATTGTTAAGTGTGGGGTGGGAATGCGAGTTATGATCTGTAAGGGGAAGGTCAAATGTTGGTGATAGAGTAAGGGTGTGGGAGGGCGGGGGGATGGCAGGGTTGGGCTGTCGGGGTATTGGTGGGTTACTTCCTCATTTCCCACTCAGGGGACATAATTCCTCTGGCTGGTGCTAGTGTTGGGGGACAGGGGGGTCAGGGGGGGAGGGAGCTGGGTAGAGGGAGGGAGGGAAGGGGTAGGGAGGCCATATTATGTGCAGGTGGAGGTTCCCACCATTGAAGTGGATTGGTTATCTGTGCATCTTACAGGCATGACTTGTTTGCATAACCAGACATGAGTGTTGACCTAAAAATTCTATCTTACAATGTCAAAGGCTTGAATATGCCTCAAAAAAGGCAGAAGTTCTTTAAGGAATTATCACAATTAAAACCGCATATAGTATTTGTGCAGGAGACACATCTTCGTCGGGTGCATGAAAGACTCTTCTCCCACTCTAGCTATCCTAAAGCATTCTTTGCCTCATCCTCTGAGGGATCAAAAAAAACATGGTGTGGCAGTGTTGTTTCACTCGTCGCTAGCAGTTCAAGTAATGCGGATCAAACATGACCCGAGTGGTCGTTTCTTGTTTTTACATATAGTTATGGATCAGGTGGACTTGACTTTGGCATCCATTTATGCTCCCAATGATCATCAGGACCAATTTTTTGCCAAAATAAAGTACGCTCTTGCCGCGTTAGGGGCTCGGTAATCCTGGGAGGCGATTTTTTTGTTTTGGTTTTTTTTTAAACTCTTTATTTATAGCTTTTAACAAACATAATTCATTTTTATGAGTGTCAATACACAAAAAGAAAAAGTAATTCACATGTAACCTTACATCTAATGTCAAAATTTTCTTCTTACTATCGTCCACAATATTACAGTAAATAGTGATCCAAGATAAGGAAATAAAATTATCCTGCTTATTTTAGGCAGATACATCACAAATTAACTAAGGAAGGTCCTTCCAAGTGGTTAACTCTAGCCTGCTATACAGTGGTACATATGGGATTAGACTTGTACACTAACCTCTTCTTTGCTAATTAGAAATTCTTCTAACTGCTTTGGGTCAAAGAATTGATATTGCTTTGATTGAAATTTTACTCTACAAACACAGGGAAACCGCAGAAGGAAGTCCGCTCCCACTGCTACTGTTCCAGCCCGCAGCAGTAGGAACCTCTTACGCCTCCTCTGCGTTTCCCTGGAAAGATCTGGAAAGACCCTTATCTTTGAACCCATAAACTCAGAATCTAAATGCCTTAGAGATAGTTTGAGAACTGCATCTCTATCCATTTCTAACGCAAACGTTGCAAGCAGTGTAGTTCTCTGTGTAATTACTTCAAGAGATGTTTCCAGGAATGCAGTTAAATTCATTGCCCCCTGTAAAGGTAAATTTTCAGATGATTTAGCATCTAATTAAAGGTAAAATGCTCTAGTTATGGGCGGCAAAGATGTCTCCTGCATTCCTAGTATCTCTACTAAATATGTTTTAAGCATTTGGACTGGTGAAATTAAATGTGATCTAGGAAAATTTAAAAAACGAAGAGACAGTCTTTTAGCTTGATTTTCCAGATATTCCAAATGCCTAAAGGAAAAATTTCTCTCCTTAATTGAAGCCTGTTCGAAAAGTTCCAATTTTTCAATTTTTTCAGTCAGTTTTTTTGCTTCGGAGGTTTGAGAAAGATTAATTTGTAGTTGGTTCAATGCAGTCTCTGATAGTGCTTTAATTGTCTCTGTATTTTGAGAAATTAAAGTTTGTAAAGCATTCCGAGTGGTAAAAGTCTAAGGTCACTATGGCAGGTTTTACTATCTCTCCCAATAAAACAGCCGGTTGGGGGGCTTTCACAGCCTGCTCCAAGATACTCACAGTTTTAGACAAAACTGGTTGAATTGTTGTTATTTCTGAATCTCTCTGGCTGTCTGCTCCAGCTTTTCTCTCCCGCAGGCTCCCTCCCTGATCACTCTGTTTACCATTTTGGTCCGAGGTATCAGGGCTCAGCAGGAGGTTTTCCCTTCCGGGTTGAGGAGGTGCCACACGTTCAACAGGGCTCAGGGAAGCCCCGTCTCCACTGCTGTTCAGTAACGAAACGCTGACTCGAGCAGAGGGAGTAGAAGCCGACATGGAAACAGGCACTGCAGTAAAGCTATCCAACGTCGTCTGTTTGGGGGTAAGGTGCTCGTTCCAGCGATAGTCGGTCTACCTTAGGAGCGTGTCTGTTGACGCTTCCTATACCGTCACCATCTTGGATCTCCGATTCCTGGGAGGTGATTTTAATGCCATGATGAATCCAGCCTTAGACAGATCGGGAACCACCCAGCAGAGGGAGAATAGGGAATCACTAGCTCTGGGTTCCTTAGCGCACTCCCTGGGAACGATGGATGTGTGGAGGTTGAATCATATAGGGGAGCGGGATTACACTTACTACTCGCCAGTTCATGCATCTTATTCTCGCATTGATTGCATTTTTCTTGATATAGCACTGGTTGAGAGGGGCCCAACGGCAGGTATAGGTAGTATAACGATATCAGACCATGCACCGGTATGGGTGGTGTTGGCATGCATACAAGCCGAGCTTAAGGACAAGAGGTGGACGTTAAATACGACTGTACTGCAAGATTTGGAGGTGGTTGAGGGTTGTAGGAAAGCGTTGAAGGAATACCTGGAGTTTAACGTAGAATCTGGACCGCCACTTCATATAGTCTGGGACGCTATGAAGGCAGTCTCGAGAGGCTTCTTTTTGCAAATAGCTAGTAGGCGTGCAAAGGCTAGACGGGAGCAGTTGGCGAGTTGTCTGGAGAAAATTAGACACTTGGAACAGCTGCACGTTAGAGGTTCCCCAATAGTTCTGGAGGAATTGCGAGGAGTGAGATTGCAACTGGACTCCATATACTCAGAACATTTAAGCTTGTTACAGTCGCGGAGGCTAGTTAGTTCATACGAATTCACTAACAAGGCCAGTCGTATCCTTGCTATGAGGCTACGTAGGCAAAAGATGGAGCGCGCTATCACCCATATCCGGGATCGGAAGGGTGATATGCTAATCACCTCAGAGAACATACGTAAGCGCTTTGGGGAGTTTCATCAAGCTCTGTACACACCAGAGATCAGCCCTTCTGAGGAGACTATCACTGATTATTTAATGGGGAGCGAGTTACCCTCCTTGACGTGCCAACAGCGAGCCCTGATGGAAGAGCCGGTGACTCCAGTTGAGATTCAAAGGGCTATTCAGGGACTGCCTTCTTGTAAATCTCCGGGGCTGGATGGACTTCCTAATGAATTTTATAAGAAATATGCTCAGGAATTGGCTCCTCCCCTGGCAGAACTGTTTAATCAGACTGGCAGGGGAGAACCCTTGCCTCTGTCAATGCTGGAGGCGTGGATAGCTGTCTTGTCTAAACCGGATAAGGACCCTTGGAGTGCGATTCTTACCGTCCTATATCAGTGTTAAATGCTGATGTAAAAATACTATCTAAAGTGCTGGCCAACCGTCTGGCACCCTTACTACCGGCAATAATCCATCCGGACCAGGTAGGGTTTGTCTCGTATAGAAAGGCCATGGATAACATACGGCGAGTAGTGGATATAATGTGCTTGGCCCAGCGAAATCGGAGGCCCTTGGGTCTTCTCAGTTTGGATGCTGAGAAGGCCTTTGACAGGGTCCACTGGCCGTTTATGTATAAGGTACTGGAAGCATTTGGGATTGGGCCGCGCTTTTGTGGCTGGATTCGAGCCTTCTATGACTCCCCAAAGGCTTGTGTGAGAGTGAACGGGGGCAACTCTGAGATGTTCAAACTCTCTAGAGGAACGCAACAGGGCTGTCCCTTGTCCCCTATGCTGTTCGCCATGGTTATGGAACCTTTTGCCTCCAGGGTGAGATTGAGTTGGGATATCCTGGGAGTTAATGTGGGGGGGCGAGAGCATAAAATGGCATTGTTCGCAGACGACATGTTACTCTTTGTCACAAAGCCTCTGGTTGCTTTCCCGAACCTTCTGCGAGCTATTAACGAGTACTCAGGGGTATCGGGCTTTAAAGTGAATATGACGAAATCGGAGGCCTTGAACGTAACCTTGCCCGAGGAGTTGGTGGAGACTTTAAAGTTGTCTTATGCTTTTCGGTGGGCCCCTAAGGGAATCCGTTATCTGGGAGTGAACCTAACGGGTAAACTCTCTGACCTTTTTACAGCAAATTATAAAGGATTGGCTAGAGTTCCATCTGCGGACTTGGATAGGTGGGGGGACTTGGAGTTATCATGGTTTAGCAGAATAGCTATTGTCAAGATGAATGTGCTGCCGCGCTTGCTATATTTATTCCAAGTCCTCCCGATAATGATACCTAAAAAATTCCTTGCAACTTTGCAAGATCGTATAGTGCGCTTTATCTGGGCGGGGAAGAGGCCACGCTTAGCGCGCTCCTACCTGTATCAAGATGGGAGATGGGGAGGGCTGGGGGTTCCCAACCTAGCATGGTATTACCAAGTGGCCCAAGCACGTGCGGCGGTCGAATGGTTCCAGGACTATCCCAATAGGCAATGGGTGCACATTGAACAGCAATCTGTAGGCCCGAGGCCCCTGGGGACGCTTGTGTGGCTTCCCGGCTCGTTTAGATCACTTGGGGAGGGAGTGTGTCCTTCTATCCTGGTAACGCTTTGTTATTGGGATAGTCTTTTTCCACGAAAAAAGTGTGTACTATCCCGCTTGTCACCGTTAGCCTATAACCCAATGTTTTACCCGGGGACTGAAAAAGGAGTATTTACCAGACGGTATGGAGAGGGATTGAAAACGTGGGGACAGCTGTTTGAGGGTGACTCATTGTTATCTTTTAGTGAGGTTGTGGCTAGATTCCCGGGGGTGGAGAAGGATGAATTTGCCTACAGACAAGTATCTCACTTCCTTACTACCAGAGCTGTTCGGGAGGTGGTTGCTAGGGAGAAATTACCTATGGAAGCAGTATGTGAAGAATCTGCAACGACGAGTGGGTTGATTTCCCGTTTATATAGTTGTATTCGATTGCAAACACCACGATACACACTTCATAGAAGGAGCTGGCAGAGGGAGTTGGGCCTGGAGCTGACAGAAGCTGAGTGGGAGAGGATGGAAAGGGCAGCGGTGAGGGTGTCCACCCATGTACCCTTCAAGGAAAATGCCATAAAGGTGCTGTTCAGGTGGTACCTGACACCTGATCGCCTTCAGCGTATACATCCTGCATCATCGGGCTTATGCTGGAGAGGTTGTGGTGTCAAGGGCACCATGGGGCATATCTGGTGGGCCTGTGTAAAGATCAGAGCCTTCTGGAAATCGATCCAGAGTAGGTTACAAAAGTGGCTGGGATGCCCGATTCCTTGGAGTTCTGCCTTTTTTCTGTTTTCAGCCAAGGAGGCAAGCCTTACATATGAACAGCAGGCATTGACGAGGTATGCAACGAGTGCGGCCAGGATAGTAATTGCCTCCTGTTGGAAGTCGTCTCAGACTCCTCCAATAGTAAGATGGCTTTATAAACTGAGGTATGTTTGCGAGATGGAGAGGCTCATAGCGGAGCGGCGTAACCAGACACATAAGTGGCAAAAAACATGGGAACCTTTTCTTACTCATACATAGTGTACTTGGCGGTGGTAGTTGGGATCTGGGAGGTGAGTTGCCTACCCTAAGGGGGTGGGGGGAAGTAGGGGGGGAGTGTTGGAGAATTTGGGATTTTGGAAAAGCTTATAAAATATTGAAGTTATACCATGTTGTTTTGTGCAAATTAGAACAGAGCTAAGTGGCATACTTTCTAGCGCCTTGGCTTGTGTTTATGTATCTCATGCCTTCACATTGCATTTTGTACTGTTTTAATTGCTAATAAAGACTTCATGCAAATAATAAAAAAAACAACAACCGCATTAGTACATAAGTACATAAGTAGTGCCATACTGGGAAAGACCAAAGGTCCATCTAGCCCAGCATCCTGTCACCGACAGTGGCCAATCCAGGTCAAGGGCACCTGGCACGCTCCCCAAACGTAAAAACATTCCAGACAAGTTATACCTAAAAATGCGGAATTTTTCCAAGTCCATTTAATAGCGGTCTATGGACTTGTCCTTTAGGAATCTATCTAACCCCTTTTTAAACTCCGTCAAGCTAACCGCCCGTACCACGTTCTCCGGCAATGAATTCCAGAGTCTAATTACACGTTGGGTGAAGAAAAATTTTCTCGGATTCGTTTTAAATTTACCACACTGTAGCTTCAACTCATGCCCTCTAGTCCTAGTATTTTTGGATAGCGTGAACAGTCGCTTCACATCCACCCGATCCATTCCACTCATTATTTTATACACTTCTATCATATCTCCCCTCAGCCGTCTCTTCTCCAAGCTGAAAAGCCCTAGCCTTCTCAGCCTCTCTTCATAGGAAAGTCGTCCCATCCCCACTATCATTTTCGTCGCCCTTCGCTGTACCTTTTCCAATTCTACTATATCTTTTTTGAGATACGGAGACCAGTATTGAACACAATACTCCAGGTGCGGTCGCACCATGGAGCGATACAACGGCATTATAACATCCGCACACCTGGACTCCATACCCTTCCTAATAACACCCAACATTCTATTCGCTTTCCTAGCCGCAGCAGCACACTGAGCAGAAGGTTTCAGCGTATCATCGACGACGACACCCAGATCCCTTTCTTGATCCGTAACTCCTAACGTGGAACCTTGCAAGACGTAGCT